>NC_080790.1:71409799-71718799 GCF_028018385.1 Neofelis nebulosa
GGGGGACAGAAGGAGTAAGTGTAAAAGGAAGTTAGTGGTTGGCGCAAGGGATTTCTGTAGACTGTGGCTGAGAGCGGCTTCTCTGACTGTGTCCAGGCTTCCAGGCCTCAGGGTCTTCTTTGCATCTGTGAGGTGCTATTCCCTTCTCTCCACTCCTCTCCAACACAATTTTCTTCAAGCAGGTGCTTCCATAAGGGTTAATGAGTGACTGGAAGTGGGGCGAATTACACAATTCATTTGGTAAATTAATGTTACTGTTTGAATCATTTTCTCATAAATTAGTTCAGTAAGTTTGATAAAAGTAGTAGGGGTGAAGAAAAGGGTAAGTTTCATTCCTTTTGGATGAAAACGAATTTTTTTGTTTTTTGCTGGTTGAGTCAGAGGACCTCTCTGTACAGGAACAAAATGTGGACATTTTGAAGATAAAGGAGTTTGAGATCAGGATACATCAGGGCAGTCACTGAATAATATTAGATACTCAAAAATGACTGTGGTAAGAGTCACTGTAACATTGTGCTGCATTTCATGAAGCATACCGTTTCTAATTTTATTTGTTTTCATTTTGCAAAATGCAACCGCAATATATAATTAATGATGAGGAAATGCTATAAAACTGAACCACAAACTAAAATAATTAAGCAAACAGACATTTTCAACTCTCACTTGGTATAACTAGAATCATTATTATTCTACCGATGCTCTGAAAATGTACGACTCAGACAATGACCCCCAGTTTAACCTACAGTTTTGCCATGTTTCTTTAAAATGGGATTTTTGGTGAAAACTCCAAATTTGAAATATTAAAAGAAAAGCTGACCTTCTGAATTTGAAGTTGTTAATTCCAGTTATTAAATTACGGTTAACAATATCAAAGGTACTTTGTCATTTTGCAACTACTTTACATATAAAAGTTATAAAACACATACACTACAGTATAATTGTTAAAATCTCTGTGCTTGGCCCATGACATTAGAAACAAAGTACTACAGGGGCACCTGGGTGGCTCAGTCGGTTAAGCGGCCGACTTCGGCTCAGGTCATGATCTCATGGTCTGTGAGTTTGAGCCCCGCGTCGGGCTCTGTGCTGACAGCTCGGAGCCTGGAGCCTGTTTCAGATTCTGTGTCTCCCTCTCTCTGACCCTCCCCCGTTCATGCTCTGTCTCTCTCTGTCTCAAAAATAAATAAACATTAAAAATTTTTTTTTAAAAAGAAACAAAGTACTACCAATATCTGAAGCACTGTGTCCTCTTTTTTCCCTCCAGAGATAGCTACATCCTGAATTTTGTATTGATAATTTCCTTACTTTTCACAGTAATTTAACTGCATGTATATGTATCACTAAATGGTGTATTAGTTTTGTCTCATTTTGAATTTTATATAAATGGAATAATTACTCAAATATTCATTGATTTGTTTTGTCCGTGAAGCTTATTTGTCTGAGATTTACTATAGGATATAATTCATTTATTCTTACCACTGCATATCATTCTAGTAAGTGAATAAACCACAGTATTCTTTTCCACCCTACCACTTGTGGATATTTAGATGATTTCTTGTTCTCACAAACAGTGCTCCTTGAACTTTGTGTGTGACTCTGAATTGTGCCCAGGAATTTCTCTAGGGCATGCAAATGAGTTGGGATTGAGTACACATAATGGATACGGAATGCACATGCTAATTTTATTAGTGAAATTGCTTACCATTCCCAGTCTCTCCTTTGGAGTGTAGGGACACCCATTGCTACATGTACCCATCTACACTTCTTTACGATGGACAGGCTGGTGAGTGTGTAGTGCT
The DNA here is from genome assembly GCF_028018385.1 of Neofelis nebulosa. NCBI lineage: Eukaryota > Metazoa > Chordata > Mammalia > Carnivora > Felidae > Neofelis > Neofelis nebulosa. The sequence continues at coordinate 71,411,596 of NC_080790.1, forward strand.
ATCCTGTTACGATTTAATTTGGATTCTCCTGGTTGGTAAGGAAGCTGTTCATATTTTCACATGATTCTTGGCTATTTGAGTGAACTCTGTGAAATATCTGTTCACATTTTTGGTCCTTTTCTCCCCCCTGGTATATTGTCTTGCTTTTATTGATTCACAGAAGTTAATTATATTTTCTAGGTATAGTCTCCTAGGTTGTGGCTTGAACTTTTTTTCTTTTTTTTTTTCCACTTCTAGAATGGTTTTATTTATTTATTGATTGATTGATTGATTGATTGATTGTTATATGATGGATTTTTTTATTTGTTTTTTATTCTCAAGTTAGTTAACATACAGTGTAGTTTTGTCTTCGGGAGTAGAATGCAGTGATTTATCACTTACATATAATACCCAGTACTCTCCCAGCAAGTGCTCTCCTTAATGCCCATCACCCATTCACCCCACCCCTGTCAACCTTCAGTTTCTTCTCTGTATTTAGGAGTCCCTTATGGTTTGTCTCCCTCTCTCTTTTTGCCTTATTTTTCCTCCTCTTCCCCTATGATCACCTGTTAAGTTTCTCAAATTCCACATATGAAATTTTCTTTTCTTTTTAATGTTTATTTATTTTTTGAAAGAGAGAGCACAAGTTGGGAAGTGCAGAGGGATTGGAGGACTGAGGATCTGAGGTGGGCTCTGTGCTGACAGCAGAGAGCCTGATGCAAGGCTGGAACTCACAAACTGTGAGATCATGACCCAAGCCAAAGTTGGATGCTTAACTGACTGAGCCATCCAGCTACCCCTAAATTTTCACATTTTTAGTGGTGTTTTCATTGTAAGAATAATCAATATTTCCCTTTGTAGTGTGCATTTGATGTCTTATTTAAGAAATAATTTTCTACCATGAAGTTATTAAATAAAAAATGTGTACTTAAGGTTACAGCGTGTAGAATTAACTAATATTTTCTTCTCAGACAGTAAAAGGATCTTTGAATGCTTTAATTCCATCATGATCTCCTTGGAATGACATGCAGTTGTTGGCTTTGATTTTAGTTGTATTAACCCTATCAATCAGATGGAGTGTATATTTTTATAGAGTATTTCTTTAGATTTACCCAGAAGTTCACCATTTCCTTTCCTTTCCTTTCCTTTCCTTTCCTTTCCTTTCCTTTCCTTTCCTTTCCTTTCCTTTTTCATTTTAGATCTTTCTTTTGGAATCTTTCTTTCTTTCTGTTTTTTTTTCTTTCTTTCTTTCTGATGTACATTCTTTAGAAGTTTCTTTAGTTGAGGGTCTTTTGGAAGTGACTTCTCTTTTTTTTTAAATCTTTGAAAATGTCTTTATTTTAACCTCATTCTAAAAGATTTATTCACTAGGGATAGTGATTATTGTAGAACAGCTAATGTCTCATACTTTGAAAATGTTACCCCATTTTCCTCTGGCTTCCATTGTAAGTGTTGAGAATTCAGTTGTAAATCTAATTATCATTTATTTCTAACTACTCTTTCATTCCTTCTGTGTTTAACATCTTTCTTCTTGTGTGTTCTATTCTTTTACTACCATATGACTCTCTATGTAAGCATTTTTTTTTTACTTTCTATTCACTGAACTTCCTGCTATAAGGTTTTGCATCATTTATCAATTATAATGATAACCTTTCCCCCACTCTCTTTCTCTTCTCCTTTTGGACTACTGACTACAAGTGTTTTGGATCTTTTCATTATCTATCTTCTCCATGTCTCTGAACCTACTTTCATAGTTTATTTGTCATTTTTAAATGCATATCAGGAAGAGTTTGTCTGAACACTTAGTTCACTGTAGTGCTAGGAAACGGAATTCCAATGTACTATTTAAAAAAATATCCTCATATCTCCCCAAACCTGTTATTGTTATTTTTATGGTATTTTCTAATTGATTTCTTGGAAAAAGAAGGAATTAATTAAGGTTTGATGGTATTGCAGGAATAAAAGTTATTTGGAATTATTCCTATAGTGTGGGTCTGCATAGTAACTCACTTCAGTTTACCTAAGCCTTCCCCATTGATATGTTGGCATTTGTTGTTATATTTTATTAAATCTTTATCAGAATATGTGTTTGTTACATGTAGATATTATTTACCACCTTATTGTCTTAAGAATATTTGTTTTTTACCTGTACCTGTGGAATGATAACTATTGAGAATGGGTTTCATATTTTATCTTGTGATATCAAGTGTAAAATTTGCTGCGTTTATTTATTCCCTAGGTTATGGAAAATGTTACCCAAAGGAGATCCTCAGATTGCTTAATCCATTTTAATATGTTACTTTTTGGGCAAATAGTCGTGCCATTTAAAAGTGGCAAGATCTTCCCTTGCCTACCACTTCCCTGTTTACTTTCATTGTTGTTTGATGTGTGAGCTACCCTATTAAGTCCTTGAAATTCTCATTTTAATCACACTGCATCTTCTTGGCTTCCTACATGTTCCCAAAGCTCAGGTTACTGGGTAGGGTTTTTAGTGGAGGGGCAGGTGATAGACATGAGATCCCAGTTGAAATGGAAATGTGTTACTACTTCCCCAGATTTCCACTGCCATTTTCTCTCTTCTTCCCACATTACCAAATCATCTTTCCCAGACATTCTTCTAGGTAGGGAAAACTGATCTCTTGACTATCCAGCTGTATACCTTCCAACTAAGAGCTCAAGACCATGATGTTCAGGAGACCCTATAAAAAGGTCCTGTTCTTCCATATTCTGATTATTATCTTCTTTCTTATGCTTTCTAAACATAATACGAATTCTTCCACCTCATGCCATTTTCTCCTTCCCAAATTGCAGTGTCAGTCTTTTTCATACATCTCTGGCCTCTAAACTTCCTGACTAAACTCTTGAAGTCTTCTAAACTTTCTTCTTTCACCCTACCATGTGTCTCTTGGGATGGGAACTACCACTAGTAATTTTCAGAGGAAGAGCTCTATTCTTTTTTTTTTTTTATATGAAATTTATTGTCAAATTGGTTTCCATACAACACCCAGTGCTCATCCCAACAGGTGCCCTCCTCAAAACCCATCACCCACCCTCTCCTCCCTCCCACCCCCCATCAACCCTCAGTTTGTTCTCAGTTTTTAAGAGTAGAAGAGCTCTATTCTTGTACTTTTTTTTTAAAGTTTACTTATCTAGTTTGAGAGAGAGAGAGAGAGAGAGAGAATGAGAGAGCACACAAGTTGGGGGAGGGGCAGAGAGAGAGGGAGAGAGAGAAAATCCCAAGCAGTCTCCAAACTGCAGCTCAGAGCCCGAAGTGAGGCTTGAACCCATGTACCAGGAAGTTGTGACCTGAGCCAAAGTCAAGACCTGGGTGCTTAGCTGACTGAGCCACCCAGGTACCCCTCTATTCTTGTACTTCTAAGATTGAACTCTGAAGACAATTTCTGAAGAAGCATTACTACCGTGGTTAGTTTCCGTGGTACTCTTGACGTTGTCCTTTACTAATGCATCTTTTAATAAACTGGCTTTTGTGGGCTAGCCCAGAAACCTAAGCAGCATTTACTTATTTATTTTGTTCTAAGCATCTTTTATAACATTAATTCTATGGAAAGATTGATGCAGAGCTTGGTACAACTGGCTTATAATGGACTCTTGGAGTATAGCCCGTTTGTAAGCTGGGCACTGACTGTCCAGGAGAGAATTTGGATCACTGTGTGGGCTGGGAGGGAAATGCCTTCTGTTAGCCAGCAATGCTACAGATTTGAACATTGCACATTTGTTTTGTGTAATCTTCCATCTAACTGTGAGCAAAGAGCATGATTGAAGTGCTGCTGATTATGTCTAATGTTTATAGATTCCATTTTAGTGGAGCAGACTGCTATGTTCTGTCGTTCTATCTTAATTCTAAATATGATTTCCATTGTCTCCCCTCTTTAGTCACCCAGCAGCAGAGCAATGAAGTAATTTTACCTTGCAGTTCAGTAACTTTTAATTGCCTGTTCAGTTTCACTTGATTCTAAGAAAAATGGAGCTGCTGCCTGTGCAGTTTTAGTTGCCAGAACTTCAATTGTTAAGCACTTAAATGCTAAAACAGGAAAAGTGCTCATGTATTCTTTAGAGAGATAAAGGAGAAAGGAGATCCCACTTTGTTGTATTGTGGTTGTTATGGCTTTGTGGTTGTGTGTATGTGGGCATGCACATTTTTATGGAATCAGAGCATTACCTACAAAATTACCCACCAAAGTGATTATCTGTGAGTGGTGGAACTATCAATATTGTACATTTTCTTATTTATATTTCTTTTTCTCCCCAAGCGTATGTTACTTTGTAATCAGAACTTAAAAATGTTTCCAAAGATGAGTAAAATCATGGCATTTTAGGTAGGAAAAGACTTTGAGATCATTTAGTCCAACAACCTCATTAAAAAAAATCTTTATTTATTTATTTTGACAGAGAGAGTGTGGGAGTGGCAGAAAGAGAGGGAGAGAGAGAATCCCAAGCAGGCTGCATGCTGTCAGTGCAAAGCCTACATAGGGCTCGATCTGACGAACTCTGAGATTGTGACCTGAGCCAAGATCAAGAGTCAGTTGCTTCACCAATTGAACCACTCAGGCACCCCTCCAGGCCCCTCATTTTAAATGTGAGAGAAATGAGGCTCATAGGGATTCAAGAATTGCTTCAAGCCTCCCTAGACTCAGGGTAGGGACCCATGTGAGCATTACTGTAAATGCTGATTGTTTCTTCTGATTCTTGGCATTAGTTTTTTATGATCCTTGTGGAGAATATACAGTCCTCAGAACCTTTTATTTTAACTCTCATATAGTTACAGAGAAACCATCCTATATTTTCGTTTGTACTTCAACACTACAGAACTACTCTATGTGAACACAATGACATTAAAAAAATATTTAGAACATCATTGACTTTAATTCACATATAATCATGCAGTATGAATTTTGTTCTCTGGGAAATTAGAAATCTTCTGACTTTATGAGTGATAAATAATGAGAAAAAGGAACTTGATTCATTCAGAAGAAAGAGCCCGTTTATTGTAGCTGTGGTGAATTGCTTCTAATTTGAACTGAGGAGGAAAAGGAAAGGAAGGGTGAAGTATTTTCTAGAAATTTTTCAAGGTTTTTAGGTGTCTTTTTTTTCATTTTTAAAGTGGTAGAACCCTTTCCTCCCCCCCGCCCACCTTTTTTTTTTTTCCCTACAAACAAAATGGTACAGACCCCATATGGGAAATAGATGAAAGTGAAGCTTACCTTTTTGAAGCAGGAAAGGTGTCTGCAGAAACTAGCATTTCTTAGCATTCCTTAGTATTCAGGTGAGAGAAAGCCTGGCTTCTACCATCAAAATTGGAGGTTTCTAGGTAAAGACTCCCTGATAGCCAGTATACCTATTCTGAAACTTTAATCTTGGGCATGAAAAATGCATATTTTTTTCTCATCATCATTCCCAGATATTCAAGAATACACATACAAACAATTGTCTGTAAATTATTTTTGTCGACAGTTCCATTGATTAAACTACATTATGTACTATCAGATTAAAAAATTCCCCCTTATACTGTGCTTATATACTACTATATGAAACATTTAGACAAGAGCTCTACATGGCAGCTGCCAGGCAAAGTCTTTGTGCTCTGATTCTATCTGCAAAGTGGAAGGTGAAGAGGTAAAATTATGAAAGTGTGAGACATTTCTCTTCAGTATCCTCAGCTATCTTTTCTTCACTCTTTCTATTCTCTGAAGACATTAAATATCCTACCAGTGCTGATGTCTTCCACAAAAGGGAGAATATGATACCAATCACTTATACATTTGTTTAATTGGCCCGGCTACTGTTGGACTAAGATGCTGTTAATGACCTTAACTAAGTAGTGGCATATGTCTCTGTGAGCTTTCAATCTGCTTAAATATACAATTTCTGCTATGCATTTTGATGCTTGCTTGGATTTCTTCTTCTAACAATGAGCCCATCACCACATTCCCAAAGGGACTACAGTATGCTAGCATCCATAGGGCAGATTATCTGGTAAATGACATCAGGATCCACATCTTCTAAGGCAGGAAGACTGCTTGAAGGGGTATTTGGCCTGACCTTCCTCCAACTTCTGTGGATCCTGATTGCCAAATATCTTATGAGCATCGTAAATATATAAATAAACACTCATCCCAGGAGTACTGCTGGGATTGAGAGATCCAGTCATAATGGTATAGTCATGAGAGGTTAGGGTAGGATTGGGGAAGTAGGAATGAGCTTAAGGAAGGGCAGAAAGAACAGAATATAGTTATTCACCCTCCCGACCTTGATTAATCGACACCGATGTAATAATTTTTGATATACTAGAATTTATACTACATTTTTATAGCTCAGGTCAAGCTCACCTTGTCAGAAAAAATTCCCTACCCATAGCATCCAATAGAAACCTCACTTTCTTCTGAACTTATTCTTTGTAACATTCATTTACCTTTATATAATATTACCTTCAACTTTTATTTCTCTCTTAATCTATATGACCAGTGTCCTCTGCTATCACTGTTTTAATGTTTTCTGCCTGTGGCAGTGTCTTAGTTCAGGTTTCTATAACCATCGACTGGGTGGCTTCAACAACAGAAATTTATTTCTCACAGTTCTGGAGGCTGGCAAGTCCAAGATCAAGACACCAGCAAATTTGGCGTCTGGTAAGAACCCTCTTCTGGGTTGCAGACTGCCAACTTTTCATTGTATCTTCACATGATGGAAAGAGGGTGAGAGAGCTCTCCAGGGTTCCTTTTATAAGGGCACTAATCCCACCCATGAGGTCTCTGCCCTCATGAACTAATTACTTCCCAAGGCCCCATCTCATATGATCATAGGGTTAGAGTTTTAACATATGATTTTGGGAGGAAGGGAAGGAAACAAATATCTAGTCCATTGTAGGCAGTGACTCTCAAGAGAATCCTGGCATGCTCTAACAAATTGCCCAAGTAGTGTTTAGGCACACCAAAGTCTAAGAATCACTGCCTTTGTCAAAACCTAAAATCCTTGAACCCAGGAGATAAAGGGTTGTTTATTTTTGTTATTGTTTTGCTTGTTTATTTGGTTTTAGTTGGTGCTGAACAAGATCACTGAAACTTCTATAGATTTATTTTGGCTCATCCTAGGAATAAATTTGACAGAGTCATTTTCTAGTGACTGGATGAGAGGAAGTGACAAGATTCAGCAGGGCAGTGTTAAGAATTATCTTCTGAGAAAATTCAAAAGAGATTTCTGATTCGTAAAGCACACCTCAGATTTAGCATATGTGCAGGGCAGGAGCCAGTGGTGGGAAATGTGGTTACACACTCAATAAAATAACCTGAATTGTCAGAGGGCAAATAAAGAAGTAAAATGCATTGAAAATGAAAGATCACTGTCAAAAGCACTATCTAAAAGAGCTAGATTGAGAATTTAGATCACAGCTCTGGGATCTTGTAAAAAATCTGCAAAATTTTCCAAGATCAAAACAAAGAACAAACAGCCATCTTACAGACCTATCACTATCTTGTCTCCATCAGTTGTGGCTACATCATCTTCTTCCCCCCCCCCCCACCCCCCACTGGGTACTATGACTGCTCTCCAACCCTGCATGATTTGTTCAACTTCTAATAATACAACCCTTTCCTCAAGGTAAAAAAAAATCAAAATTCTCAATCTGTGAATATCCACATTCCTCTGTGAACTAGGAATAAGGGAGAAATCTTAGAATTTGGTTAGTCTGGCAAGGGGTAAATTAACTAGCAGTCTTGCCCAAGAGAAATACTGCCAAGCAAATGAAATTGCATAATGAATGAATTGGGTTGGAGTGCCTGGCTGGCCCAGTCAGTAGAGCATGTGACTCTTGATCTCAGGGTCCTGAGTTCATGTCCCACATTGGGCATGGAGCCTTCCTTAAAACACACACACACACACACACACACACACACACACACAAAACTGCTTAAAAAATGAATGGATTAGGTTAAACTCAGATAATAGTGAATTTATGTACTGATTAAAGAATAATTACATCATTATCAAGGCCAGGATGGTGGCTAACTATATCCTGCTCTTTTTTTCTTCCCTTCTTCTCACTCCCATTCTCCAGTTACCATACTAGCATATCTAAATTAAGCAATTATTACTTTATTCGTCAATACAGTTCCCCTGCTCCAAGTGCCGAGGTATCTTATTAATTATATTTGTGTTTACATATTTAGGATGCTCCTAAGGCTCTTTTTCAGAAATGTAGTTGGAAGGCCAAGCCAAATATTCCAAGTAGTCTCCCTGCCCTGGAATTCAAATAATAGGCAAAGAAGTTGTAAGTTTTTAAATAATGCAGGTGTCCTCCACTTTTTATGTAATTACTTATTGTAATTTAAGACAGAAAGAACAGTGGTTGCACAATAAAAACTATCATGGCATAGTAATAAAGATAACTCTAGAGTTGCCTTGAGTTCATGGTTTCCACAGGACACTGTGAGCTGTTATATGAAAATATACCCACGGATTAATTGATAACAACCCCATGTGAGTCATATTTATTACTAAAAGGTGTTATGTACCAGTCTGTGTTTACACAGGCAATGATTTTGGTTACTATTACATTTTATACATATATATTTTTTCCTATTTGTTTTTTTAATAATGTGAAATATAACCAAAAATATAGAAAAATGGACTGAACATAAATGTGTGGCTAAGTGAAATCATCACAAAATAAACTAATGTGTACAGGTAACTACTCTTTTCACTTCTCTCCCTAGAGTTTAATTTTTCATTTGTTTAAAATTCATATAAATGAATCATACAGCACATAAATTGTTTTTCCTCTTTCATACAATTTGGTGTTTGTGAGAGCAAAATGCTCTTGCTTTTTTGTTTTTTTTTTTTTAATGTTTTTATTTATTTTTGAGACAGAGAGAGACAGAGCATGAGCAGGGGAGGGGCAGAGGGAGAGGGAGACACAGAATCTGAAGCGGGCTTCAGGCTCTGAGCTGTCAGCACAGAGCCTGACGTGGGGCTCGAACTCACAGACTGTGAGATCATGACCTGAGCTGAAGTCGGACACTCAACCAACTGAGCCACCCAGGCACCCCGAAACATACTCTTGTATTTAACTGTAGTTCATTTTTTAAAATTGCTGTATAGTATTTTGGTTTCTAAATATGCCAAAACATATTTATCTAATGTCTTTTTGATGGACGTTGCATTTTCTCCATTTTGAGGCCATTATAAATATGACTGCTCTGAACATTCTTGTCCATTTTACTTGGTGCATATTTGCACTCATTTCTGTTTGGTGTAAGGCAGGAGTGAAATCTGGAATGCTGGGCCACATTCTACAATGTTAGTAGATGATGTCAAACTATTTCCCACAGTGGCTTTACACATTTACATTCCCATAATATCTTGTCTACAGTTGGCATTGTCAGTATTTTCAATGTGAGTCCTTTTGGTCATTGTTTATACCTTTTCTGCATTTCCTTTTGACAATTGTGGTGTGACTCCTTTTCCAAAAGAGTTTCCATTTGGATCTTGTGGCACAGATTTAAATGTACTTCTTCACTGCTTCCGGGTATGGGAATATATAACATTGGAGATATATGTTTTTATATTTCTTTTTTTTTTATTTTTTTAAAAAATATTTTAATGTGTTTATTGATTTTTGAAGGAGAGAGAGAGAGAGAGAGAGCATGAGCAGGGGAGGAGCAGAGAGAGAGGGAGACAGAATTTGAAGCAGGCTCCAGGCTCTAAGCTGTCAGCACAGAGCCCAACGCGGGGCTCGAACTCACGAACTGTGAGATCATGACCTGAGTCGAAGTTGGACACTTAACCGACTGAGCCACCCAGGCACCCCTATGTTTTTATATTTCAAAACATAGAGGCAAATGTTCCTTTGGCAACTATTCTTTATTTCGGGAGATTGAATAAACTGTGCAATCCATAGTGTGTAAGCACTCGGATATTTTTGTGTTCCAAATTTCTAATTGTAATTTGTGTAACCACTTCTTTTTATAATGAAAAAAACATTTTTTTGAAAGCTCGAAAGTAAATTTTGTGCCCTGAGAAAAAAAATGTCCCTTTATTTATTTATTTATTACCATTATGCCTTTTTTCCTCTTAAATGTCTAATTCTTCATAAGCAGCATGGTGAATGACACAAATTCTGGCCACCTCCTGTGTGATTGTGAGGGGAGGGCACATCTGGTTGGCTGGCAAGACCCCTCCACACTAGGACTGTCAATGCAGGCCTTCCTTATTCTTGGTCTGAAGGGGGTTAAGAGCCCTTTGGACACCAAACTTATGTACCATAAATAGATCTTATTTGCCACAGTTCATATCTCTGAATATTCAAATTAACATTCTATTTTTTAAATGTTTCTTTTAACGTTTTTATTTTATTTTTGAGACAGAGAGAGACAGAGCATGAACGGGGGAGGGTCAGAGAGAGAGGGAGACACAGAAACTGAAACAGGCTCCAGGCTCTGAGCAGTTAGCACAGAGCCCGATGCGGGGCTCAAACTCAGGGACTGCGAGATCGTGACCTGAGCCGAAGTTGGCCGCTTAACCGACTGAGCCAACCAGGCGCCCCTCAAATTAACATTCTTAGTTTGTAAATAGAGACTCTCCAAAATTACTTTTTGATAAGTCAGTATTTGGGAGCATTCGATTGTCTTTGATGCTGTTTTTGTTTTGTTTTGTTTTTTGTTTGAGAAAATTTGTTAAATTGAGTGTTATGGTATACTCTTGTGAGTTGCTTAAGCAATCTTGGAAAATAGTTTTATTTTAAAGAATAGATGAGATAAACCTTGATAATCACGATCCTTTTGTAAGCATTTATTATATAATATCCTATTTACTAGAAGAGTAGACAGCATTACCCTTCTTAGCTTATTTCTCCCATGTTAAAATAGAAAAAAAATTCTACATTTATTTTTGGTGTACAGATTCATCTAAAAATTTTACTAGTCATAGAGCCTTTGTCATTAGCTAGGAAAACATCAAATTTACTTATGTTGTATAAATTATAAGATTCTATATTTTGTTTCTTCAAAGTTTTTTTTTTATTAAAAAAAATTTTTTTTAACGTTTATTTTTTTTTGAGACAGAGAGAGACAGAGCATGAACAGGGGAGGGGCAGAGAGAGAGGGAGACACAGAATCTGAAACAGGCTCCAGGCTCTGAGCTGTCAGCACATAGCCCGACGTGGGGCTCGAGCTCACGGACCGCGAGATCGTGACCTGAGCCGAAGTCGGCCGCTTAACCGACTGAGCCACCCAGGCGCCCCTGTTTCTTCAAAGTTTTTAATATGAAAAATATTAAGAGATCTAGTAATGTAAAAAATACCACACATCATCCCATCAAATGATAATTATACATACCACCTTATAAAGTGAGATGTAATGATTTTTCTTTGTCTTTTATTATCTTCTTAAAGTCTCCTTTCCTCTTTATATCAATTACATAAACACTTAATTATGCATAAATATATACATATAAATATGTATGTTAAAAAACTGTACCATGACATCCACATGTAATTTATAGATTAAAATTGGATGTTATCTAATAATTCCAAAAGTATTACATCAATTAATATTTGTTAAAGATTTAATTTTTGAAGTAATACAAGTAATATTCAAATTGATGGATCATTCTGTAAGTAGAGTCATCTGAGGACAAAATATGCTGTATTCTTGTACATTTGCCTGAGGAGGACTCTATTTTAGCAGCCTGGAATCCAAATAGAAACAAAATATCATTTCAGAGAGTACAGGATGCATTGCTCAAATTGAGCAGCCTTGGGCACAAAGGATCATTGCTTCTTTCAAAGCCTCATTCTGAATGAAATATATTGAGTGGCAGTTGGTTGTTTTTTTTTTCTCCCTATACAGTGTTGCACTTTTAGTTTTCTATAAATATGTGCTGGGAGTTGGAGGACATAGATTTTGTTCTCCTATTGTAAGGGGAACCATTCTAAATGGCCAGTTAGGTTATCCAAGAAACAAAAAGAAGGGGGCAATAAACAATCTTGGTCAAAATAATCCATGAGCATCCTTATGAGCTTGAATTGTAGCTTTGGCCTATCCCAGCACTGATGGGACCCAAGACACGCTCTCCTTTCTCTTGCGCTGCATTTTCCCCCTTGCTCCTGAGAACCCAGGATGGAGTCAGAGGCATCAAAACTGTATTGTAGCTACATGAAGCATCGAATAAATACTTGTGGGCAGACTTTGAAATCTAATATATCATTTTGATTAAAAAGTTATTCTGCTTAAAACTGAGAGCCCTAGACAGTTTTCTGCATGCAAGGAGTCTTCAAAGTACTTACGGAGACATGACAATTTTGAAAATAACTATGCTAGGTGGTAAGAAAAATATCATGAAAGAGCCTTGATGAACCATGGCTTAGATGTCATGGAAGGTGGACGGCACCTTATCCATCATTCATCCCCTGGGTCAGAATATCACAACCACTTGAAGGAAATCAACCACTTAGTTCCTAGTTTGAGTTAGCTAGACTGTGGGTGAAGCCAGGGAAAAAATAACCCTCACCAATGAGACTGGCTGATTTGGAGGCTCCTCAGACTTCCAACAAGGACATCTTGTTAAAACACAGAACCTTTTTCTGTAGGTCTGAAGTGGGGACTGAGATTCTGCATGTCTCCAAGCTCCCAGGTGATGTTCGTAGCAGCAGGTCCTGGGAACATGCTTTGAACAGCAAGGAACTAGATCACGTGAGAAGCAAAGCAACAGTAACAACAAACCACAAAACAACACCGCTTCCCAAATAACACAGTAGCTAACAAGGAAAAAAAACCCTTAACTAACTTACCTGACACAAGTTAAGTGGTTGAGTCCTAATCCTGTATAATAAGTAAATCAGTTTGCTGGTTTCATTTTTACTTGGTTGATGTTTTCTTTCAAAGTGTTAATACTTGAAGGCAACTGAAGAAGGCTTAGTTTTATGTTTTGCTAAAGCCAGGTATCAAAAGAGAAGGTAAATATTCATACCCAGAGCTCTAAGACTAGAGGTTAAGGGTAAATCTTAAGCTATTTTTGGAACATTCAGTAGTAATAATCTAAAGACAGATCAGAATATCTTCTTCAGTTTGAAACAGAAGGCTTCAGTGAGAGTGAAAAACATATTTCTCCATCAAATTTAATAGCATGATGACTAGATATGGAATTTTCATTTATTTCCTGAATACATCAAAGAACATGTTATGCATAGTTTATAAGGATAAGAAAAATGTGTCATTATCATTACAGTTGAATCTGATAAATATTTATAAATATAACTAAGGGAGAGGCTATATTTTCTCTCTCCTACCTTCCATGTTTATACGTCCATTAGTTGCTCCGGCCTAAAACACAGGGCTGTGGACACGGGAACTGCAGTATATGAGAGCAGTTAATTTAGTAAATCTCTCCTTTATCCCATACTCACTAAATAAAAGATGATCATCACTGCTCTGTGAAAATAACATATCATCAGGAACTGCAGCCAAAGAGGTTATGGTATGTAGGAGACAATATTTGGTAGAACAATATTATTTCCATGAGGATGAAGGTCTGTGCTTCACACTGACTTTCAAAACAGTGTATTTTTTTTTAAACATTTTTTTAACATTTATTTATTTTTGAGACAAAGAGAGACAGAGCTTGAACGGGGGAGGGTCAGAGAGAGAGGGAGACACAGAATCTGAAACAGGCTCCAGGCTCTGAGCTGTCAGCACAGAGCCCAACGTGGGGCTTGAACTCACGGACCGCAAGATCATGACCTGAGCGGAAGTCGGACGCTTAACCGACTGAGCCACCCAGGCACCCCAAAACAGTGTATTTTAATATAAGCTTTCTCTTATATAGCAGTAACAATTGTAATAACTGCAATATTTCATTGAACACATACTACCTTGTTACTCTGCTCAGTATGTTAGGTGTTACTTAATCTAAGCTTTGTGATAGCTCTGAGTTTATATGCCATTTCATTTAAGCCACACAATAACTAAGAACTAAGTACTAACATTTTCTCCATTGTATAGATGAGGAAACTGAGAGATCAAATAACTTGCCCTGGTACATAACTGATCATAATTTAAGCTTATGGACCCTTACTCCTGTTCAACCAGGGAATAAAATGCACTCATAGATCTCAGTCCTGAATTTATTCAAAACTGTAGCCAATACATCTTGAAAGTTAGGAACTTTGCATGCATGCAGGCCAAAGACAGCTCAGAAGTGTACATACAGGCTTCAGAGTCCTAATCTTTTTTTTTTTTTTTTTTCTTGGAGAAGCCATAGACAAGGTTATATTCTGCATGGCACATCCATCCAAATCCTAGTGACAGATGGATCAAACTTAAAAAGGACTGTAGTGTAGGATAAATGTTAGCTTAAGTAAAAATCCTTTTAAGAAAATGAATCTCATGCCAAATTATCATTCAGCAAGCATGAGTATTTACTAAGTTCTTGGTATATGCCTAGTTTTGTACTAAAACTCACAAAATGCTGTATTGCAAAGGCAAGTGGTTTTGGATTTTTCCTTCTATTAGTGCGTATATATCATCCAGAACTGACAACATGGAAAGCTTTATTTACTTTAGATGCATCCCTCAGGCCCTTAGCCCTAAAAAAAGGTCTATTCCAAGAACCAGATATGTCATGAGGTCCATTTTACCCATGAGTGTCTTTGCAAGAATCTGTTTGGAAGGGAACAATTGAGTAGTTTTTAAGTTACTCTACCTACGATCTCAGGATAGCTCTGTAGTGCGATCTTGGAGGGAATTTTGGAGGAAGGGCTAATTTGAGCCAGTGCAATTAGTAATTGTTTCCAGAGAAGCAGCTGGCAAGACTCCAGTGGTGGCATCAAAGGGAACAAGAAAATTAGTCTAGACATTGCAGGCTGGGAGTATGTCATCTCTCCACCTTTCCTGGGTAACAGTTTGACCTGATTTTGTGCATGACTAAATGAATATCCACCATGGGGTCTCCCAGAGGTAACCAGGCCAGAATTTCATATATATGAAGATGAATTTGTCACATTTGGGGATTTACCACATATAGGAGGAAATATCTTTTCCCTCATAAATTGCACCGGGATTATATTCTAAAACAGCTTCTAGACACATCGAAAGGACCTATGAGATACAAACTCTCATATTATAGATGAAAGAGACTGAGGCTCTGACAATTGGTGGCAGATGTGACATTGGAAGTCCAAACTGATTTCCCACCAATTTAGAGATGAAAACTGTGTGGCCTAGCAAAAAGCTGTATAGTACAATTTCAGACATTGATGTTTGAGGATTTCCAGTTTGGACTTGTAAGAATATCTTGTTCTACACGTGTTCCAACTGGAGCTCTAAATAATAACTAAGGTTAGTGTAACCAAATTATAGTTAACCATCTTCTTTTAAAAAAAAGCATCAAATAATAAATCTTTAAATAGGAAAGGATCTTGGATAGAATATCCATTTCTCAATTAAAGTATTGAGAAAATACCCCTCTTTTCATTCAACAATTTTCTTAAAAGAGAGATCGCTTGATATGTATTCCTAAAATTATAGCTAATATATAGAGCAGCTTTTACTAATATATACATAATACTTAATACATTACATAATACTTAATTATATGTTTTATAAACATATGTAATCCTCACCAAAGCCTTAAGAGATTAGCAACCTAGCCCTATTTCACAGGTGAGGATTATGAAGCTAGAAGAAATAATGCCCAAGGCCACACTGGTGGCTCAGGTCACTAACTAAAATCTGTCTGACTTCCTGTCTTCTGTGTTTTTCAGCACCATATATACTGCCTCTCACTAATTATGGATGACGGCTTAGATACACTGTGCACAAACTCCACGAATCAGACAATTTCATTTGAGACAGTTTCTTTTTTTTTTTTTTTAATTTTTTTTTTTTCAACATTTTTTTATTTCTTTTTGGGACAGAGAGAGACAGAGCATGAACGGGGGAGGGGCAGAGAGAGAGAGGGAGACGCAGAATCGGAAACAGGCTCCAGGCTCCGAGCCGTCAGCCCAGAGCCTGACGCGGGGCTCGAACTCACGGACCGCGAGATCGTGACCTGGCTGAAGTCGGACGCTTAACCGACTGCGCCACCCAGGCGCCCCAAGAGACAGTTTCTGAAGCAAGTTACATCACTGATTACCTGGAGTGTATCATCCCCCTTTTTTAAATTTCCTCCTTTTGTGTTTCCTCCCTCCCTTCCTTCCTTCCTTCCTTCCTTCCTTCCTTCCTTCCTTCCTTCCTTCCTTCCTTCCTTCCTTTTATTTTGTTCATGCAGAGTTTCTAGACATTTGGGTATAAATCCAAAGAAAGGATAAAGGGAAGCATTGAAACTCCTTAGTTTTTTTCAGTGAATCATGGTTTAAATAAACTCATCATGAAAGCACTTGAGAGTAAATAGGAATCCTGAAAATAGTCATCTGGTGGTGTTCTTCCATAGACATGGTTTCAGTATACTGGTCCTGATCACCAATTATAATGAAAAGTGAAATTGGTTATAAATCATCTAAACTTGGTTTGAGGCAAGGTCTTGGACTTTTATGAATATTCAGAATGAGCAATTAAATCTATTGCCATTTCATTTGTAGCCTTTCTATGTTCTACTCAGATGACCAGGAGTAATGCCAATTAGAGCTTGTTGTTAAATAGACTCTCCCTACTTAGTGGCTAATTAAATTGCCTTTCAGGCTTTAGAGATGTTCACAATTAGAGGACTCCCCCAGTCAAAAAGTTAATCTTCTTGATCTTTGCCTAATCTGACATGTCCTTAAGCTTTTGAAACATGCAATGATAAAAGCAGAAACCAAATAAGAGGAAGAAAATAAATTCACACATTAAAGTAGACAGCACATATTGTCTACTACATGTGTTATTCAAGAAGAGAAAGAACTAGTTGTTAAAAAGACACACAATACTCACATAACATATATACACTTATAACGACAAAAAGCCACTGCATTCCTTAATCTTTTCTTCAGTCTACTACTGCATCTAAGCCAATGCTTCTGCATTTTGATTACACTCAAAAATGTCAGTATTAGAAGTTGGAAACCAAGTAAGTTTCAATTCTAACTGAAATAGGGGGGAGGGGCACAAAGAATGCATCCGTTTTGATTTGAGCTAATATAATCAGTGACTTGATTTGTATTAAAAAATGTAAATGTTTCTTTGAAATCTGACTTGGCCTTTGAAAGGGAGAAGTACTTACTGAAAAATCTGCAATGACAGAACAAATCCTACTGGCAAAGTAGAAACCAATGTTGTTGGCTTGAGTAGATCTCAAGTCAGCTGTGAAATTCATAATCTTTTATCCATAAAATAGCTTCTCCTCTGAGTGACAAAATTATTTCTGAGCTGATGTTTGCCAGGTCTAAAGACAAAAGACTCAGGGTGCACACCTGAGCACCAGCTTCAGGCTGGCTTTTAAAGAGATAGTTGTTAGTGGCCACAGGTGCTACTGTCCCGATTAGTCAG
Source organism: Neofelis nebulosa (assembly GCF_028018385.1). Classification (NCBI taxonomy): domain Eukaryota; kingdom Metazoa; phylum Chordata; class Mammalia; order Carnivora; family Felidae; genus Neofelis; species Neofelis nebulosa. Next base: position 71,429,046 of record NC_080790.1, read on the forward strand.
TGTGAATATTCCTTTAATAAGATGTCATCGATTTTATTAGTAAAAGTCCAATACCATCATGACTTTAAGAGCAGACAGTGAATTCAGTCATCTTTGGCTCTCATTTTATAGCAAGTAATTTTTGTAAGGTGTCCCACTTTCAGTACTTTCAAGTCCCAATTGATTAATCTAATTATTCAGTGATTAATTTAATTATCTTGTAAGACAGAAGGCTGGAGGCTTCTTCTTGTCTGGTACTCAGTTTGATTTTTACAGTAGTGGTGATTCTTGCATAATCACTGACGTGGTAGGTGGTCACTGCTTTTCTCTTGTTTCATTTTATTTTTTTTTTTTTTAAATTTTTTTTTTTCAACGTTTTTTATTTATTTTTGGGACAGAGAGAGACAGAGCATGAACGGGGGAGGGGCAGAGAGAGAGGGAGACACAGAATCGGAAACAGGCTCCAGGCTCCGAGCCATCAGCCCAGAGCCTGACGCGGGGCTCGAACTCACGGACCGTGAGATCGTGACCTGGCTGAAGTCGGACGCTTAACCGACTGCGCCACCCAGGCGCCCCTCTTGTTTCATTTTAAACAACACAACCATGAGGCAACAGGTAGGGGTCAATTCATCCAGGAATAATCAAGGTGGAGTCAATTTGACCATGAAAGAAGGAAAAAGTTTTCTTGTAAAAGCCCATTCTTGCATAAAGGGACAGGAAATCGGTAGACAGTTTCTCTCTTTACAGCTCCCAAGAGCGGGAACATTGGGGATTCCATTCTGGAGGAGGCTCCTTGTCTTGTGTTTGCTGCAACAAAGCAGTTTAGTTTTTGCAAAGCATGTACTTTGGCAATAATATTGAGAAAAACAAGTCACAAACAGACGTTTTCATAAATTTGTGACTCATTCTGATCAGCATGTGCACTTGTCATTTGATATGAACTAATCTGGTAGCAAAGGAGATTTTTAGGTATTGGTTATTTGATATTAATTGTTAATGATTTAAGATCTAAAATATTATGAATCTATTGGCCTGAAATTGTGACTTGAATCCTGAATTTAACAAATGAAAATTTTCTTATCTCTGGTGTATGTTTATTATATTTGTTTAACTTTAAATCTAGCTATTGGATTATCATTGGAATTGTATGAACAGACTAAAATTAGATTACAAAATTCAATTGCTATTTGATTAGGGGGGCCCTGAATATTTGATAAACATGTTTACATTGAGTTTTTAAAGATTTGGCAATCACATATACCTTAATTTAACTTCTTTCTTAAACCATGCAAAAAAATTATTTAAATAAAAGTTGATAGTTGTGTTACTTATTTCAGGTTAAGTGTCTGAACTTGGTTTCAGCTGAGGTCATAATCTCATGGTTCGTGAGATAGAGCCTCATGTCAGTCTCTGTGCTGGAAGCCTTGAGCCCGCTTCAGGTTCTGTCTCCCCTCTCTCTCTGCTGTTCCCCTGCTCACGGTCTCTCTCTCTCTCTCAAAATAAATAAACTTAAAAAAAAGGAATCAATCCTTTTAGTTTCCAAAATCATATTTTAAAAAGTCTTGTTACGTGGATACAGTTTAATTTTACTGAGTTGAACTCTAAATACAATTGGATCAATAAGTACTTTTATATTAATGGAGAGTGAACATGTATTTCATGTTCATTGAATACACATTTCATAAAGCTAATTTAGAACACATTCTTCAGAATATACCACCTTGATAATAAAGGGAGGGAAATTTGGAGAGGTACAAAAAATAGACTTTAATTAATAAGATCTGCTTCTGTAGCTCAGTAAAATTACTTTCCTGTGGAGTTCAAGTACAAAGGAGGGGTGTTTTTGTTTATATCTTACCCAGCTGCAAAGAGTGAAGAAATCTCTGAACACCAGTGCTGAAAACGGCTTTAGTTGGCTCCTGGGGACTTGTGACTTATTGAACATGGACGGAGTATATACTACATATATCTATAGTGCATTGCTACTACCTGTGTTTTCCTCGATCTTTGGAATATTTTTAGCTTCTACTTAATCAAAGCTAGTTCATATCTCCAGAAAGCCTAGAAAATGTTCAGCCCTTTCAGCCTTTTCAGTTTATTTCATAGACCACATCATCCTTGATCCCTATTGTAGTCTACCAAAAATTTACTTAATGTATGGAGCTCTGGGTACATTTTGGGTTTGTCTCTCTCGTTTGACAATTTATTTCAGTGCGCCAGGTCAGAAAAAGCATTCTGTCCAGAACAGATAACAGGGGAATACATTTTCAGTTTCCATAATCATGATAAAGGTAACCAGCCTTCTCAATATGTCATATCTCTGCTGCTGCGTCTTAATAAATCTATGGCTGTAATCTTGTGAGTCAGGACTTTGAGCTAATTGGGGTAAGTTATGTATGTTTACATTAATGTTATGATCTATAAAATGGTACCTTATCTGAAGCTATGTAGAAAAAGATGTATTATAATTCTTGAATGTGTTTGCAACACAAGACCGCTAAAGAGGACAGAGAGGAAGTCAGAGCTTCCAATTAATAATTATGCTGGCTATGCTTAATTAATGTATTTCATAGGGTAGTAAGTGTTGAAATGGAAATAGGATTTTTTTCCCTAAAATATATCCTGAAGAATCTAGAGGTTAGTAGATCTCTGGTTTTGTGAGAGCAGCAATAACAGTGAAGGTGTCTTCCAATAAATTTTGGCTTTATCACAAAAATACCATTTTTTGTGGCATTGTCTGATTCTCAAAAGCTTTTATTACTTATACTGAAATACACTTGACAGGTTTACAGAGAATAATTATAAGAAAGTATTTAGGGCTGGGTAACTTGTAGAAGTACATAGGTATGATAGACACATCATGATTAATGCATGATAATGATTGAAGTTGAGTATAAAGAAGAGAAAGCTGAAGAAGAGAAATGTGGCCACACCGAAGTATAATTAATAAAACTTTCATGGATTTCAGTTAATGTGTCAATTCAATATAAGCCAATTTCTCTTGGTGTTGAGAAAACTAATACACACAGTTTTGCCAGAAACTCCTCATTCTAAGTAATAGTCTTCCTCCCAGAAATTTTATACTGTAATGTACGGGTACAATTCAAGGATAGCAATGTGAAAATTTAGGTGTGAACATAAAGACTGCTGATGAATGTTGCAGATGGCTGTGAACAAACTGGGCATGCTCTGGGGTGATACTGCTTAGAGCGAAAAAAAAAAAGGTGATGATTACTCTCGTCCTTATTCCAATGAAATTCAAAGAAGATCAATTTGTAGCAATGCACCCAGATTTTTTGACCTATAGGTGGTGTTCTAGACAAGCTGAGTCCAGAAGCTTTACTTTTGGAGTCTAGATCAATAAAACTCCTTTTCTACCTATTAAGAAATGAATATGTATTGGATGGATGGATGGATGGATGGATGGATGGATGGATGGATGGATGTAATTTGGCAGACCATAGCAAATAAGCAAATGCACATTTATTTCTCATATTGGCAACTGATATTCTGAACTGTTTTTACTCCCTGCTTCCTTTAACATGCAATTAAAAACATAAACTAGGGGTACTTCTAAACATCTTAAGGACTGTAAGCCTCAATAAAAAAGTGTTCTCCTTGAAACTGGCATAATGAGAGACATATTCAGCTATGTGCTGGTGCTCATGTGCAGACACAAAGTATTCCTTTAATTTGGGAAGCGTTTATTAAAACATACCACATTTATATAAAGCTCAAAGTTGATACTAGTACAGCTTCCAGGTTTCCAAATCAAAACTGCAATGCATTTTCCAAATTGGAAAATGAAGGATAGAAGTCACCTTAATAGAAATGGTTTTAGTAATTAATTGTCAATCAAGACATTCTTGACTTTTGGCGTGGTGGATTTTATAATCTATAACTGTCCATAAAGATGACTGGCAAAATCGTGCCTTGAATCCACAAGTAATCATTTGTTCCCCTTATGTATTAATTGGTTAAATTCTTTATTTCAGGAATATGGAAAGCCCTATGGCTCTTGGTTCATTTCTGAAACTTTAATTAAATTTATCTAAAGCAAAGTGGCTATTCATTATTGAAACACTGAAAATCTGAATCTCTGCAAAAAGATTCTTTATGGATTCATTCCTTGATACATGGGAATAGAAGGAAAAAATCCCAAAAGTGTTGGGCCCTGTTCTCTGTCACATAAATCCCAGATAGCATTTTGGAGGGCAAGGAAAAATTTAAAAGAAACAAAATCTCATTATAGTTCTTAGTATTTCCTTTTATCCATTCCACTGAAAGCAGTTTTCTGAGACTTGTCATACTCAAAAGTCCTATTGTAGTAGGAGAAAAAACACAGAAGAGATCTTTGGTAATATCTTGTACTTGATGGAGGCTGGATTTTGAATTCCTTGGAGGAAGAATGTGTTATTCATGTTTATAAGTCTTCCACTGTCACCAACCACTTTGTCCCTGGCGCTTGATGGGCACAGTGCTAACGGAATTGAAAACAAACAGGTGGTGTACATACCTCCCCTTGATTCTTTAAGCTATGCATCTGTGTCTTTTTTCAATTCTCTAGTGCTCCTTCTTGATGGATCAGGTCTTTACTTAACAATAGCTGATATGCCAGGGTAATTCTAGCGTTGCTACAAACTGGCTACGCAAAAGGCTGCAGAGTACAGAATGTCCAAAAGGACTCTGCTGACCATGTAAAGTAATCATTTGGGGAAGAAAATCAGCAATCACATTAACAAAACCACCCACATTGAGATTTCTAAATATGGTTGGACGGTGTTAAACAAATAGATTACCTCTTAATTAAACAAATATTTATTTAATATTTGGTAAATGGATAGCATTATGTTTAATCATGTGACCAAGCATATGCACTCTAAAGCCAAACTGCCTGGATTTGGATACTGCATCTACATATTTGACCTCTCTGTGCTTGAATTCTACATCTGTCACTACAGGAATTATTAGTGCCTTTTTTCAGATTACTGCATTATTTACTGAATTAGTATATTAAAAGCACCTAGAAAACTGACACATGGTAAGTGCCATGGTATGCTTATTATTTTTGTGTAACAACAGGTGAAAGAGACATAAGTTAAAAATGGCTTAAACAGAATCAAAGTGTATTTGCTGTTCATATAAGAGTTTAGCCATAAAATCTGACCCCTGAGCAAGAAAATCTGAATGAGGTGGTTTATCTCTGCAGAATTTTCAGAATTTTCCTGAGGGATTGTCTTCATCTGCTTGGTCCAACGCAAACATTCTCATAGAAAGGAAAGGAGAAGACCTTTTCCCTTTTAAGGGCCTGACTTGGAAGTGCCATCAGTTTTGCTCGTTTATTATTGGTCAGAACTTGGCCACACAGCCATACTTAGCTTCAGGGTCGACTGGAAAATTCTTTCTTTATGTTGCATGGCCATGTGCCCAGCTCAAAGTACTGTTACCTGTACAAGGGAAACAGAGGAGAAAGTGTATTAGGACAGTTCTCAATCTCTGCCACACAGATAAGCTCACATGGAGTCAGCACAGAGATGACTTTCGTACCCAGAGCGGGTGGATTGTATAGTGATTTTCTGTGTTATAGTCTAATACATGGGAGAAAAGTAACTTTGCATTTTTCAGACATATGAACATAAACACAACTCCAATCATTCCTTATAACAAAGCATCTTGTAACTTATTTTTAGCTTTGCCAAGAGTGATGTTCTTAAACTATTTAATCCAACTTTCAGTCTTCAAGTGACATTTTTTAAAACTTCAAAACCTACAGTTCCTTTGTTAATATTATTAACTTTCCTTGTTTCTATTTAGCTTACAAATATCCATTAAAGCTATTCATTCTTGCAGGGAATAACTATCCTGATATTTCCTTCCTTCCTTCCTTCCTTCCTTCCTTCCTTCCTTCCTTCCTTCCTTCCTTCCTTCGTTCCTTCTTCTTCTATTGCTCTGTCTCAACTCCTTTCTAAAATAATGTGTTTCTTGCCTTCTTCCTTGCTATCTTATTTCATATTCTGGGTTAGGTAATATGTAAACTTCCCAAATGGCCATTTGGAAGGCTCCGGTCTAGGAATCATTATGGTGATGGGTGTTTGATCCTTGGTCTTCTTTAATTACCTTCATATTTCTTTGAAATCCATTACTTGACTTTTTCTTCCCTAAGCACTAATTTCAGAAGCCTTAGATTTGTTCATAAAGCCTTAATGGATTATAGATTGTTTATTAGCCTAAGGAAATAGGTTTTATTTAAAACATAGCCATTTCTGAGGACTGGAGCAAAGTAGATCAGCAAGTTAGACTATTTTTTATTGCTTTATATGGATGTATACGTTAACCATGTTTCTTATTTCACCTTTCTTAAAAAAATTTTTTTAATGTTTATTTTTGAGAGAGAAATAGAGTATGAGCAAAGGAAGGGCAGAGAGAGGGAGACACAGAACTTGAAGCAGACTCCAGGCTCTGAGCTGTCGGCACAGAGCCTGACATGGGACTCGAACCCACGAACTGTGAGATCATGACCTGAACCGAAGTCAGACGCTTAACTGACTAAGCCACTCAGATGCCCCTCTTCTTTCCTCTTTTGAAAAATAAGGAACAAGTTGAAATAAGAAGAAACTCATTTTTTAAAAATGAGAACTTGTTGCTTATACTATGTACTGAGTATGATTTATTTATTGAAATTATAATAGAATAATGATGAGCTACTAAGTGGAAACTATGTAATGGAAGAAACACATGCACAATTAACTGTTATCCAAGAGGCAAAAATATACCAATTCCTCAGAAAAAAAAATTTTTTTCAAGTAATAAATTTAGAGGTCAGATTTTTTTTTTTAACATTAAACAATGACCAGGGTATTAAACCATCTTTAGCATTACTTTATTCAGTAAATGAGAACCATAAAAACCTACTGGAGAGGACTGAATGCAAATATGGAATGCAAATATGGAATGTATTCTTAATGCATCATCATTAGAGCCAATATATAACAGACAACAGATTTCTAGCTGATGTAGAAATTTAGCCCTTCTGTCGGATATAGCTTTCCTACTTTGGAAGCATATTGGAAAGGAAGAGAGGATGAAATTGTATAAAGCCAGAAGTGTGAAGTATTTATGGATATATATATACATACATACACACACATAAACAAGCCATTTCCTGGAAGGGTCTACGTGATTATGGAGCACAATTCCCCAAAGTACTAGCTCTGGGTCAGATAAATTTTGAGCATAATGAATGGATGGTGTTTTCTCCAGGATTATGCCAGTATCTTTTGAAAATTTCATATCTACAGAAGACAGGATCACTACATTTGAAAAGTGGACAGGCTACCCGTAGAGAGCATGTATTATCTGAAACAAATGTTCATTTCAAAAGGAAAGTTTGAGTGACTTGGGTTAGCAGCAGAGACACCCTTAATCATAAAAATCAGTTTTAAGGATCTTGCAGGAGGCAAGAAATATATCCACAGACAACTAAGGTACATCCATTTCCCAAATATTATGTGTAGAATAAGACATTGTAAATAGATTATGTAACAAATTACTAAAGTGGTATACTCAGCAGAAATTTTAGAAGCTGGGTCTGAGGAACTATTCACTTGAAAGGTGCTTGCTTATTGAGAGTAGAATTTCTCTCTTGGGGAGAAAAGAAGTGGCAGGTGAAATATCTTTTGCAGGTTCTATGGACATTTTAAGTTGGTGATTTAGCAAGTTGGTCTATAAAGAACTTCATAAATTTAGAGAGGTACTGCAAAAGGCTAGCAGGAATCTTGATTACTAGCCTGGGTTTCCATATAATTTTTAGGTTTTCTCACTGAAGATTTCCCTGGAATTTCCCAGCAAACGTTCAAGGAAGATGTAATGTATCAAACTGAGGCATGTTTTCTTGTAGGATAGTGTTGCTTAAAATAAAAAAGGCAAGAAGAGAGTATAATGTGTCTAAATATCTGTTTATATTTATATTCCATTTATGTTAATTTATCATCATTTCCTTTGAAAAATATGTGCCTTAAAAAACAAAAACAAAAACAAACAAAAAAACACATGATTTTTTTTTTTTTTTTTAGCGGTAAAGACATTGGATCTTGAAGAAAGGGATCCAAAGAGGGGGCTTGTTACAATCTTTGTTTTAGTTCTTTGGTGCATCAGCACTATAGCAACTTCATCACTGAATTATTTGTTATTTTGAAATCACCTTTTTCTATTAATTCTAATATTAGTATAAAATTAGGCTTATTAAGAAAGGCTGAAGAATTAGGATGTGCTAATCAATAAAGGGGAGAGTAAGGAAAAAACTACCTCTTAACCACATTGGAGTATTTGATTCCCTGAGCAAATTAAGTGCCTGGTTTGTTTCCTCTAATCCTTTGCCCACATTGCTCGTTTTGCCATTAGATATGATTGAACTCCTACTCATCCTTCAAGACCCATTTGAAATTGTTATCTTTTTGGGAAGTCTTCCTCAATGCTGCTGGGAAAAATGATCCTCCTCTTCTGTGCCTATGCCAATAGTTTATATCACTATTGTGATTATTTCACTTTAGAGATTTAATTATCTTATTACAGTACATCTAGCTATCCCAGGAACTAGTCAGATCTCAGTTAAATTACCACCAGGTTTCTCATGACACTGGAGGCTCCTCTTGTGAGGTATCATGATAAATGGAAAGGGAATGCAAACTTTGAAATAAGAGAAATGTAGGTTTGAACTTGTAGTCTTTGAATATTTACCTTGTGCACATTACCTGTAATTTTGAGGAGCTTTAGTTCTTTTTTGTGAAACAGAAACAACAAAATATAGTTTACTGGTAGCTTTGTGAGTTAAGAGAGAAAATTGTAGGTAACTATGAACATTGGTTCTTGTGTGTACTCATGACCAAATTGGCCCCTCATGTGTTTTTCATGGTCCTTTGTCATCAACGACCTCAAGCACAACTCGTGTGGTGGTTGCATGAAGTTAGTCGTTTCTGAAGCACTTTCTTCCCTCACATACTCTCCCATGCTTCCCTTGTGTACCAAAGTTGGATGGATGAATGACAAAGGCTTGGAATCCTTTAGTAATATGGTAGTTCTATAATTAAATGTAATCAATCTATAATTTGTCTAAAATAATTGTGTATCAACTAGGCATGAAAGCTAAGCATCCCATTCATCTTCATATAGTCACAGTGAGTAGTACTAACATGGTCTGCCTAGAAATGGTGCCCACTGAGGAACATCACGTAGTCACATCATCTGAAGTAATGGCTTTTATAAAGCAGTGGTTCTGTGTTTTGCATATGCTGGTGATTAAGACCGATTTAAAGGTGTTAGAAATAAATTCAGGGTGAATTCCAGGGAAATTGATAAACTAGTGAAGCTTTTTACAGGAAAGTGGGGGTTTGTTCTCTCTCCCAATTGTCTTTCAGTGCAATAAAATGTTAAGATTTGCTCAGTTATTTGTGAAGTGGTCTGCATTGCGGTTTTGTGAGAAATTCCCTTATGCCTACTGACTTGCTCACTCTTTACAGAGTTATTCTTCATCCTCATTGAAATTTCCAGTTATTTCTGTCAGATTGCCTTTTGAAGTAAGTCAGTCTGCAAATCTCCCAAAAGACTGTCTGGAATTTGGTAAATTAAGCGATGACAGAATAAAACAAAATTCAGAACCTACATTTGTGAAAGGTGTTTTATAGGACACAATTGAATTCAACAGTATCAGGCTGCAAGTTCAAATTTATTTTATCATTCATATTCCTTCTATTCAACATAATTGCATTGGTGAACAGATCTTTTCCCACAATGGTAATATTGAACAACCATTTACTATTTCTCATTATTTTTGTGATTTTTCCATTTAATATTAGGTACAGGAAATATAGGAAATACAAACAATATTAACTAACTCTCTTCCATTTAAATATGTTTACCTTGAGTCTCTTTTGTAGGAGTTGGGATGTGTCCTTATGGCCTATGGAAGCTCTCTTCCTCCTTATAATCAAAGCACAAATTTAGAAGATGGTCATCTGAGTTAATGGTGTGCTTTGTAATGTTGTAAAGTTTAGCAGAAATTATGAGATGCAGACCTAACATTAATTGATGCCACATGGTATTGTACCTAATGGAGGGTAGGGCATGAGAACAAGAATCACAAGAACAAGAATCTAGTCATATAATGTACAGGCAAAGTACATCTAATAGTTAATATATTTTTTCAAATTTAAATGATTTCAAGTCCATAGCCAGGGCTGGACCAAGCAACAATTCCCTAAGAAACCATTTCTCTTCCCTCTTTTTTTGGAGTTTAGTTGTCCTCTCCTTCATCAATTGCTAGGGACAAAGTTGTACTTGGGAAGATATGACGGCTAAACCTTCCCAGGATAATTTGCCTATTAATAAAAGGGCTCTCTAAAAATGGAGTGGATATACTCCATCTTTTGATATATATACATATATATATATACACATATATATATACATATAAAGATATACTCCATCTTTTGATATATATACATATACATATAAAGATATACTCCATCTTTTGATATATATACATATATATATACATATATATATACATATAAAGATATACTCCATCTTTTGATATATATACATATATATACATATACATATAAAGATATACTCCATCTTTTGATATATATACATATATATATACATATACATATAAAGATATACTCCATCTTTTGATATATATACATATATCAAAAGATGATATACCAGTATCATCTTTTCACTGATCAGTACTGATGCTTTTTTGGCAAGAAGATCCTGATGTATGTTACTCAACAAACCACAGAGATCAGCCTGTCCCAACAAGGAAGGAAATGCCTCATTCTTCTGACTTCGCTTTAGCCCTATTCCTTCAGGAAGTTTTCCTGAACTCTACATCCTTACCCACCCACCTCCACTCCCACCCACTCACCCCTCCCCAGTTAGATCAGCTATCCCTCCTGGATGCTTTGTTGTTTTATCTATTCAACCATCTTTCTCCTTTACAGTGTCTTATCCAACATGTCCTCAGTTCTTAGCATATGGTGAATCCTTATTTAATGAACATATGAATGATAAATTAGTATCTGCTATCTAAGATAATTTCTTATAAAAGAATACAAAGCGTTATAAGAAAAATCTATAAAATGTTTCTTTTGTTACTCTTTCCAAATACTATAAATAAATACACCTGTTGCTGTTGTTGTCATTGTTGTTTAAGTAAGCATAGTGGAAACATTGTGCCTTTCCTAGAAAATGAAGATTAGAGATAATGTACATTTGATGTACAGATAATTGACTGGTTGCTTAGACTGTTGTTGCTCTCTGAAGTATTGTAAATTAATTATTTTTCTCTTTGTTTACTTCATAAAATGACACATTCACTAGAAGTGGATATAAAGTCATGAAACTCATTTTGAAAAATCTTATCAGAGGGTCCAAATGAATGTTATTCTCTTAGGAAGTCACCTAGGATTACATACACTTAACTACAAAGATACTGATGTAACTCAGTGAAGTTTTAGAATTATCTGCTTTTGATGTCAGAATCAATTTGTTAAATGCTTAGGAAATCAGTTGCATTTCTGTGGACACAGATTTTTTTTCAGGTTATCAAGAAGAGACAAACTTAGGTTATTGTGAGAAATGGACAATGTAAAATATATATATATATTTTATATATAAAATATATTTAATATATATATTATATATATATATAAAACCTTCCCAGTGGCCACATAGCCAGGCATTATAAAGAATTAGAACATGGTCATGTTCTTGAAATATCATAGCAAATTTAGTGAACTGGTCCTTTTACCATCTCCTTCTCCTTCTACTTCTACTTCTCGTGGCTCCTCTCCCTGTCCCTCTAATTTCTGAGGGTGTACTTCTCTTTCTAATGACCTCACTTATTTCTACTGACTTCTCATTTCCTCTCTCTCCTTTTCTCTATTTACCCTTTACTTATACCACTGTATTGTGTCTCTCCGGGAGAAGTTCTCCTTGGATTCAATATATAGAATTCAGTCAGATGGAATTCCTCTGCCATATTGCTTCATGGATTCTTGCCTCTCTTGTTTCTTCCCTGTGGAGGGTTACTTTGGCCTATGGTATGGTGTATTTCTGTAGTCTCTCGTAGATAGGTTGGCATATTTGCACAATGAATCCCTTTGGCCACTTCCTTCAGAGAAATTTGTGAATATGGAAGACACTTTGGGTTGAGGACTATCTCTGGTATATACATACACCAGGTATATATATTATATATTACCTATGCAGCTATAAATATATATATTTATTTATAGCTGTATTGAGCTATTGATCAGAAGTGGCCAGAGAGATGGAGAAGAGATAAGACTCCAGAAATCTGGGGCTCCTGGGTGACTCAGTTGGTTAAGTGTCCGACTCTTGATTTCCACTCAGATCATGGTCTCATGGTTCATGGGATGAGCCCCACATTGAGCTCTGTGCTGACAGTGTGGAGCCTACTTGGGATTCTCTCTCTCTCTCTCTCTCTCTCTCTCCCCCCCCCCACCCCCCCCATGCTAGGCATGCATACACATGTGCTCTCTCTCTCAAAATAAATTAGAAGACATTAAAAACAAAAATAGGATTCTAGAAGTCTGGAGTGAACAGCAGGAGATGAGACAACTTAGATGTGGGACAGTGAGGCAGTGTTGGGGATGTGACAAATTGGGTGGAGAAGGTAGAAAATCTTTCAAAGGTGGAGAAAGCTAGAAATACTCAAGACCCAAATGAGTTTTTCCTCAGAAAAACATAGGATATGTACATTTAGGATACAGACAATGGATATATGTGTGTGTCTTCAGCTGGTTTTCATTCCTTTAAGTGGCAACAGCCTTGTTTTATTTTGAGCCAGCTCAATTCACTCTACAAATATTTATTGAGGTACCCCCTTCTATTCCAGGGAATGGGCTTCTCTCTTTGATTCACTGGCTATAGTTCTAAATGACTTAAGGTAATAAATATGAATCAAATCATCCAAGTTTAATGGATGGAAATTTGGCATCATTGAGAGTATATAAGAGGCAGTCAAAGAACAAGTTCTGGAGGCAGTGTCAGAGGCACACTCTAAATGTGTTTGAGCACTGGCAGCTTCTTTGCGACAAATTTCAAAGTGTCTTCTTTGAAGAGAACAACGTTTCATTTTGATTTGTAAGTTCTGGTATGTTTCGTTGGAAAAAAAATTCTGTCATATTACTTTTTAACTACACATTGCCTAAGTCAGTCTTGAACTTCCTGAAGGCATAATTTTTGTGTTCTTGATGCTTGGTAAGCCCACCAAGAGCTCTTGAGTGCTTTTCTTAAGTGGGGGCACCAGACCTGACTGTGAGGTAATGATTGGTTCTGACCAAGGGCTGCAGCGGGTGACACGGAACCCTCCTTTAAATTGATATTCATCTATTTCAGAACTTGTTAAAGGTTGAAGATGACTGATAATGCTTTAAATTAGGGTGCAGCAATTTTTTTTTTTCTTTAAAGGGTCCAGGTAGTAAATGTTCTAGGCTTGTGGGCCATAGGTCTCTGGCACAAATACCCCACTCTTCCATGTAGAAACCACCTTAAGCAATATTTAAATGAACAGGTGTGGCTGTGTTCCAATATGACTTTATTTATGGACACTGAATTTTTAATATCGTGTGGTTTTGCATGTCTCACAAAATATTTTTCTTTCTTTTCAATGTTTTAAAAGTGTAAAAATCATGGGGCATCTGTATGGCTCAATCAGTTGACCGTCTGACTTGGTTTCAGCTCAGGTCATAATCACAGAGCTAATGACAATGAGCCCTGCATGGAGCTCTGTGCTGACAGTGCAGAGCCTGCTTGGAATTCTTTCTCTCCCCCTCACTCTGCCCCTACCCCACCTCAAAATAAATTAACATAAAAAAGTGTAAAAATCATTCTTCACCCACCAGCAGTACAAAAAGAGGGGGCGATTTAGCCCATGACCTTATTTGCTGCCCTTTGACTTGAGTAAAGAAACCAGCATTTGGGAATTTCCAGTTGAAGGTTGGTAAGCCGCAGAGTGGCTGCAGAGTTGGGGGTCCTTCCAGGAGCCATGCTGTGTGTGAGTTATCTGCAGCCTGGTGTAAAGCATTGCAAGAGTACCATTAAGGTTTAATAAGCTGGCTATGGAGCAGTAATGCTATGCATTAGAACCTTCTGTAGCTGCTGTGAAAATGCTTACTCAAGGCTCTGCAGTCCCCGTAAATACCAACAGTCTTTTGGAGGCCCCTTTGTTTAGAGGAAACAAGGTGCTAGAATTTATTGCTCTTGCGACTTAAGTTCCTGGACACACCAACTACACTTGCTCTTTTCAAATAAAAGTCGGTGTGGATTTATTTAGAGACTTTGCCCTCATGGAAGAAATATCAGAACAATATGTTCGAGAGAGCAGGATACTCATCTCTTGAAAATTCGGCAGGCCTCAGGCATGGTTCAATTACTTCTAGCTGGTACTGGGGACATTCCTGTGTGACTCATAGGAGGATGGCCTTTCTGGGGGGTGCCTGATTTGCAGGGATGAATGCCTCTCCAGAGGTAGGTTTATGAGTTACAAAGACGATGTTGAACATCTGGCCAACTTGGTTTCTATCCTCAGCAAAGTATGGCCTGTTTGATAAATTCCTCCAAATCTGGCCCATTCCCCCAATGCCTGGCATAGAATGGGTGCCCAAGCAAGCCGGTGGGGAGACTATTTAAGCTAAAATCCTCTCTTGTTTTAGAATAGTTCCTCATATTTCAGTTTGGTACTTGGCGGAAGAGGAATGCTTTAACCGATACATGTATCTGGGAAAGCAAAGCAGAACAAAAGAGGACTATTTGTCGAAACTGTTTAGTTCCTGGGAGTGGGAAAGCACACGAGCCAGTGTTTCCTAACATTAGATTTTTTTTTACCCCTTAATTCAGAGCCTTACAGTTTTTTTTTTTTTCTTTCAATTTTGGTGGTTCAGCTCCAGGAGTAAAATGAAAAATCCCTTTCCCTCCTACAGTAAGTATACACAGGCATGATTACACTGGAGGGTTTCTCTCTGCTATCTTTCTAGAAATAGAAATATTCTGGTGTCACGTGGCTATATTACATCCACATTCGACTGGTAATAGTACCTCAGCTGCAGGCAAATGGGCCCTGAGATAAAACGCAGCCCTGGAAAGTGTTCCTGTGCCAGCCTCATTTGAAGAAAGTGCTCATTATTCAGTCAGACTGTCAACCACGTAAGGCAGAGCGCCTTCTTAACCACTGCATTCGGTTCCCTGGCCCTGCTCTTTGTCCAGAGGAGATCGGATTTTGCTAGTGTTGTTTATTTCTTTAAAAACTAAATCCATTTCTCTTTCTGTGAACCGGCACTCCTAACTCCAAAGCAATCCAAAGCAACAGATTATCAGGCACCCACAAAACTCCCTCCTTCCTTCTCCTCTGCTTTATAGTGGGAGTGGGGAACTTGCCCTTTTGCCTCCTTCACTGAGCTCCCCTTGCTCTACTGGTTCCAAAACCCAGGAAACCAGCATTGTCTTGCTATCTTCCTGCAGTCATTGTTTTCTCCATTTTTAATCAGAAGGGATACTCAAATAGGACAAGTTTAATGACTACAGTAAAGCACAGGTCTGATGTTATGCCTATCAGTTATGTCAAGGAACCACTCATACCTTTTAAAGAGGAAATTTGGAGAGAAGTGTCACACTTAAAACTCTTTGTTTCCTCACTCTCATGTTATCTACAGAACAACTCATGCAAAGCAAACCCAGTTGAATAAAATTGCTGATATTTAGGCAGTTCGTGAAAGAGGTCTTCTTCAATTTTGGATAAAAGACTAGGAAAATGAAATAATTAAATGCCATATGAACTTTTTTGGGGGGAGGAAAGAAGTGCTACTTGTCATTAATTGTCTTGCATAAACAGGTTGCACTTGCAGATTTTTCCTTTCTTGGTTCTAAATGTAAACTTGTGTTTTTTAATACATGTGTGCATTAAAGAAGATATCTGATACCGTTTATTCAGAACAAATCTGAAAATTGTTTTCTCACTATTGCATTTAATTATCTTCTTTTAGTGCCTTCTAAAACTATCCTCCAGTTTCATTTAAAATTAATTTCTGATTGTTTCTCAGCATATAAGTACTAACAATAACTGGCTTGCCTCAGGAAACATTACTGCTTGTGGTTTAGAATTCTTTTTTCTTGTAAAAAATTAATGAATTTGCCAAAGGTTAGCTGATTATGGAATGTACAGATATCATATTTCCTTCCTATGCCCTGGATTCAAGTGTCTTGATTCTATTTGAAATCAATAGCAGTGAGATGCTGTATGTTTTATAGATAAGTAATTTATATATATGGCTCTTTATAAATTACATAAATGTGTTTGTAATGCACATATTTGTAATATGTATCTCAATTTCATTTAAGACCTTGATTAATTAAGCCTGCCCTGAAAATTCATAGCTAATATTAAATTGCATTTAGAATTATAGTGAAATGACACTTATTTTATGTAGCAGGAAAGAAGCCAAATAATATGGAGTTTGGCAAATACATCAAAACAGTTCCTGGTTTCTAATAAGATGTCTCTTCTGTCAGTCTTGATTTATGTCACATACTAATATAAAAGGACAGTAGTGAATAAGTGAAGATTTCTGTGGAGAATAATATTGGAGGGGGGAAAACAAGACATTACTACCACAAATTACATATTTGTCCTAGGGGAGAACTCACCACTGTAAAGTAAATGAGCTACCTAGCTTCAGACATCCTGGTTACATTGTGAGAAAGACATTTGACAGTTCTCTCTCTCTCTCACTCTCCCTCTCTGTGTGTATGTGTGTCTCTCTCTCCCTTTTTTCCAGTCATCTCTTTAATAAATAATAATGTGCAGAACTGCAACTTACTTGGTGATCAGTCCTTGGCTTTTTAACCTCAACCTTGGGGCTCTGCTGAGTTGAACATTCATTATTTCTTCATACCTTCTTAGCAATGGACTCCATTTAAATGTACTCAGTCTCCTTCAGCTCAACATCTCCTAAAGCAAACTATCTGTTTAGTTCCAGGTCACCTTCTACATCCCCTAACTCAATGTATTGACAGTCACCACAAGGTCAGCAAAGTCAGAAATCCAGGAAGTGTCCTAAATTTCTCACTTTTCTTACTTCTCTCAAAACTACTCGATCACTGAATCTTGTCTGTGGTCTTTCCTTAAAAGTTCTCCATCTGACTCTCTATTCTAACCTTAACCATTTTGGTTTAGGAATCCATTTCTTTTCACTGGGTTTGGCACAATCACCTCCCTGAAAGGTATTCTTTCTCCAGTTTTACACCACTCTGAATCATCTTTATGTCTTGATTGTGGAGTTTCTTACCTTGTAAGTATTGATATTCGGGGCTAGGTACCTGTTTTTTTGTAGAGAGGGCTGACTTGTGCTTCGTGCGATGTTTAGCAGCATCCTAGCCTCTATCCTCTTGATTACAGTAGTACTCCTCTCTCAGCTGTGACAACCAAAACTGTTTTCAGACATTGTCACATGTTCCCTGGGAGCAAAATTGCCCCCAACTTGGAAGCCACCACTTCAGACCCATTATTAAATGCAACTGGTGGCAAGTAAGTATTCAGTAAGTATTTGATGAAAAGTTGATTCATATGATGCACCGTAATTACATACTTGTTTAAACATCCAAGAGAAAGATTTCTTTGACTTTTTGTTTGGATTGGGCATTAAGTTTTTTGACAAACTTTTTTTCAAACATGTATCTAAGGTGTGTACCAACGATACATACTTTTATTTCAAGGCACCTCCCTCTTTGTTGTGTCTGCAGTTCAAGGTCCTTACCCTGACAGTAGAATGACTTATTGCCTATTCATTTTACAAGATCATTTACAAATTGATGTATCAGGAAGTGATAGTGTAGAAATATTTCTAGGTCATCAAAGGAAAACATTTAATACATATGAAATAATATTTTAATACCACTTCTTAAATGAATAAAGCAAGCTATAATTTAAGGGAAATTGATCTTCTTATCAGCAACTAGCACTTATTTTCATTTGTTTAAAATGTAGTTTAATCTTCCGTGTGGTAGATCAAATGATAAAATTTGGAAAGAGAGATCAGACCACTTCATTATAATCCACTTGTGCCCCAATGAAGTCTATACCCTCCAGTCATACAGTGGAAAGTAAACTTATCCTGAGACATGCCAAATTTAGTCATCTTCCCTCCGTCGCAGTTCCTGTCTTAGGGAAATAAGGCTTTTGTAATGTTCAGACAATGTGAGCTCTGAGCAGTGTCAAGAAGAAAACATTCCTTCAAATACTGGTTAACATCTAAAATAAAAATTATATAAACACCCATTTGGAAGACAACAATAACAAATCTCTATCCATTTGTAATTATCTTCCCCCATAATATTTTCCGTGCTTACCAATACTGAAGGTATATTAAAAACCATAGTGAAAGATTAAACACATAATTGTTATCATGTTGGGGGAAGAATGTAAAAAGAGAAGGCCTTATCTGATTAATTTTCAGTGCAGGAAAGAATAGGAACGATATTAAATTTGGGATGTAAGTACACAAAATATGTAGGTACTGAATTTGAATAACTTTAACACATAGTCGCCTGGGTTATTTTCATTTGGTTTTGTATACTTGTTATTTAAAAAACAATTTTTTTTGATGTTTCTTTTTGAGAGAGAGAGAGAGAGAGAGAGAGAGCGCACAAGCAGGGAGGGACAGCAAGAGAGGGAAACAGAGAGTCTGAAGCAGGTTCAGGCTCCGAGATGTCAGCACAGAGCCTGATGCAAGGCTGGAACTCACGAACTGCGAGATCATGACCTGAGCTGAAGTCGGGACGCTTAACTGACTGAGACACCCAGGCGCCCCTTTGTATACTTGTTCTTTAAAATGTACTGAGACTCTAGCTCGATAAAATTATATGGTAGAGTAGTTTATAAGCCTATACCTATTGATGGTCATGATTTTTAGAATATTGTAAATTGAAAAGTAACATCATTAAAACATAGGGAGTTCTGTTCATTAATCCTTTGCACTTAAATGCCAAAATCAATGTAAGTTAATGTTGTACAATGATGGTGATGATGATGTTAAGAAGAAGTAGAAACAGAAACAGCAACACCAATGAGATTATTACAAAATGCCACGCTATTTCTTAGGGGCTAAAAATAATTTCCCAATTATCAAGAGAACACTGAATTTCAAACTCTAATTTTATCTTAATACTTCTGAGATAATGTGAATTCATATATATTTATAGGAACTCTTTGAAGTATCTTTTCAATTATTACAGCCATCGTTTTTCCTCAGGATTTTGTAATGTATTCACAGAGATAACAAGAAGATGTAGGAGATTTTTCTAGGTTTTATTTTTTGTTGTTGTTGTCATTCTTTGCTTGCTGAGTGGATGTTTGCCTGGTATTTTTGGTTTATCAGTTCATCTTCTACCCCTTTGACTAACGTTTGTGGCACACTTATATATTAGGGTGTTCTATAATGTCTGGCTGATCCTTTCCATTACTAGGTCACTGGTTAACTGTTTTACATATCTTTTCTACTTGAGATGTCCCTTTTCTTGGGTAGCTTTTGATTAAAATTTTCTGTTACTTTTCATAACAGTTGCAAGTTCAGGGTTTGTCATTCTATCATGCACTTCTGTCTCTTCAAGCTGTTTCAATTGCTATTATTTATTGAAAGAAGATCTACATGGGTATTTTTGAAATTCTTTTTATATGGGTCTTTCTGTAAGTGAAGGACTTAAAAAATATATAATGCCATAGCAGGTAGATGCAAGTAAAATGAACACCAAATTTATAGAAACATTTCATAAAGTGAAATTTCATGAAATTATTTCTAAAGAGTTTTTTGCATATTGAAGCATTTAAATTACTACATGCATTTTTTTTTTGAGAGAGAGGGAGGGTGCAAGTGAGCTGGGGGCTGAGAGAGGCAGAGAGAGAGAGAGAGAGAGAGAGAGAGAGAGAGAGAAGCAGGGTTCACTGGCGCTCATGTTTTATCTGATGTAGAGCATGAGCTCACCTGATGTGGGGCTCGAGCTTACCCAAAATGGGACTTGAACTCATGAACTATGAGATCATGACCTGAACTGAAGTCAGATGCTTAATGACTGAGCCTCCCAGGTGCTTGCTCCCCTTTTTAAAATAGGAAAATTGTGTGGTGCCTGGGTGGCTCAGTGGGTTAAGCATCCAACTTCAGCTCAGGTCATGATCTCATGGTTCATGAGTTTAAGCCCCGTGTTGAACTCTTTGCTGGCAGCTTAGAGCCTGGAGCCTGCTTTGGATTCTCTGTCTCCCTCTCTCTCTGTCCCTGTCCTGCTCATGCTCTCTCTCTTTGTCTCTCAAAAATGAGTGAACATTTTTTTAAAAAGGAAGTTAGAACAAGGTGGGAGGGGGGCGCAGAGAAAGACTAGAGAGAAAGGGAGAGAAGCAGGGAGAGCTTAAGGCATTTGCTTAGAGTTATCCAAATCCAGCCTTGAGGACAATGAGCCTGGAGTTTCTGTTAAGACTGGGTAAGAAGGCAGGTGCTGTTAATAGGGGGCACTGTTGATGTCTGTTCAGGTATTTGGACAGAAGCTATAGGTATTACAAGGGAGAGTATACATTACATGATAAGCCTGGTTCCATATTCACATATGTAGCAGTTATGTATAGCAGAAAGGGAAAATTTAGATGAATTAAGAAAAATGATCACAGATATATAGGATACCAGATATCCTTCCATTTAAGGAGTAAATGACAAATTATTAAGTAAATATTGTGTCAGTGCATTCTTCAAGCTTTGTAAAGGACATTCAATGTTAAGTTCAGTTTCTTTGTTCAAATTAAAATCTTAAAATTCTGCACCAGAAAAGGAAGTTTTTGATTCAGTTTGGCAAGCATGTTTTGTCTTTTTAACAAGAAAGATGTTTAAGGTTTCAAACACGTTAAAGCTTAAGGACTTTTGTTCATTCCTTAAGCATTTCCGTCAAAAATACTTTCCTTAAATGAATCTTGAGGGATAGTTGCTTTTATTTTGTTGAAGAAAAAGCATTTTCTTTTTAGCATATCCTAAAAACTGGGTATTTAAAAGAAGTTAGAGGCTATTTATAGAATAGACAAACAAAAAAAACCCAGCAATAACTAACATTTGTGTCATACTTTGCAGGCTACAGAGGGATTTCACATTCATTAACTCATTTGACAGTTCTTTGCTATTTTCATTCATTCCACCCACACTCTATGCTAGGCTGCCCGGGAGGCTATTGGGGCAATAGTGAAGAAGGCACATTGCTTGCTTCTTCCTTCACATAGTTTATAGTTCTCAAAAATAAAGGGAGATAAGTGGGTTTTATATAATTCCCACATTCCAGATATGTTATCCATGACTCAGTTTAAATGAGTATCTGTGGTAAAAGAGGTCTTTCTTGCTTAACTTAAGCTAAAGAAGATGTTGATTTGATCACTCTTTGTCTTCACAGTGAGATTAGGGTTGATAGTGTTGTTAATTGATAAATTCCTGACACTCAAAACAGGTGTCTCTCTGTTGGTCTCACCTACTCAAAATTAATGTTATTGTTCCAATTAGTCATCAATGTGTGGAAGAAATGTTAACCTAGATTTTACTTGGAATTAATTCATATTTTCAAAGAATTCATCTCACTTCACATTATGAAAGGAGATAGTGATATGAAACTAGGAAGTAACCAATATGACCAAAATTATCCCATTTAGTCCAGACTTCAAATTATATCTTAGTATGGGTCTATGATAAATGACTTAAAATACTGTATATTGCCACCTGTGTGATCTGCCTAAAATTAAATATATAACTGTTTCTCTCCTTGGCTTAAAACCACATAGTGGATTCTCAGCACTTAAGTCCTAAACTTCAGAATACTTAGTGTGGTTCATATACCTCTTTATGACATAGGCCTTACCTGTCTGGCCAGTAACATTTTCTGCTTCCTGCTTCTCACTTAATGCTCCAAAAATGTGAGTATAAAGCACAGATGGAGAAGACCATAAAAGTAAAAAAAAAATAATACTCAAAAACATTTGGATTAAATATTTCAATGCCTCATAACTCAGGTATGAAATAGAACTTTGCTTTAGGTAAATAGTTTTATGATAAAATTAAAATCATTTTCTCAATAGTAAATGCATATTTTTCTTTAGGCCTAGCAGATTGTAAAATTCTGCTTAATTGATATATTTACTTTAAAGATGGTTGAGAAGGAATTGGGGTTTTCTTCTGCTAATACAAGCTACTTTTGGGGGCACCTGGGTGGCTCAGTCGGGTAAGCGTCCAACTTTGGCTCAGGATGTGATCTCGCAGTTCATGAATTTGAGCCCAGATTGGGGTCTCTGCTGTCACCACTGAGCCCGTTTCGAAAACTCTGGCCCCCACCCACCTCTGCCCACCCTGCGCCTCAAAAATAAATAACGTTAAAACAAGAAAAAAGAAACTACTTTTGCTTTATGACTTGAACATCGAAACTTGTAGACCATGGTGCAAATCCAAGTTCTGAAAGAAAGCACCACCTAATGATCTAGAGATGATTGGATCTCTTTCATTATTTTTAATTAAAAAATTTTTTTTAACAGCAGCTTTTTCCCCCCTTTTTTTCTCTTTTGGGGTGCTTTATTTTATTATTTTTAGTGTTTCTATTATTTTTTAATTTTGTCTCAATCCCAGTACACTTAATATTCAATGCTGATTAGTTTCAGGTAAGCAATATAGTGATTCAACAGTTGTATACATTACTCTGTACTCATGAGGATAAGTGCATCTCTTTTTTTGATTCTTATGTATCTAAATTCCTGGGTTAATGGGAAACAGTTTATCTTTAAACTCTTGGTTTGTGTAGAGGACCTCTTTATTTCCTTCCTTAGGGCAGGGACCAGGAGCACATTTTTATCATGAATAGTAACAGTATCTAATATTTATATGATATTGATCAATTCATTAGAGACTTTACTGTGTATTCTCTTATTTGATCCTTGACAGCCCCATAAAAAAAAAAAAAAGTTAAGGAACTTTATTCTGATTATAAAAAGATAAGGTTTAAATCTAAACAGATTGCCGTTTTCACTCACCAAGGGTCTCTGTAGCATGTACATACCCCACATAAGAAACAGGAACAAGGTTTTGATGTTGTTGTTGTTTTCCCATTTTGGATTTTTAATATAAATTAATACAGATGAAATTTACCTTGGCCCTCTCTAACATGTCCCCCAAAATATGTGTTTTTAATCCAAATTTATGATGGTTCAAAAATGGGTTCTCAGTCTCCACTACGTAAAAACAAAACCAAGCAAAAGGCGAAACAAACCACCAAACAGAAAATCCTCTCCCTTATTAGTATAGTCTTTCTTGAGGAGAGGCTCTGCAAGAGTATCCTCGGTCCTCTTTGGATTTAGAATAGTGAGTCCGAAGTCCACCAAACAACTAATTAATGGGCCTAAGAGAGTTTGACTTGTGGCATTGCCTGTGATTTAGTATTAATAAAGTAGTCACCACTTATTAACTACCTACCATACTTATTGTGGATGATCCTCACAGAGTTCCTCGGGAGGTATTTATCATTTCCATTTTATAGATGAGGAGACTGAGGTTCCAGCAGGTTAAGTACTGCTTGAGATGATATGGCTACTCCGTGCAGAGGGGCACACTTTCAACTCTAGCCTGTTGGACTCCCAAAGGCTAAGGTTCATCATGATTCGTGCCACATGCCCATGTGGTTAATATGCTCTTGATAATTGGCAGCCTCAGAAAAATCTCAGAGGATTGGCAACTTGAAATATTACTGATTTAAAGCAATCATATTAAGAATTATTTTATAAACTAATAATACAGGTTTGATGTGAATAATTGGCTTCTAACATACCTGCTTTGTAAGCTTAGCTTTTCCATAGAGTACTTACTTATTTATTATTTATTTATTTATTTTTTTATAAATGGGAGGGAAACCTGAGTTAAATTTCCAAGATAAATGAACGTTTAAAGTTAAAAGTGGCCGAGTGCAACTGCCATTTTAAATCATTTTAAAATTAATCTCTTGAGATAATGATGTTTTCAAGCTATGTTCACTTTAACTTTTCTGTTTTCTTTTGTTATTTATGGATCACTTAACATTTTATTATCTTTACTAATTCGAAAGTGATTCTTGCTGCGTTGTCAATAATAAAAGCTACAAAGCAAATATTTTGTCTTTCAAAGTAGTCTGTAAACAAGTACTATTTAAGGCATTGCGGCTGTCATTTACAAAGTGACAGAACACATTTTCAGTTTGATTTATCTAAAAAGCTTCATCAGAATTATTTATATGTCATTTATGTAGATTAATTAATGAATCATGATCATTTAATAACTTACCAACCAAAGATAATTCTTCATAGCCATCATGATCCTAGGGCAGACAGCAAAAAAGAGTTATCTTTGAGTGGAAAAGGAGGTCAAATGCACACAGTATTTTTGGTTCTTTTTAGTGCAGTTTATCTTTAAGCTCTTACATGGTGGAAGGGGATCTCTTCACTTCCTTCATTAAGGCAGGAGCCAGGAGCATCTTTTTATCATTAATGATAACAGTATCTAATATTTTGCATATTTGAATATTTCTTTGAATAGTTCTAGTTTTGAAAATTACTATAATCAGAAAATGTTGGCATGTTAGACTGAGTGCTAATTATTAAGGTGCATATTATATCAATGTATTTTATAACTTTTAAACTATTGTTATTTAGATTGGATCCATTTTCTCATTAAATGTAAAATGTTAACAGCTGTAATAATATAAATTTGATGATGACCATTATCTTCGCATCCTTTTATAGATGACTGTGTCATTTGACAAGCAACTGATGGGTCATTTGGTGGCTAAGGTACAAGCAGTAATATCAACACCATTATTCCTATTTTCGATAGGCCAATGATTTGAAGAATAGTTCCCAGGGAACCAGAATATGTTAGCTGATAGCCGCTGACAAATGGTACCACAGATACCAGGCCGTTTTTTGAACACATATTCTTTTAAATCTTGAACTGTAAAATAAGGGCAGAGAAACTTGAACTTGGTAAAAAGGGTGAATGTATGGCTTGTGGCATAATTTGATAAGCATGACATGTTTAATTTTAGGAATTATTATTATTTGAAGAGTGTACTTCATTTGTAACTAAAACACTGCTTGGAGATTCTTTTAATGATTAGTCAGACTGGTGAGCCATCAGTAAGTTATTTTGTATTTTAAATAATGTCTTATTAGAATTATTCCAGGAAGTCTTGGGGATACTGCTTATCTCAATCTCGTCCTTTTCCCCACAAGAGTTCCATGAGAGCATTGAAAGCCACGCTGTGCTGTACTGTCGAACACAAAGTGGGCTTTTGCTCGGGAAGGTGATGTTTCCGTGTTTGAGTTTTGATGCTTCTTGTAGACTTTTTTCCAACACAGTAAAAGAAGTACCATCCTACTTCACTAGGCTACTGTCTACTAAAGGTAAATACAAAGCCCTATAGAGAGCTTTTATTAAAAAAAATGTAGTGGCCCCCGCTGAGCTTTAGGGCCCAATTTAAGTTGTCTCTCTCAGATTATAAGTGGTACATTAAGACATTTTTACAGGAGGCATTATCCATGGTCAATGCGTATGATTCCAGTACTATTTGAGGTTTTGAGCCATGTGACAGATTCCACAGAATAACCAGTGCCTGATGAATAAATTTATAATGTTTATAAGCAAAGAAAACCCCACAAAACGAATGCTAGTATTTTAACTGCCATCATCCAGAACATATCTAACCGTGTGTTAAAGAAATGGTTCTAATAATGGTAGATTGTATAGAAGCATGTGAATTGAGTTGAAATTTGCATCAAAAGCATAAAGAAAAATAAAGATGGCAGCATCCCCTGGAACATCCACCCAAAAATCTGTATTTTGGAGTTGTGTAAGCAGACACACACAACACTATGATCTTAAAGGCACTTGGTGTTTTAGTGAGTGTGCTATGAAAGCAGTCTAGCTCTGATCTGTCATGAGGATATCCTTCTAGAATAAAGTGTATTTGTTAACTTCTCTTTTGAGCTTAGTGCTCAAAACAAATATGGCCTAGACACTGCATTTTATAAGCTCCTGACTTAAAAATAAAAAAATCTCAGAGCCATTTTGTGCTCTTACTGGCTGAACAATATACACCTCCTACATTCTTAAGAAAGCCAAAAATCAGCAAAATAGTCTTCCAGTCCAGATTTTTTTTTCCAATTGAGGAAAAGTCAGAATTCTTCATAGCAGGCATTGTTTTCATGTGACTCTTTGGTTTCATGTATCTTCTGAATACAAGTGTTAGGCTTATTTATGTACTTATTTATGTACTTTAAAGAAAAAAAAAACAGATTTGTGTTTTTCATAAGGTGAAAGATTGTCTCCAGGGATATAAACATTTGGCTGCCAATACATACCACCTCCTCAAAATCCAAAGAGGTATCAAGGAAGCTTTTTCTTTTCTGTTCTTTTTTGAGTGTCTCCCGTTTCTGTTGTTGAGTAAAATCCTGTTTGAGAGCACAGGCCATTTGACTTTAAATATCTCCATTTTGCCACTTAGTCTTCTGATTTAAACTGACCCGTAAAATTGCAGATTCTTGTGTTTTTGTTTTTGTTTTTGTTTTTGCCAAGGTACTACTGAGCTGTAATAGAATCATTAGCGTCATCATGAAGTACAGTGATTCGAGTGGTTCATTTTGCAGTATGCAGGGCACGTTAAACAAACATGGCCTTAGACACAACCAGTCATACAGAAAATTCATTTCTAATATTTAATACCTTCCTTTGATAACTAGCTACCCTGAATCTAAGAGGCTAGGTTTTTCATTTTCTTTTAAATTTGAAGGAGATTTATTTGGAGCAAACAAGAATTCCATAATTTGCCTAAACTTAACGAGCGAATTTCACCAACGTAAGGTAGCGATTAGATGCATAAATCAATCAGGAAGGGATTCAATGAATAAATAATTAATTGGCATAATACAGTGTTAACATATCAGGGGAAGAAAAAATATGGTGAGGAACCCAATCCTTTGCATAAAGGTCAAGGGAGAGACAATAATGTTCTGAATACTATTATAAGGGACCACCAGCCATGCATAGAAATATTTTCAGCCTGAAACTTTGGATATTGAAGAAGTTTTTTTTTTAAATACTGCATTTTGGGGCACCTGGGTGGCTCAGTTGGTTGGGTGTCCAACTTCGGCTCAGGTCATGATCTTGTGGTCGCGAGTTCGAGCCCCGCATCAGGCTCTGTGCTGACAGCTCAGAGCCTGGAGCCTGTTTCAGATTCTGTGTATCCCCCTCTCTGACCCTCCCCCATTCATGCTCTGTTTCTCTCTGTCTCAGAAATAAATAAACATTAAAAAAATAATAATAAAAAATACTGCATTTGGACATCACTGTGAATATTTGTCTTTAATATTTTTAGAAATACAACGCATGCACTAAATAAAGCAAGTTAGGCTAATATTTGACAAATCAAATCTTTGTTGAAGTTACAGTCTACAAATCTTTATTGATTTTCACAGAATTTTTATAAGCTATAGCTTCTTGCTGCAATAATCATCCTCTAGTTAATAACACAAGTGTTAGGCAAGTAGACTTGGTTTACTTTGTGGCTGTTCATTTATTTTCCATTCAAGCAATTTTCTTCAGCTGTCACTCTGACATCTAAATTTGGTAGTTCATCATGAAAGATAACATTGTTGTCCAGGGCTTCTCTTCCAATTATTTAGGACCTCTAAAGGAACAGAGCATATGGAGTGATGAGATTCTTAGTGTTTAAAGAAGCTGTTTTTATTTTGCTCAGTCTGTTCAGTAGAAACCATGGTCAACACCTTGTCTTTCAAAACACATGAAATCTTCTGAGTTATTTGGCATCAGTTCTGTAACACATTCCACCCTTCTATGCTGAGTTAAGCATACCAAGAGAAAATCTGTTGCCCTGAAGCCTCCTTTTAAATTTTGACTTAGTTCATTTTTGTAGAGTTAAGTTTTTCTTGAACCATCAGTCTGACATCTAAATTTGGTACTTCATCGTAAAAGATAACGTTGTTGTCCAGTAGCTTCACTTCCAGTTATTTAAGACCTCCAAAAGAACAGAACAGATGAGTTGGTATTCTTGGTGTTTAAAAAATCAGTTCTTATGTTGTTGAGTATCGTTTGTAGAAACCATGTTTCATTCCTTTTATTGTAGTCATATAACCATTAGGTTCTATTGATTCCCCATTTTAAAATGGAAGAATTAACTGTTAAAGGGGATTTGATTTCTGTCATGGTTTCATATGCTCTTTTTTTTTCTTCCTTGCTCTCTTCTAGCGTATTTTTATTTCCTTCATCTTTTCTTTTTGCTCCTGTTTCAGAGAATCTGTATTTTCTTGTGATTTCATGGAGACTTGAGTGTCCATAGTTTTCAACTAAACTGTGAAGGATTTTTTTTCCTGGTATTTATTCATTTGCCTTTTTTTTTTTTTTTTTAATCACATTGATTCACTGCTTTGTTTTTAGCCTCTAAAACAGGGCTAAGTTTTGTTGAATGGTAGTATGGGGCGGGGGGGAGGAAACACAAGGAAGGAGGACTGAGGAACCAGTTGGCTTCCTTATCACTTCCTCTCATTACCTATCTTTGTCAGCACAGATGTGCCTGTAGCTGTCTCTACTCCCAGTGGCAGTGAACTGCTGATGTCACAGGGCTTCCCAGTAATGGTATTATTTACTTCTCTTCAGCTGACCAAAGTGAACAGTTAAGAGTTTTTGTTATCTACTTTTCCCTATCATGTTGTTGAACTTGTAACCTGTTCTATGCAAAAAGATGAGCCTGTGTGTTCCCTGACTCAGACATGCTTCCCCAGTTCAATGACTCCCATGTAATTTGTCCTGACACCCAGCTCTTCCCATCTGAGCATGTTGGTTCCTGGGGTTGTGTGACTTACCTTTGATGGGCTCAGACTGCACTGCCCATTACCCACAGAGCTGCCTCTAACCTAGTGGCTTTGTCCTTTACCTGGTCTAATTTTCTGTGCAATTGGAAGCACTTCTTCATAGGTTGGTTACTTCCTAGTTTTATTGAGATTTTTTTTCTCATTCTTTTTATTTTTAAGAAACTGTTGGCTGGGAACCTGGATGGCTCAGTTGGTTGAACATCTGGCTCTTGATCTCAGTTCAAGTCACAAGGTCTGTGGGATCAAGCCCATGTCAGGCTCTGTGCTGACAGCATGGAGCTTGCTTGAGATTCTCTCTCTCCCTCTTTCTCTGCCCCTCTTCCCTTCTAAAAATAAATAAACTTAAAAAAAAAAATAAAACCGCAATTGCTTATGAGGAAAAAATGGGAGGAAAGTATAATCATCCTACCATCTTTCACCAGAACATTCAAGTTTTTTTTTTTCTTTTTTTGCAATGCCAAATTGTTGTTTAAATTAGTCTAGTAAATTAATTTAAAATAAATGCAACACCTGTAAATAGGTTTCTCTACTGATCTATAAATATATGTTGAAATCTCCCTTTGTGACAGAAAAATATCACTTGAGTTGTGTTTGCAAGACAGTGACCTAAAAAAACTTGTTAAAATGTATCAGTTGCTCTCATTGGGTTTTAACTTGTCCTAATATATGTTAACATCTTGATGGTTTAGACAGAAAGCACCATTTAAAGTAAGACTGAAGAAAGAGAGTAGAATTTTATGGTAATACCCACGTCTAAAATATCCCCTGGTTACAGTGTATCATTAAAAAATCATTCTGTGGCTAACATTAACAACTCAGGCAACAACAGATGTTGGCGAGGATGTGAAGAAAGAGGATCTCTTTTGCATTGCTGGTGGGAATGCAAACTGGTGCCAGCACTCTGGAAAACAGTATAGAGGTTCCTCAAAAAATTAAAAATATAACTACCCTATGACCCAGCAATTGCACTACTAGGTATTTATCCAAGGGATACAGGTATGCTATTATGAAGGGGCACATGCACCCCAATGTTTATAGCAGCACTATCAACAATAGCCAAAGTATGGAAAGAGCCCAAATGTCCATCGATGGATGAATGGATAAAGAAGATGTGGTATATATATATACGTATATATATATATATATATATATATATATATACATATATATATATATATATATATATATATATATATATATATATATGTATATATACAATGGAATATTACTCGGCAATAAAAAAAGAATGGAATCTTGCCATTTGTAACTACATGGATGGAACTAGAGAGTATTATGCTAATCGAAATTAGTCAGTCAGAGACAGACAAATATCATATGACTTAACTCATATGAGGACTTTAAGACACAAAACAGATGAACCTAAGGGAAGCAAAAATAATATAAAAACAGGGAGGGGGACAAAACTTAAGAGACTCTTTAAGTATGGAGAACACAGGGTTACTGGAGGGGTTGTGGGAGGGGGGATGGGCTAAATGGGTAAAGGGCACTAAGGCATCTACTCCTGAAATCATTGTTGCACTAAATGCTAACTAACGTGGATGTAAATTTAAATAAAATAAAATAAAATAAAATAAAATAAAATAAAATAAAATAAAATAAAAATTTAAAACACACACAAAAAAATCATTCTGAGTGGCCATTGGAATGGTGGGGATGAAAGAGAGGAATGAAACAATTATCATTAGTTTTTCTTTCACTGAATCTTGCTTAGAGTCCCATGTAGATGGGCAAATAAAATTTCTCAGCCCCAATTCTCCTTGTCTGGTGAGAGATAATAGAGACTATATATTGGTCTCTGCCCCTGGTTCCTAGCACAGAGGTCCTAAAACTCTTGTCATTTCATAAGTGTTAAGAGCACTAGGAGTATCTCTTTTTCTAATATTGGTCTTTGATTTCTATTACTGACATCAAAGTCCTGAAACTCTTATACTTTCCTAGGTGAGTAAGAGTGTTTTATTGTTGTTGTGGTTGTTGTTGTGGTTGTTGTTGTTGTTGTTATTCTAACAAAGTGACTCTGGGTGGGCTCCTGAATGGCTCCTGGAGAAGGGCTAGTCACCAGAAAGACCAAGCCTTGGTTAGAAGCTTGGAACTTTCAGTTGCCTCCTCTCCCATTCTCCTAAGGAGGGAGAAGAGCTGAAAATGAAGTTCATGACTGATCACACCTCTGTGATGAAGCCTCCATAAAAACTTGGGTTCTTGGGACTTCAGGGTTCAGAAAACTTCTAGGTTGGTGAATATATGGAGGTACTAGAGAGTAGCCCAGCCAGAGAAGATATGGAAGCTGTGGGCCCTTCCCACATACCTCACCCTTATATCTCTTCTATCTGGATGTTCATCCATATCATATCCTTTAATAAACTGCCAAATGAAGTAAATGTTCCCCTGAGTTCCATGAGCCCCTCTAGCAAATTAATAGAACCCGAGAGGGAGTAGGGAACCTTTGACTTCTAACCAGTTGGTCAGAAGTACAGATGACATCCTGGGATTGCAACTAGCATCTGACATAGGGGGAGGCAGTCTTGCAGGATTGATACTCTGTTTGGATAGATAATGTCAGAATTTAATTAATTTATAGGACCCCCAGCTGGTGCTGCAGACAATTGCTTGGTGTGGAGAAAAGCTCCACATGATTGGTGACCAGAAATGAAGAGTTTTATGTGAGTGGTAAAGGAGACACCCCGAAGGCTAAAGACCCATAGGAGGGAAGAACTGGGTTTTCCCTCTACAGATGGAGGACTGAAGTTTTTCAGTTACATCTGGTGATAAAAATATCTTCCTTCCCCGTGGTATGGGGAGGGGACTTTTCACATGGGACTTTTCTGACCTCTTTCAGGGAAGAAGGGCAAAGAGTGGAGGACCTTCCGCAGTCACCTTTTTGCTTCTGCTATTTTCCCAGACTACTTCATTTTAAGATATTTACTATACCAAGTTGCCAAATTTTGGGGTAGGGTGTGCTGAACCCCATCATTGTAAATGAGGGAAGTTCTTAATCATCATGCAGATTGGATGGACTTTTTTTCTTTTTCTTTTTTCTTTTGTTTTCTTTTTTCTTTCTTTCTTTTTCTTTCTTTTCTTTTCTTTTCTTTTTTTTTTTTTTTAAGATTTTACCTCTTGTATGTCCAAATAACAAAATTTGAAATCTGCCTCTGTAAACTCCTTGTGGGGAGAAAAAGAAAGAACGACAGGAGACATTTAAGGGACAAACTTTTAGGTTTCTTCTCTTAAATTGGACCTTTCCCACTCCTTAAGGCTTAGCATTAAACTCCACTTTGGCAGAACCTCTGATTCCCACATGCTAAGAGTTATTTTTCAAAACACTTATTTTTGGCAGGTATACATAGAGCATATTTCTTTAAAGGGGGAAAAAAAAATGTATATATATATACACACACACACACACACACACACACATTCGATTTTCCCCTGGTTATAAATTAAGATAAGTTTATATATTTATGACTATATAGGAAATACAGTGAAGTTAAAAAATTTTAAAAATTAGAATCACCCATAATTCCATTGTGCATATATAATTATTATTATTTTGGTAGATATCTTTTTAGTGATTTAGAAATGAAAATATGTAAATACATAGACACAATCATGTTTAAATACAAAGTTGGGAGAGAACACATGCCATATTATATCTGCTTTTATATTCAATTTAAGTGGACGTTTTTATGGTTTAATAAATATTTTATTTAAAAAAATTATTTAACATTTATTATTGACAGACAGAGAGACACAGAGTGTGAACAGGGTTGGGGAAGAGAGAGGGGAAGACACAGAATCTGAAGCAGGCTCCAGGCTCTGAGCTGTCAGCACAGAGCCCCACACAGGGCTTGAACCCACAAACCGTGAGATCATGACCCGAGCTGAAGTCGGGCGCTTAACCGACTGAGCCACCCAGGCACCCAGGTTTAATAAGTATTTTAAAAGGGGATTTTAAAATTAAAACTCAAATTTAAGGGCTAGACATAATTTGCATTGAAATGCACCTTGGCAGCTCCTGCAAGGAGAGGGCTAAGATCATTGACCTCAGGAGAAGCTACCTTCGGCCCCATGAAGAGGGCTCAAGGATCTCAGCATTTCCCTCATTTACTAAAACACTCGGGGCTGAAAATGACCTAACTCTTTGGAACCAGCAACTGAATCAGATGAATGACGGGTAAGAAAGGGCATTTACACTAGAACTTTGAAACATCTGGATTGTAATAAAACTCAAGTCCTTCCTGAAACTTAAATCCAGAGGCACCTAAATTCTTAGGGCTAAGATGTCAACTATATTCTTTTCCTCCCTGGTATAATCACTATTATGTTTTGACTCTGAAGTCAGCCAAATAGAATTTGCTTCAAAGGAAAAAAATACGGTCATTTGTCATCCTTATTTTCAATTTAATCATGATCTCCTCCATTATTGGCAGCTGGATATAATTACCATATTTCATATCTCTCTCTTTTGAAAACAGAAGTAAATATATTCGAAGAAAACGGAGTGAAAACAATAATATATCACTTTATTGAGAGATAAAAGCAAAAAGGAAACTGAAATGATTTGCACATCCATATTGCTAGACACAGGGAGAGAGCAATACAAGCCGTATCTCATTCTCAGCCCAGCATTATGTTCATTAGATTGTGCTGACAAGAAAAATAGAGTGAAAGTTTCTTAGGAAAAGCAAGTGGTTCCCAGTACAGGATGAGAAAAGAAGGAGCATGAAGGGGGAGGGAATCTGGTAAGAATAAGTAGTATAAGTAGAAAATGGAAGTCAATGTAAAGAAATTGAGAAGGAGAAATGAAGGTGAGGAGAGCAGAGGAAGTATGGAGGATAGTGTGAATATTCAACAAGTTTCAGGTCCAGAGGAGAAAATCAAGAGCTAGAGGGTAAGGTGATAGAAAATTTCATTCTTTTCTGTGTTTTATTTTATTTTATTTTTTGATGTTTATTTATTTTTGAGAAAGAGAGAGACAGAGAGCACCAGCAGGGCAGGGGTAGGGAGAGAGGGAGACGGAGAATCTGCACTGTCAGCCCAGAGCCTGGATGCAGGACTCAAACTCACAAACCATGAGATCATGACCTGAGTTGACGTCAAGAGTCAGATGCTTCACCGACTGAGCCACCCAGGTGCCTCTCTTTTCTGCATTTTAGATAAACAGAATGTTTCTTTAGAGTGTCTGTGGTGAATAGCAAATTCAAATATGTTATTTAAAAAATGTTTTTTAATTGAAGTATAATTAGCACCAGTGTTATATTAGTTTCAGGTGTACAAAATAATGATTCAACAATTCTATACATTGCTCACTGTGCATCACAAAAACTATATTCTTACTCTCCTTCACCTATTCTACCCATCCCCCATCCACCTCCCTTCTGGTAACCATCAGTTTGTTCTCTACAGTTAAGAGACTGTTTTTTTCTTTTGTCTCTTTTTTTCCTTGTTCATATCCACGCACCTCACTATTAAGTTAGCTACAGCCATTCATGCTTCCAGCACATGTTTTCCTTTTTTGTAGAGAAAACTACAAATATTTTGCTGGATATCTAGAAGAAATAGTACAGCAAAAGGAAAATAAAGGAGTAGACAGTCTAACACACCTGTGATGACTCTAACAGAATAACAAGTTGCCTTGTCAGCTGAAGTACCAGGAGGACATGTGATCCACATCTGGTGGCCTCTTCATGCATTGCAATAAAATTGCCTACAGTATGATAAGCCTACAATAAATGTTAGTTTCTTTCCTGTTGGTACAGTATTAGTTATGATCTTAAAGCAAGATCCTTCCCCTGTCTCTTAGCCTGTTTCATATATAAAGCAAGGAGTTTAGCTTTTCCGAATCTAAAATGCCACAATTACCAAACTAAGTAATTTTTATCCACATCTGGTGGCCTCTTCATGCATTGCAATAAAATTGCCTACAGTATGATAAGCCTACAATAAATGTTAGTTTCTTTCCTGTTGGTACAGTATTAGTTATGATCTTAAAGCAAGATCCTTCCCCTGTCTCTTAGCCTGTTTCATATATAAAGCAAGGAGTTTAGCTTTTCCGAATCTAAAATGCCACAATTACCAAACTAAGTAATTTTTATCTGATAGTCAGAAACCATAAGACGTTACATAGCCTGCTTGGTGTTATTCCCCTGCTCCAGTGTCACCATTTAAAATCCAAGCATGGCATTATTTCTTTAACATAAATATGCAGCAGCATTTACAACATCCCGGCACAAAGCAAACATTGATTATGCACCTATGCTATGCCACGTATTTTGCTAGCAGCTACGTGGCCTAGATAAAAAATCCGGTTGACATAGTTCCTATCTGCAAGGAGCTTTGGGGTTTAATTGAGAGGTGAAACAAAGATAATACGATTCAATTGGAAGACAAAGAGTGAACAGACAGTATTTCACTTGAAGTGCTAAGGTTGTGCTGCAGACATTGTCTGGGTGATATGTGCTATGGGGAGTCAGCAGGAAGGAATCACCTCTTGGGATCTTTGGAACTCAGGCTAATGAACCTTAAGTGAAGGGATTGACTCTCTGAGTCTGTGAGAATAATTATATTCCATAGCCATGGGCTATACCCTGAACTCCCCAGTTATTTTGTAAGATATTGTGTTAATGATGAAGGCAGATACAGAAGGACAAATCCTCGCCACTTCTTAATTCATTGTGTGCTTGTCAGGTTGCTGTTAGGTGGAGTACCAAGGCTAAGGAGGATAATAAGAAAGCTTATATTTGGGTCCATAAGAAATTTGTGAGGTTTATGCTTATGAAAATAAAAACCAATTTTATTTAGTTTTCAGTCAGAATTGCCTTGTCTTTTTTCTATTCAAACCCAACTTATCTTTCAAATGCCCACTCCACTGAGAGTTTTCCGTCACATTCGCCTCTGGATCTCTGTCTTTTTAGAATTGACATTATTTAATGTCCATTAAATGAAGTGATCATGCAAAACAGATTTTGAGAACCATAGAGTGCTCTTAAATCTAAATATTATTTATGTGACTATTAGATCTTAACAACTGTTAACTGTCAGTTCACCCTAGATAGGACTGTTCTTTATCCAGTATATAAGCTTTTCTTCTGTTCCTTATAATGTCTCAAATGCTTTGGGCATTAGATAAATATTTCTTGATTAGTTGTTACTATTCAGGTACTAAACTGTATCAAATATAAGTGGCAGTTCAGATAGGAAAACAATCTAACAGGTGCCCTTGCAAAACGCATAAGGACCTTCATCCTTCCAAGGAAGTTAAAGTGTTGATATTCTTATTGCTTTTTTTAAAATTTATTTAAAATTCTTTTAATGTTTATTTATTTTTGAGAGAGGAAGAGAGACAGAGAGAGAGACAGCATGAGTTGGGGAGGGGCAGAGAGAAAGGGAGACACAGAATCCAAAGCAATTTCCAGACTCTGAGCTGTTAGTACAGAGCCCAACGCCGGGTTCCATCTCATGAACTGTGAAACCGGGTTCCATCTCATGACCTGAGCAAAGTTGGATGCTTAACTGACTGAGCCACTCAGGTGCCCCTCTTACTGCTTTTTATTTTCAGTTTTGAAACAATCTAGGACAGGACATAAATGGTCCATTTGAAAATTAAGGCATTATTGTAATTCATGTTCCTTTTTTTATTTGAGGAAATATGTATACTATAAACATTGTTCTTCTGAGCTTCATATTTTCTTTTTCAAGGACATACTGTATTACTATAGTATTTATATTACTTTATTTAATACTTATAGTATTTCTGAGAAAAGTATGAATATATATATTTTTCTTCCAAATTCAGAAACAGAGACAAGTTGTTTAGCCATTGGCCAGAGACAGACACAAAGTCAGAGACAGGACTAACTTGTATTTATACTTAAGCTGCTCTTTCCTGTCTGTGTTATTCATTTGCTTTTCTGTCTAAACAAAGAAACAACTGATTGTTTTTTTTTTTTTTTCTTTTTTTCCAAACAACCTCATAGAGCACGTTAGGGTCTGAAAAACAGAATAGCAGCAGACCTGTACTAGGGATTGCTGTGGGAGTTCTTTTACGAGACATGATCATAAGGTGTACACAAAGCAAATAATTAATTCCCTAGGTGGGTGTGCTATCTGTATGTTGAGATTAAACTGAGTGTTCCATAACACTCAGAAGATAGGAAATAAGGAAGAATAAGTAATGTTTTCTCTATTCATTTATCCAAGTAATTCTGACATAGGTGAATAATGTTCTACTTATGGTTTCTTAAATACCAAACATAGCCTTTTGTGTCTGCCAACTGGAAACCATACATCCTCTGTCACAGTGGACTCACTGACATAAAAAGGTCTATTAGGTAAAGCAGTAATGAGGAAAGATAAAAAGATGAGAAGGTAGACAGAATGAGAGGTGACCCCAGTCGTTATTATTGGCAACTAACCTCCTTCTCACTCTATCTCGCTACCACTCCCAACCA
The DNA here is from genome assembly GCF_028018385.1 of Neofelis nebulosa. Taxonomy (NCBI): domain Eukaryota; kingdom Metazoa; phylum Chordata; class Mammalia; order Carnivora; family Felidae; genus Neofelis; species Neofelis nebulosa. The sequence goes on from NC_080790.1 coordinate 71,466,486, forward strand.
AACATCACCTTGGTCATTTGAGAAAAAAAATGTTTTGTTTTTCTTTTTAATTTTTTTTAATGTTTATTTATTTTTGAAGGAGAGAGAGACAGAGCATGAGCCAGGGAGGGGCAGAGAGAGGGAAAGGGAGACACAGAATCTGAGGCAGTCTCCAGCTACCAAGTTGTCAGCACAGAGTCGAATGTGGGGCTCAAACTCATGAGCCATGAGATCATGACCTGACTTGAAGTTGGAGGCTTAACCGACTGAGCCACCCAGGTGCCCCCCCCAAAAAAATGTGGGTTTTTTTGAGGAATTTTAGTCTCAAAGCCCTAATCTTGCTTCTCCCGCCTTCCCCGTCCCCCCCCCGCCCCCCGCACGCCTACTTAATAATGTGGTAACTGTAGGGGTTTATTTCTACTCACTTTTAATTGTATTGAATTAGCACCATCCATTCCAGGAGGGTTCTTAGAAAACGCTTAGAATCAGTGAGTTGAAAATTGGTCCTCAAAACTCTTATCTTTATGTGACCATTTTCCTAGCTTTGACTTGCCCCTCTTGTGCATCTGAAGAAAGTAAGAATAGGCAATGTAAGCCAAAGAAATAATTTCTAAAATGGAATGTTAGCTTCCATGACCCTTAAGGAATATGTCTGTCTGTCTGTTTGTTTGTTGCCTTTAAGTGTGAATGACTGGTGAGGAGGTGTGATGAAAAGATGACCTTTTCTGACCCTGTGTCCTACTGTCACCTTTGTTTTTGTCAAGTGAGAACTTGAAACTTTTATGGGAGAAGAATACTGCTCCACATTTTTAAAGGAAATTTCACTAGCAATATTTGAATGCACTGTGTGAAACCACCTTTGAATATATTGTAGCTGTTTTAACTATGGCAGTGGTCCTTCCCTTTGCAATAATTGGTACCTGTAGGGTAGTACAAGTAAGGAAACAGAAACAGGGAGTCTTGTGCATTTTTTCTAGGAACTAATAGCTCATGTTATAATGCAATAGACCTATCCATGGGCTTTATGGTGTGATTTAATGATATTAGTGCTTTTGAATGAAGAGGCTGGCAGCATAGTCACTGGGTTTCATTTTCATGGTAAGCCTTTAGACTAGTTTCTTCCAATGTTGTTCCTATTATATAGAAAGTGGTTTAATTCTTACATAGAAAGTATCTGCTGTTGGGAATGCAATCTGGTGCAGCTACTCTGGAAAACAGTATGGAAATTCCTCACAAAACTAAAAACAGAACTACCCTATGACCCAGCAATTTCACTACTAGGCATTTATCCATGGGATACAGGTGTGCTGTTTCGAAGGGACACATGCACCCCCATGTTTATAGCAGCACTATCAACAATAGCCAAAGTATGGAAAGAGCTCAAATGTCCATCGGTGGATGAATGGATAAAGAAGATGTGGTATATATATACAATGGAGTATTACTCGGCAATCAAAAAGAATGAAATCTTGCCATTTGCAACTACTTGGATGGAACTAGAGGGTATTATGCTAAGTGAAATTAGTCAGAGAAAGACAAAAATCATATGACTTCACTCGTATGAGGACTTTTAAGAGACAAAACTGATGAACATAAGGGAAGGGAAGCAAAAATAATATAAAAACAGGGAGGGGGACAAAACAGAAGAGACTCATAAATATGGAGAACAAACTGCGGGTTACTGGAGGGGTTGTGGGAGGGGGGATGGGCTAAATGGGTAAGGGGCACTAAGGAATCTACTCCTGAAATCATTGTTGCACTATATGCTAACTAACTTGGATGCAAATTTTAAAAAATAAAAAATAAAAAAAAATACTAAACAAACAGAAGTGTAATGACACATTATCTACTATCATTAAAAAAAAAAAAGAAAGTATCTGCTGTTTTTGGATTCTCTGGACTTGGTAGGTTGAGTTAGTGGGGAAGTTGCTTGTTTCTGGGAATTCAAAATCAGATCAGAGAACGCTTTGTTTTTTCAGTAGTTGTTTTCCTTACCCAGGTCTTTTCTGCCGAACAGCAAATGTATCTCCAGTACGTGACGATCTCGAATCAATGAATTTGCTTTTCCCTGGGATAAATCCCCTAGGAATGAAGGAGCAGTTGTTAGACTTCTTTATATGATATATTAAGCCCATCCATAGTGAATGTTTTGACGAAAAAAAAAAAACTGTGTTGAAAGTGCCACTGTTTTGTAGATATGGATTAATATGGATTGTAGAATCAGGTAATTTTGGGGACAGCATCTGTCTGGAAATTTAGTTTTCTGTGAACATATTTATAAATATAATAACTGCATTGGTTAGTATAGCTCATTAGTTGCCATAATTCTCCTTTTTCTTCTCCTATTTCTGAAGATCTGGAATCACAGACTTACTTTCACAAATAGTTGGACAAGTTTTTCCTGGTGATGGTATTATTCTGAAGAAAATGGATGTATAGTCTTGATATGAAAATTTGGTCTTATTCCCATTTCTTGTCTCCAAAAAACAGGAGCCTTAGAAGGTAGCTCTTCTCTGAAATGCATCCTCAATGTTCATCCAGACATGTGCTCAGCACATTCAAAATCTATTGAGAAAATTGAAATATAACTGTACTCTAATGTTCTGGGGAAGGTTTTCCATTTTACTATACCACAGGGGAATCATCTTTTTGCTAGAGTACATGACAATGTCCTTCTCTTTGACCTGCTTGCATTGATTTATTATTATTTATGTTCCTTTTCTTTTTATTTTTCTGTTGTTTACCTCTTACTGCTGATGGGAATGCCTATTTCTTATTTGTTTCTCCACCTGATTATAATTTACCTTTTTTCAAAATTAGTGCTTTGTCATTTATCTGTTTTTGGACCTTGCTTTGAAAATGCTTTCTTTTTTAGAAGAAGGGAGTGGCTAGTTTCCTTGGATATGAAATGTTAATGGATTTCTAGAGTCTTAGAAGTTATCTATTCTATTATCTATTCTGTTGGGGGTGTATAGGCATACTCATTCAAGTATGGCTGATTTTCTTCTTTTGTTTTTAATCAGCAGGGATATTTTTCATCTCTTTTCTTTGAAGATAAGATATAAACACAAATCTTATTTTTTAAAAAGTGGTTAAATATATACCTCACTGCCATGTTATCCTTAAGTCATAAATCTGTTAGTTGCTACAGTTGTCCCACTGTATAAGGTTTTACTCATTTCCCATACAAATCATTTTAGTGCATTAGAAGAAATAAAGCAGATTGAAAGCTTCACTCAACAGACTAGGTTCATTAAATCTTAAGGACCCTTATGATATTGAACTTGAGAAAGATGAAAGGAGTAACAAGCCATTGATTTCACAGGATGTCACTTGCTAAATGGTTTCTAAACCAAGAGAGCAACCTTTAGACCAATTCTGGTCTGTGCTGGTCCCAGGCCAAATATCCAATCAATACAGTGAAACAAACTTAAGTTAATGTCTGAGGATGTAGCCCACACCCTAAACAAGCCACACCCTTGAAGGTGTTAAGAATGGTGGGGCTGATGGCCTGGAGACCTCTGGAAGGTCTGCATGTTCTAACTTCTTAGTGCATGTTACTGCTCTTACTATTCTCTTTATTTATTTTCATCCTTTCTCAATAGGCAAATCATTTAAAATTTTCCTCACCTGTTTTAAGTCTCTTTTTTTTTCATTTCTGTATTTGTTCACAATTTCTGCAATATATAAATACTATTTAATCACAAATTATAACTAAACCTGTTACACATAACCTGTGAATGTTTTTGATCAGAATTGTCATATATATTTGAAGAACTAACAGTTATCTGTATATAATGATTTGTTACATTTGGGGTCCTTAGATAGTTGAGTAGTAGAGATTGCCCTAGGTTCATTTTTTTCAACAATTTTTGGAAGTACAAATGGTGCCATATTACACTAAGTATGTCATATTTTATTGCTTTAATATGGGACACTTGTGTGAAGGGCAGACTTTTAAAACCTGAGAAATAAATTGTTGAAGATATCCCTAAATGATTTTTTTCTGCTTACTAATTTTATGACCTAAGACACATCACTTGTATTTCTTCTTAAAAATAACCATCACCTCTCCAATTAGCCTTCAGTAGGTGCTTGAAAAAAAAAATAGGCAACATGATAGATGAAATGCAGCCAGTGTGTTGGGTAGTGTCGTGTAACCAGAAGAAAACATTGTTTTCTACCCTCTGGTGTGAAAATTTTAATGACATTTCAGATGGTACTCTTAATCCACCCAGGAGTGAGCACTGTGATGATTTAACTAGCTGTCTATAAGGGACTTGAAATTCTGCCAAAACCCCCAAACACATGAACACAAATGACTACAGTTTGCTAAACATGATCAGGATTGCCTAAGGTTAAGAATCACTAAGCTTTGGACTACTGAACTGATGTCTGGTCTTTCTCAACTAGAAAGATAGGGGAAAAAATGATACAAGTGCAGTTACAGTTGTAGAGAATATGCTTTCACTTTTCCTTGTATTTTCACAACTTAAATCAACTGTTGAAATAGGATAATGAATCCCTTTCTGGATCTGAGTCATATTTGTGACAATAGGACCTACCAAGGCTCATAATCACTGCAGCTTGGAATGAGTCTGTTCTTGTAAGTAGGAATTATCTTAACATGTATTCACAAAACAAATCAGCTTGGGTGGTTTTTGCTTAATAACATTTAACCCAACCTTTTTAGTTGTAACTGCAGTAATTATAGATTTTAGACCAAGAAGACCTTAGTAATTACATAACTAGGTTTTAATAAACCGAGGGCTCATTTTAGACCATCATTTCTGTAGATTCTGTATTGTATTGATTTTGGAGTTGCTAGACCAGTCATGTGGAGTATACGATTTGGGGAAATAAAAATGTTAACTGCTAACAGTGTTCAGCTAATACTGTTTATTTTTTTTCCTTCAATTTATGTCTCAATTTTCCTTAAGCATAAAAAGAATTAGTACATGAAATAAAATATCCTCTATTATATCACTTGATTATAAAATATAGCAAACATTCTATAATTATTGTTTAAAGTCAAATCAGAAAGAAAACATCCACTGAAAGAAATATTTTCCTGTTATGTGCTACTGTGCCTTACTGGTAAACATGTTTCTTATTCATGCTCATGATCGCTCAGCATTTCAGTGTATTCTGGGATCAAGTTCAAGGTTAGTGTCAGCTTTAGTGAAGTGTTATTTTAAACTCAGAGAATTGAACTGGAATTGACTATAGGGATTACCTGGAACAACCCCCTTATTTTTGGAAGAAGAAAAGGGGGATTATTGGATAATTTCAATAATTTTGGCAAAGTTAGAGAGGTATTAGGTAAGGAGCAGATCCACATTTTCATCATTCAGAGTTGAATGCTTCCATATTACATGATAACTTTTTAACTATGTTCCTTTGAAATCTTATTCTCACTCATTTTAATATATAGCAAGTAGAATTTACTAATGAATTCAGAGCACACACATTGCTGTGATGAGAGAGGTAAAGGATCTGATTTATATTTTTAAAAGATTGTATTTTTATATATTACGTTGTGAGAATATCTTTTCAAAATTCGTGAAATCTGTTTTAAGACTGAATTCACTGCATGGTTTGTTTTAAAATTGAATGTCTTCATCTCTTTTAGATAATAACATAACAGGCATTACTGTTCGATGAGCATGTATATATGTCTTGTAACTTGAGGCTTCTGGACCTCAGCAGATTTCCTTCGTTTTTGATAGCACTTTATTCTGCATCAACTTTATATTCCATTGGCTACTTGCTGCTTTCAGTAGTGTCATAAGGAAACTTTCATTTTTGCCACCTTTCAGTTTAACCCCAGGAAAAACTGAACCTCTTTTGGCTCACCTTGGAGTCTTTCCTTGATACATACATTTCTTAAGCAAAGTCTGGGAAAGTCATTAAAAATTTGAATTAGTGGATATGGCTTCTTTTGCAAGGCCAAATTTGGCCTAAAATAATGTGTATGTAACTCCCCTGGGTATCTGTGCAAAGTCTGTGTCTTTGAGGGCTACAGAGTAGGCGTAGCTTCTAGAATCTAAACACTCAAAGCTTTTCAACTTAGAAGAAAGAGTTAATAGGTTAATTAGCATTCTGGTTGTCTCTGCCATGGCCTGAAATCAATCTGGGGGGAAAAGTTGAAAAGACTTAGTAAAGCCCATCAAATCTTTTTGAGGGTTTTTTTTTTTTTAATTGAAAAGAAGGAAGATTGTACAAAATTCATTAACCACATATTCCCATTTGGACCCCCAATTTAACCTGCCTCAAGATTGAATCTGTACTTTAGAGCAGCCATAGAGGAATAGAGGAAGAGACTGCTCTCCTGAGTGTCTCGTTTTTACAAGTCACTGTTTTGTCTGCCTGGAATCTGTGCTTCAAATATATGGCTTTAGCTGCTGTAGTTTAGTTCTTCATGCATCTTCTTGCTCTCATGTTGTCTCTCTTTTCTGGAATTTTATTTCCATAAGTTAGGTCTGTGACTGATCTTATTTCAATTATGCAAAACTGCTTCTTTCCAAGAAAAAGATTGAACTTCTTTTGCCACTGGTGTTTGCAATGCATGAAAGGAAATGGCTGAATAGGAATTATGGTTCTTTTCTGTGTCTCTTGCATTTCTTTCCTCCTGAGGAACATGGTTGTATTCTACAGAACAATAGAATCCTAAATGAAGTTGTGAATCTCCCCTTTGAACCAAACCCTAACACTTCCTACATGTCACTGAAGGGATGCCATGTATTCTTGTGCAAGATATAGACTTGTGAAGGTGGCCTCATTCATATTGTTACCCCAAGGAGTTACATATTTAATATGATAACTTCTAGGAAGCAGTAAGCCAGTGGCTGATTCTGCCAGAATCAGTATCCTACAACAATTTTGAATAGTTGGAGGTAAAGGGTTTAGAGGTGGTAGATTTGCTTTTTTCTAATTTGCCTAAAGGCATCATCTGGGCTACTAGTAACCATGATCACTATGTTCTAGGAGACAGACGGTCTAGTAGATCAAAGTTATGGCTATGATACAGAATATCTAACTAGACTTGTCTTTGGGGGAGGGCTTAAAATAACTTATACTCAGGGTCAACAGAGTTAATAGAGTATAGATCATACTTTCTAATAGTAGTAGATTACATCACTGCTTCTCTCGTTCTACTTTTCAAAGGTGCAAAACATGCAGAAAACTCAACTTTATATATAGATGCTGGGATTTGAGCATAAGCTTAGTCAATATTGTCACATTTAACCCTATTGCTTACCTATGTAGTATACCCTAAATTACTAAAGTGCTCTGCATGCAGAAAACAGTTAATAAAATTTTGATGAGCAGAGGAAGCAAATCAACTAGGCACAATAAGTTAACCAAGAAATTACATGCAGAGAACCAAATAGCAATCAAGCAAAAGACATGCTGGGAGAATATTGTGTAGTTAAACCTCTTTCAAAACAGTTTCTTAAAATTATTGGAAGCAAAACAACACTGCAAATATTCACATGACAAATGTAGCCAATCAGGTGGATTTCATAGAAAGGGCTTATTAAAAGCTAAGTATGATATCTAGAGAATATTTCAAAGGTGATATGGAGGTACAAGGTTTCTGCGTCCTGCAAAAGTTATTTTACGGGCACCTTGGTGGCTCACTAAGTTGAGTGTCTGACTCTGGATTTTAGCTCAAGTCATGATCCCAGGGTTGTAGGATTGAGCCCCATGCCAGGCTACACACTGAACGTGGAACCTGCTTAAGATCCTCTCTCTCTGGCCCTCTGCCCTCCTTGTGCCCTCTCTGTCTCTCTCTCAACAAACAAACAAAAATTTAAAAGATATATATTTTAGGAAAAAGTTCATGCAATGGTTTCCATTGGAACATCTTTGAAGATTTCTATGTCTAGTAGCATACTGAAAAATGTCTTCTGTGTATACTTCAGTGTGCTAAATATTATGGGACTGTAATGATGGTATAATATTCTCATATGGAAGAAGATGACTAAATTCAGCCACATCAAACTCATATTTGCCACTCGTCCTATTCCTTCTATGATCCTTTCTGTCTCACTGAATGAATGGCACAGTATCTACCCTCCTTTCAGATCAGAAACCTAGGCGTGACTTTTGATTTCTTCTCCTTTCCCTTCCCCTTTCCACAGCCCGTCAATAATCAAACTCTCTCACAACATTACCCCTTATGTTCTCACATCCGTGTACTTCTTTTCATAGGTCATTATAGTTTATTCTTTTTGTGAAATAACCTTCTGCTGAGCCTCCTTTTCTTACCTCTTTCACACCTATCCCGTTTTCCACATAGAAGCTTTGGTAATCTTGCTAAGATTCATAACTTATCATGTTATTTCCCCAGTGGAAATCTTCCACATGGATCCCTTTTTGCTTTTGTGTACACCCAATCCTTGGCATGAGTCTCTTTGACATGTTGAAGATTATCTGGGAAGAGTATGGTCTAAAGATAGTAAAAAGCGTGGTAACTCATTTCTATACGGTGTGACCAGGCTCTTTGTTGAAGGGCTGTTTCTGTTTTGTGCATTTTCTTACACACTTATTCCAGCATGCTATCACCACTTCATGGGCACAGGAACATTTCATCAACTTATTGGTGAATGCCCTACGAAGATACAGTGGAAGTTACCATTTTTGATTCTGAATCCATTCCATACATCTTACTCATGGGTGGAGACAGTGTGGGTTTTTTCATTTCCTATTGTTAGAGGGACTGAAAGGGAAATTGGCTGTGCTGTTTTGGGAATCTGCATCTCGAAATGTAGAATATAGTACATGAGGGAAAAATGTTATTTGCCAAATAGATAAGGTCATGGTAAATGAAAATAGAAATAACTGTTGGTTACAAATATTAAAATGGCAGAAAAATAAAAAAAAAATGCTTGAACATTTCTTGTTATGCTTGAAAAGCCTTAGCATCTTGTGGGGAAAAAGTATTATTTTTCTATCCTTTAAAATGCCCATTTGTAATTATTTTAGGTAGTTATTTTGTGGGAATAAATGAAATTCCAGCTTGAGGATTGTTCTTGGATTTAGAGCCTGATTATCTTAGTTAAAAAAAAAAAATCTGAATTTGAATAGTACAGAAAGAGAATTATTTTAGTCCATTCTTCAAGGGAAAGGTTATTCTTTAGTTTTTTTATTTGTTCTGTTTTGTTATGTGGACTTATCTGTCCCCAGTATAATACTGGGGACAGCTCACCTTCTCTGATTAGGGAACATGAGATTTTCTTTTCTTTTTTTAAAAAAGTTTACTTATTTTGGGAGAGAGAGAGAAAGAGAGAGAGAGAGAGAATGAGCAGAGGAGGGGCAGAGAGAGGGAGAGAGAGAATCTCAAGCAGGCTCCATCAGCATAGAACCTGACACGGGGCGGGGCGCCTGGGTTGCGCAGTCGGTTAAGCATCCGACTTCAGCCAGGTCACGATCTCGCGGTCCGTGAGTTCGAGCCCCGCGTCAGGCTCTGGCCTGATGGCTCGGAGCCTGGAGCCTGTTTCCGATTCTGTGTCTCCCTCTCTCTCTGCCCCTCCCCCGTTCATGCTCTGTCTCTCTCTGTCCCAAAAATAAATAAAAAACGTTGAAAAAAAAAAAAAAAAAAAAAGAACCTGACACGGGGCTTGACCTCAAGGTTGAGATCATGGCCTGAGCTGAAATCATGAGTCGATGCTTAACCGACTGAGCAACCCAGATGCCACTGATATTTTATTTTCTTTCCTGAGATTATGTATGTAATATACATAGAGTCTTTATTTATATCAGTTTTTTTAAACCTTTTTAATTATTTATTTTTGAGAGCGACAGAGACAGAACTTGAGTGGGGGAGGGGCAGAGAGAAGGAGACAGAATCCAAAGCAGGCTCCAGGCTCCAAGCTGTTAGCACAGAGCCCGACATGAGGCTTGAACTCACGAACCGCGAGAGCATGACCTGAGCCGAAGTCGATGTTCAACCCACTGAGCCACCCGGGTGCCCCTATTTATATCAGTTTTAAGAACATACTCATTAAAGTTGAAAAAAGAGTGTATGAAATATACACATATGATTACATGAATACATATAAATGTATACTCCAAAGTAACATACATGTGAATCAACAGAAAATTAAGTTTTTCTTTTATTACAAAGTTAACATTTAAATTGAGAAAATAATTGTCTAGTATATATTTTATTAATGATCTTTTTGCTCCGTACTCTTAATTTATAGGATTTTGATGGTATTTTCTAAATTATAGTTCTTTTCAAGACATCGAGAAAAGTTGCTGACATAGATTTTAACGCATTAGACTTTTCTTTGTTTTCCAACTTCTCATTTATAAGTTCCTTGTTATACATATAGTATAATGATATTTGATACTGAAACATCAAATTAAAATAAAGATATCATTAAAATAGTTTGGAACATTATGTATTTTATTTTGTTTACCACATCAAATGTTGTTATATATCTATGAAGTAAGGACCTGTTCTAGGCTCTGAGGTAAATACAAAGAACCATTAGAACTAATTATTATCCTAAGGATCAAATATTAGAGGCAAACAATAAAAAAAAAGGCAAAATGAAATAATTAGAATTTACTCTATATTGATGATTTTGTATCATCAATATAGCATTTTTGAAATATGTATTTTTTTGGAAACAGTGTGAGTGGGGGAGGGTCAGAGAGCGATGCGGGGACAGAGGACCCAAAGCAAGCTCCCTGCTGACAGCAGAGAGCCCAATGATAGGCTGACCTCACGGACTATGAGGTCATGACCTGAGCTAAAGTCAGAGGCTCAACTGACTGAGCCACTCAGGCACCTCAAAATTACAAGTTTTCTAAAGTAAATGCTGTATATTTAGGTTAAGGGGTCATTGTGGGTCAATTAATTTCACTGTGCTTCAGGGTCACAGACAACATCCTTTTACCATGTTTTGCAAATGTGCCACTTTGTTTTTGTAAGGAAGAAAGGATTTTGGGAATTGTGTAGATCCATGAAAACATTTGACACCCCCACCAAAGAATCTGCTAGAGTGAGTTAGGGTAGTTGACTATAAAAAGAGTAACATTATTATTAGCCTTCTGTGGAAGGTTTTGATAAGAAAAGTTTCACATTACTTTGTAACCATGGACAAATCATTTTACCCCAGTGAACACCAATTTCTTTCAAATTTGTAAAACAGAGATAATTATAGTTTTCCTATCAAATTTATTTGTTACAAACATCAAAAAAATTGATGGGGATGTTTTGTCATGTTTAAAATTTTTTTTTAATGTTTATTTTTGAAAGAGGGAGAGGGGCAGAATGTGAGTGGGAGAAGGGCAGAGATAGAGAGAAACACAGAATCTGAAGCAGGCTCCAGGTTCTGAGTTGTCAGCACAGAGCCAGATGCAAGGCTTGGACTCAGAAACTATGAGATCATGACCTGAGCCGAAGTTGGACACTTAACTGATGGAGCCTCCCAGGCACTCCTTTTTGTGTTGTTTTAAAGGTTATATAAACACCATCTCCTATAAAAATGAGATTCAACCATATTTAGGTATGAACAAAAATGTAAGTTTATTTATTTATTTATTTTTCCCTTACACAGTAGTTAAACTTCAAGGGGCCCAGGCTAGGTGAATACAGTTCTAAACCTGTTGTAAACCTGTGGCTTAGCCACAGGCAGTGAAGACCTGTGACTCTAGGTCTTAAGGCAGCTGACAGCTTTTTGTCATCACTCAGCAAGATGAAAGAGGGACATGGGCAGGAAAGTACAGGTACATTCAGAGCCCCAGTGGAAAGAATCATTTTTGCCCATGTATCATTAGCCAGAATTTACTTGCTTGGCCATGTCAAGCTGCAAGAGAGAATGGAAAATGTAGACTGTAGCTGGAAAGCTGTATGGCCAGCTTATGTACAGTTTAGTTGTATGCCTAGCTTCGAGTTCTGTTATTAAAGAAGGTAATATCAGTGATTAAACATCAGCAGTGTCTACTATGGAGATACATACAATGATCAAGACAATAGACATGTTTTAAAAGGGACAACTTGGGTAGTACCAGATAGCTTAAGACATTGCAGTGGGTTAATAAAGTACCCAAATTTAGTTAAAGTGACAAGTAGTTCATTCTCAGAAAACAAAGACATCCTGCTTTCTCCTGAGACGTTTTTTTTTTTTTTTTTTTTTTTTTTTTTAAATACCTTCTAGTGTCTGATATGTACAATTCTACTGATAGTGTCTGGACAATGGTTACAAAATTATCTTGCATTAAAAGCCTATGTAGTCAACCAACTATTACTTTAATGCTAAATATGTTTAATGGGTAACCATGTTTGGTGCATGGTCTGTGAACCTAGTAGCATCGTTTGTCTCAGTATATTGTTGCATTTTCAGAAAGCCCTCTACGTTATGTTTTAATTCTTGCAAATTGCTTGCCAATTTAATATGAACTGCATCTAAACAGTAAGTAATTGCTTATGATAATGAGTGCACACTAATTTGCTAGAATATGTTAATATTCACAGAGCACTTTTATACTGCCTGCTGTTCCAAAAATACTGCTCTCTTGGTTAAATGTAGCTTTTAGATGGCATTATTGTCACACATCTGACTAAAATCATCGATTCAGTAGTATCTACCCAAATGTCATAGGACTATCACTTCAATATACCAAAGAAGGAACAAAAAGTCATGTCATCCTTTGATAAATGATTTAGAATATTCAAGAAAAAAGGAATCACTTTCTTAATAATTAATTCTAATTAGTGATTGATAGTAGTAAGCAGACTATACTGAGTTAGAAATGGCCTCTTTTTCCCTCAAGAGTCATAAAACTTAATTTAAATGACTTCAAAGACAGATGGCATGCAAACTTCATTTGAATACAATAACCAATTTACAATGAATTAAACTTTTAAGCTTGATCCTAGATTTGGCTGTTTCTAAGTTTGAAGCGCACTTCACCCCTTAATAGTGCTCTTCCCTCTTTACCCTATACGTCTTTCTCAACCATTTTCAGAGGTGCTATTTGAAGATGATAGAGCTCAAAGACTTACGTTTTAAACCTGAGGGTCTTTTGAGACTGGGGACCTGAGCATTTGAGGATCTGAGGTGCAGATTGGAACCACCTTGTAATTTTAGTCTAGGAAGATAGAGTTTTATGAACCAAATACAAAAGAAAAAAGGTTTGACACTTCCCTGCCCCAGGGCTGATTTGGCACTTTAATCCACCCTCTAATGTTTCAATCATTTCAATTTCAAAAACCACTCTCACACATAGTTATATATCTTCACTTGGGTGGTGAAATAGAAGGATCTCTGTAGAGAACCTTCCCCCCCCCACCCCCTTCATGGCTTTCAAAATTAATTTCTTTTGTTGAATTTCATTGGCTAAATATATTCAAGGGTTAAAAAAACTTCCATCTTGGTATTGTAAATGATAAATAGCCACAATTGTTTGTCAAAGACGGTGGACTAAGTCCCAATTTTTTTGCTTCTTGTAATTTTTATTATGAAAATAGGTGGATTGATACCTCTGGCAGTCGGCTGAATTTTATTCTTATTGTATTCATATGTTGTTTCAGAGTCTAGGATAACGAATGAATAAACAAATAAACCAAAATTGCATATACTTTAATTTTGGATGCTGTTACTGTTTTTTTTTTCTAGTAAGTATAAACCGAGACTTAAAGACAAATGAGAAGTGGTTTTATTTCTGATAAAGATGGAATGAAAAGATTTGTGACAAATAGCAAATATCACCAAGACACTTCTTATTAAGTAATGTCTCTCTCTTAAGACAGTAGTATCATGTTTTTTTTTTCTACTTTTGTGAAGTTATGTGACTCTTTGTTAAAGGAAATTTTCATTTCCTAGAATTACAAATATGCTGAAATACTGGAACTGATCTAATCTCTTTTTAATACTGACCTTGAACAGTCCTAATTTCTACTATTGGATTTGTACTTTGTATTTATGTAGAGACTTAATTCAGGACGCAAGGAGATAGGAAATAGTAGTGCTTAAAAATGCATCAGCTTCTTTAAGAGAAAAGAAAGTAACTTCCCATTAATACAAGTGGAACTATTGCTGCTTATTTCTGGAACCCATTTTGTGCCTCTGTGACTTTTCTCATGAAAATCCTGCCCACAAAAAATATATTTTCTCTTATTTTTCCAGAACCATATGAAATTCTGTCTACTCCAAAGAGAATTGGGGGTATTTGGGGAGACCAAGTGAATTCTCCAGTTTGGCTGAAGTAGAGGGTTGGTTTCTATGAAAGATGTTTAAAGTTATAATAAGGATATTTTTGCTTAATTTGGCAGATGATGGATCAATCATTGAAGGTCTTTGAACACAAGAGTGATTACACAGGCTGCTTCAAAAAACAATTTTTTAGTTTCTAAGGTAGATTCAAATTAAGAAGAGGCAGGATGGTATCATATCAGTAAGGATGTGTATTTATTACAATGTTGAAGATTAAAGGTCATATAATATGAACAATGGCTTATGAATGGGAATATAAAAAAGAAAGTAAAAAATTGACTTCTGGTTGAATGAATAGTGAGTTGTGGAAAAGCTGGATTGTAGAGCTTTGACATAACCTCTGTATTCCCAGGGTGTAGCATGGTGCTTTATACATAGCATAGGCTTAAATAATTTTTACTGAGTGTATGAATGTTTTTATTCTTGAATTATTGCATTCTCTTTCTCCAGCAGTATTCTTCTGCCTCTCACAATTGTGCTTTGTTTGCTTTTGTCAAATCCCAACTCCTTATTTTGAGTTAGAGTCTTTCCCTAACATCTCCCTAAACCATCTGGCTTTGAGTCTTTCAAGCAACTTGGAAAATAATGTCACTCAGGACTTTTTTTTCTTGTTATATTAGAAGAGATTTGAAACTTTCCTCTGTAATGACCACTATTCTCTGTCTTTGTATTCATCTCTTTCATCACAACTGTAGTATATAGAGTTGACCCTTAAACAACATGAGTTTGAACTGCATGGGTCCACTTACATGCAGATTTTTTTTTCAATATAGTATAGCACTGCAAATGTATTTTCTCTTTCTTATGATATTCCTTTAAGTTTACTTTGAGGGAGAGAGAGAGAGCATGAGCTGGGGAGGGGCAGAAAGAGAGGGAGAGAAAGTGAATCCCAAGTAGGCTGTGTGCTTCAGGCTTGATCCCAAAAAGCATGAGATCTTGACCTGAACTAAAATCAAGAGTCAGACACTTAACTGACTAATCCACCAAGGTGCCCTCTTTCTTATGATATCCTTACTAAACTTTTCTTTTCTTTAGCTTACTTTATTCCAAGAATACAGTATATAGTACATATAACATATAAAATATGTGCTAAGTGACCGTTTATGTTATCAGTAGGCTTCAGTCAACAGTAGGCTATTAGTAGTTAAGTTTTGGGCAGGTCAAAGTCATACTTGGATTTTCCACTGTGTGTGGGGTCAGTATCCCTAACCTCCATGTTGTTAAAGGGTCAATGGTACTAATTTCCACACATGTGAACGTAATATATTTAAAAAAAAAAACATTTATTACCATTGGTACTACTCTCTTTTGCCTCTCTTTTGTACTAGTGTCTCTCTTAGATTCCAAACTTATAGAAGGAATTAACTCACACTAATGTTAGTAATCTCTTATCATAAGGTTAGACAAATAGATTTTATCTCAAGATTGTTTACCTACATGATTTTAGGACTGGAAACTGTTTCATAAGAGTTTCAGTGATTTCTACAATGACCCATGCTAACAAGTGATTGAATACATGAATGAATAAATTGATAAATAGTACTTGGTTTTCTGAGTGAACTGATCTTAGACTGGGCTTATCTATTTAGGCAATTTTTATTTTAATCTTAATTTTCCCAGTATCTTATTACTTGAAAACCTTAATAATAGTGTTTATACTGAGATTTTTCTTATTTAGCAAATTAAGCAAATTTCTTTTTTTGTTTCAACATTTATTTATTATTGAGAGAGAGAGAGAGAGAGAGAGAGAGAGAGAGAGACAGAGCATAAGTGGGGGAGGGGTAGAGAGTGAGAGGGAGACATAGAAACAGAAATAAGTTCTAGGCTCTGAGCTCTTAGCACAAAGCCTAATGCGGGGCTTGAACTCAAGAACAGTGAGATCATGACCTGAGCTGAAGTCAGACACTTAACCGACTGAGCCACCTAGGTGCCCCTAAACAAATTTCTTGTATGTAGAACAAAAATTAAGTCTTCCACTTACCTCTAAATACTCTCCATTTCTCATAGCCAAACAAACTGAAGACTGCATTTTGTGTTAATTACAGAGAACCAACTGTTGGTTACCAAAGGGAAAGTGTGTGTGTGTGTGTGTGTGTGTGTGTGTGTGTGTGTGTGTGTGTTTGGGTGGAGGGTTGTGGGGAAAGGGTGAAATAGGGCATGAGAATTAAAGAGTAAAATCAAACAAACAAACAAAACTTCATTTTGTTAACCTTAAAAATAAAACAGCCAGTTATTTTACTAGCAGATGTGTTTATTTAGGAAGAGCAGAGAATTGCAAATCAGGACATGCAAACTATGGCAAGACCATAGGCAAGTCTGGTGAACAAAGGAGAGGAAAGGAATGCTCTTTTATAGAGGTAAGAGAGGAGTAGGGAGTGCTTTTATAAGACCATGGAGTAAACTGGGAGTTCCGAGGTGTAGTAGCTTTTCATTGGCTGAGTTTCTCATTAGCTGGGCTGTTGCCGGGCCTTGGAGAAAGTGTTTCTCTCAACTTCTTCCTATTGGGGTCTACACTTGACAAAGAGTGCTAGGGCATGAGAGCTCCTCCTTCTGCCCTCCAGACTCCATTTTAAATGAGATTTCTTATATTTAGCTTTATAAAGTCAAGAGCTAGGGATTTTTTAAGCTACTTCTGTTGCATAGATTCCCATGGCCTACAATCTTATTCAAGATTCTTAATTGCTTTTCATAATTAATACATTTCTTTGTTTAAAAGTTATTTTGAAATACTTTTAGACTTAGAAAAATGTTACACAAAAAACATTCTCCTTATCCTTTGAGCTAGCTCTCTCAAAGTTAACATCTTACATAACACAATGAGTGAAACCAGGAAATTAACATTGGTACAATGTACTAACCTACACACCTTCAAACATTACCAGTTGTCCCACTAACGTCCTCTTCTGCAGTCCAAGTTCTAAACCAAGGTCTCACGTTATATCTAGTTGTCATGTCACCTTAGTCCCTTCCAGTTTGGAAGAGCTCCTTAGTATTTCTGTTTTTCCTGACCTTGACTCTTTTGAAGAATGCTACCAGTTATTCTGTAGACTATCTTTCAATTCCAGTTTCTTGGATCTTTTATGATTAGATAGAGGCTATGCCAAAATGGTACAGAAATGACGTTGTGCCCTTTTCAGCCCATCATATTTCCCCTGAATTTGGTATGTCCTGTTACTGGTGATGTTAATTTTGATCAGTTGGTTGTGGTGCCATCTTCTGGGTTTTTCTGATGATTAATAAAATTTTAAGGCCTAAAGCCTGGCAGACTATATCTAGCTCCTTCCTGTAAAGTATGGAGAACTTTGGGCTAGGTTCTTCAAGCAAACTGTGGGATCTAGAACTCTCTCATAATCACCGTTACCTGGTTAAGTGTTTCATGACTCTTCATTACAGTTGTTTCTCACACAGATGTAATGAAATAGAGAATGGTGTTCATTATCAGGGTAATCTAGGCAATCTATGCCCTCATCTGAATTTTTTGTATTTAGTAAAATTATTTAGATTTCTTATACAGCTATAGATATCCCATCTTACTAATGGATATAGGCATGGAATTTTTTATACTCATCAATCAGGACCTTTATGCTATTTATTATGTCAGTAGTCCTAACTTAGTTCAAGGAATATATTAGGCCCCTATCCATGATTGACAAAAGCACACAAACCTGATGAGAATACCAAGAAGTAAAGCAAGGCCCTGTTTTCAGTAGGCATACCTTTAAGATGGAAATTACAGTAAAAGTCAGCTCTGATATTATATAATAGTTTGTAAATTAAAAATAGGTTTTGTAGATGATAAAGGGAACAAATCTACTTTGATTGGAATGAAAGTGGGAAGCTAGACTGAAAAGAAAACCAAGTGCAGCAGAGAAGCATATATCCGCCAAAGTAAAAGTCACTTGGAGAAGAGAATGTGTATTCCACTTGCGCACGATAAAGTTAGAGCTTAGTTTGAAGTGACTTCTGACTCAGAAACTAGCATTCTATCTAGTTCTCATACAAAATAAGTAGCAAATAGTTCTAACTGGGACCTTGTCAGGTGGAGAATGACAAATATAGCATACAGGCAGGAAGATGGTCAATGAGAGGAGCTAAGATGAGAAACAAATAAAAGCATATTTCTGGTTTTACCTTAAAATTATTATGAATTTTATTGTTTGTATGCTGGCTTCTATATTAAATATGTAATGCAATGTTCAAAATAACTACATGCACTTTTGTGTTCAGGATTCAATTCCACTGTTATGGGCAGGAGACAGTGTCACTGTCAAAAGTTATAAGGCCTTTCTGGTATAGAAGTGATCATGGCATTAGTGATAAAGATTTGTTTTCTGCATCTCTGTTCAGTAATTTGGAATCCTTAGAAAGAGCCAAAGGCAGGGATAGCTTCTGAGGCGGGATGGTTACAATAAAGCTGTGCAAAGTTCTCACACCTTTTAAAGATTCAGGCTAAACTCTGAAAATGTCAGAAAGTGAGTGAATCATTTCTGCTAAGTGTCATTACAGAAACTTTCGTGTCTCTCCAAACCAGTCCGGGAAAGCATCATTAAAAAGACTCTAGAGATGATTGAAGTGAGACCTTGATTTGTGAATTTTAGTTATTTTTCTAAAGAAGAAGCAGTCATTGGATCTTAGCTTTTCATTGTCTTGTGGAAAAACTGAGAATAGAGTTGGATACAGACCCTAACCGCCTGTGTGACGTTGAAAAACCACTTGATTTCTCTGGGCCTCCATTTTGTCATTTGAAAAGAAAAGGTTTGCTTAGTTATCTCTAAGAGAATTTCAGCATTAAATCTATGCTTCTGTCACTTTTTTTTAACTTATTAATTTTTGACACCTTAATTCTAATAAATTCTTGACTCTGAAACCCTGATGAAAGCCATTTTTGCAATTAACTTTTGAAAAAAAGTAAATTTAAGGGCATCAGTAGTCAATTGCAATTTTTACTGACTAGCTAATAATTTTAAGAATTTATTAGGGACTTACACAACTTATCATATGTTCTGTAAAATAAGATTTTTCTTGAAATACCGGAAGGTGAGATTTGTTTTCTCCCCATCCCTGCTGCCTATAGCTCTAATGCAAATTGATTACTGAATTACTTGCAAGAGACTTTTTAATAAAGTTCACTTACTGCTGGAGGGAGTCTAGTTTCAGAAGGGAAGACATAAGCATTTGATGTTCTTAGGGTTATTGGTTGTGAGATTGCTTTGCTCGGTTTGATTTTTAACTTTAGATCACTTTGCTATCTTTATGAATCTTTTCCTAATCTGATTGGTGGAAGGAATACCACTTATTTGTTTTTCTTTTCAGCAAGAGAACTTAGACCCTGATAGCCTTTTAAAAGTTTCTAGGACTTAGAACTTGATCATGGAACAAGCTTGGGAAGCTCAATCTATTGAACCCAACTCTTCCTGGAGGGTATATTTTCTAAATAACATGTTTAGAGAAGGAAATAATAAAGTGTTGTTTTTTTTTTTTAAAGAGAGTACATTGCAAAGGAGCCACTAAGTGAAGTGTTACTTATTGAATAGATTTTCAAAAATAGTATTCTCTGGCTTGAGAATTATCTCCAAATTTCACTACTTATGTGACTTTGATCTGATAAAACATAAATATAATTATTCTTGCTTTTCATTTTTCTGCTCATTTTTAAGGTTGCCATTAATCAGTACCTTTACTGTTGTCACCTTTTGCAAGATTTTTAAAAATCCAGAATAGATGGTGACATGACTAAATATCATTTATCTGACGTTTCATAGTTTATGACAAGGCATAAATTTCCTGCCTTGATATTTATTTTTAAATGTGTATTTATTTTTGAGAGAGGGTGAGAGGGGCAGACAGAGGATCCGAAGCAGGCTCCACACTGTTGGCACAGAGCCTGATGTGGGGCTTGGATTCACAAACCGTGAGATCATGCCCTGAGCTGAAGTCAGATGTTTAACTGACTGAGCCACCCAGGTGCCCCAACCTGCCCTGATGTTTATTGTTAATGCACGGGTCCTACCTCTTTGGGAAAAAAGGGCTGTGTGTTTTAAGTTTTGTATTCTTAACTCCATTCACATAATTGGCAATTATCAGATGACCAACAGATAGGTCAGCTTAAGAATGTTTACTACTTCAATTAATTTCCTTATAAGACAGAAAAAGAGAATGACTTATCCAAATGACTGCGGTTGGCATCTGTGATTAATTCAAGACTGGTGAACACCATTCATATCCCTTATATGAATGCTGCCTTTTTTTTAATTGTTCATTGCATAGTCTGTGCATTATTTGTGGTATTCCTGAATAAATGTCTAAGATATGGACAAGGTAGGTCAACCACGAATCCACTTATATTATAAAGAATTACCTAAGTTATTAAAGAGGAACACACTTGTTTTCAAAAGAATGAATATTTTTTTTTCATGCAGTATACTCTTTACATAAATGTCAAAATATGGAAATGTCACATATTAAAATGGGAAATATACATGATTCACTTTTAAATATATTGTTCTCCCAAGATTGCAGAATATAGATTTTTTATTAAAGAAAATATAGACCATAGAAAAATATGGAATATTTATTACAAAAAGATTTTTAAATGTTAATTTATTAATTTTGCAAGAGACTGCACATGCACACACACATGAGTGGGGCAGGGTTAGAGAGAGAATCCCAAGCAGCACAGAGCCTGATGTGGGGCTCAGTCCCACAAACTGTAAGATTGTGACCTGAGCCGAAATCAAGAGGTGGAAGCTTAACGGACTGAGCCACATGGGCACCCCTGTTAGAAAAAGATTTTTATTAAGAGAAAAGTTTTGGGCCAGTAGGTGAAGGGAAAACTTCCTTACTTAGTGAAGTGCATAATTACTGTTGAAATTATCTTTGAGAATAATAATTCTGACCTTATAGGAATCATGATAGCTTTTTGCTATTCCATTTTCTTGATGGTTTTATTTTGATTGAAGTTTCTTATTGAATAAGCACACACCACTTTTTATTAAAATGGTATCTTGGCTGGCCCAGAACCAAATGTCATATAGGCCAGTTTAGTGAGGAGAAGTCCTCTGCTTGCACATCCCCTAAGTTTACTGTGGAATCTGACTGGTTCAGTCTCATTTGATCCCAGGAAAAGTTTGGGAGATATTAATTGTCAATGCCTAGTGATTCTTTGGAGACCCTGAGAGTCTAACGGCATACTGACTTGTATGGGGTTCAAGAACGTTGTGAAAGAACCTGCACAGAGTTCATGATGGGTATTTAATAGCTAGCATGTGGGCAGTGACCCCGTCCACTGTCACTTTCGGAAATCTCATTGCACAAAAACAAGGTGCTCACAACGTTGACTTTCCCCCTTTTTCTCAGTTTGCATTAAATTTAAGAAAGAGTCAACAAATTGTTTTCTTTTAAAGTTGAATAAATTTCTTTAATTCCTCAGGGTCTAGGATTCTGCTGGAACACATGACTTGCCATATATGAGAAACCTCCTGTTGTTTGTTCTATCCTGAGTGTAGTTATTAGCTACTTTGAAAAGACTTGCATTGTTTGGGAATTACCTAAACTCTTCTTGACTTTCTTTGCTTTGGTCTGATTCAGACTATAGGGTCAGTATCAAAACCATTTTAGTGACAGGCCATGTTTCTTGCCCTGTTTCCTTTATTAAGAACTTATCCTGCTCTTTTTCTCAAAGACATATAAGTAACAATCCTATGTCATTTTCTTTCTTTTTTAGCCAGTTGTCAATTCTACCAAGTCTGTGTCTTCCATAAGAAGGCTCAAATTAAGATATATAGTCTTTATTTTCATTGTCTTTTCCTAGTGTTTGTTCCCCTTTAGATGAATAGCAGCATTGAGGGCTGCTGTCTCTTCTCAAAGTTGGTAATTGTTACTACTTTTTGATGTAGAGTTGATTACATCTTATAGGTAGGAACTGTTATTGTTCTGATTCCATTCATCTTTCCTAATATAATGGCCACCTGTCTTGAGTTGTTAATCCTCCTATATGAAATTTCAGAAATTAGGAAACAATAGTGCTCAATTTCATGATATAATTCCTTGTGATCTTACAAAGAATTTACAGGAACTTAGGAAGAAAATGAACTGCAATGAATTGTTACTTTATGTACCTGTCAGATTGTTAACATTTATTATTTTTTTTAAGTTTCACCAGTTTATAAATTTTATCATGGTCACAAATAATTTTTATACAAAAACTTTTTATACAATTTTTTTCATTGTTTTTTGCTTTCTATGAACTTTACTCAAAAGAATGCCTTTACATAGGTAGAAATTGTTCAGAAATTTTAAATTTAAGTTAGCCTCTTTATTCCAATAAGTTTACTGGAGGAATAAAAGCTCCTCTTACTTTTATTTGTTTTATTTTAATTCCATGTGACTACCTGGAAAACTTTAAAGGGGAAAAAAAGTGCTATATCTCTGTTATATCTAATAGAATTATAATGGCCTGAATGTTGCATGTTGGCTACACAGTGACATTTGAAGAATTACAGGCTTTCAGAAAGGAACCTTTTATTCATATACTTATGTTAGAAGCTAATCTACTTAGAAGTTATTGTTCATATAGCAAGGATCCAGAACAACCAGTAATCAAACAGACCTATACATGCCAGTTGGTTTCTTTTTCAGAAAGGTTCAATCCATTTGGGGACATACTAACTTTTATGGAAACGAAGCTGAAGTGGGCAAATTTAGATAATGAGTGGTTGGCCATAAAACAAGGAGGGGGGAGAGCCTTTTGGGTAAATAGATGTTAAATAAAATCTAAAAATATTTCTTATCATAACATCACAGGACAGTTTTGAGATTAGAAATAAGAGCCCATGTATAATTTGTACAAACATTTGTTGCCATGTAAAGTATGTTGACACAAATAAATTTGCATCTGATTGAGCCAGCTCTGTTAATGAATTTGGAGTAATACAGATTTGCTGCACAACTTAAATGTGGAGGTTGCTGAAAACCACTTTAAGTTTGAGTCATCCATACATTCAGTAATGTGATGGATGTCGAGGTTAATTTACAATAAATCCATTAGTAGTCATGGCACTGATATGTCAGTGATTGTCATACAGAAACATGCATAAATAATAGAGGTGAACACATTACTGTGTTCTTAAGACCTGGAACTGTGATTAAGATGTACAGTTCTTGCACATTGAATTCACTTATATAATATAATAAACCATGTTTCTATAAAAATAAAATTAAAATAATAAAGCTAGATTGCAGTCATTTTATGTAGGCTTCTTTATTTAACAAAGTGAATTTTTTTTGCATCTTGCTATAAATCTTAGCATGCTAGATGTTTTATGATGATGAACTAATATTCTTTTTCTCATGAAAGCTCCCATGTGATGCAATTTAATATCCTTCTCATTGTCAACTACTAGTGAATGTAAATAATAATATAATGGGTTTATGTGAAAAAAGCGCTAATCCCAGGAATGAAATACTGAAAAGATTAATAAAAACTGGGAGGGAGGAAAGTCATTTCTTCAAAGGCATTTGGCTTTCACACAACTTTGAAATGAATCAAACTTTCCTAAGACATCTTATATTAAAATAAAACAACAATGTTGCAGTGTTTATTTTTTGTATGTTTTCCATTATTTTATAGTTTTAACACACACACACACACACACACACACACACACACACACACACACACACACACATATCTGTTCTCTGTAAAACTTACTGGGCACTTACCATATGCCAGGAATTGGACTAAGGCGTGACTGTGTGATACCCATCGAATTTTGACAGAAGCTCTATGGGGTGTATAGTTTTAGTATCCTCATTGTTTACAGACAGAATATCCAAGATTTAGGATAAAAAGCTAGTCAAGGTCAGTGTAACTAGTAAATGATTCAGCTGGGATTTGAACCCAGGTCTGTTCAGAGCTTACATTCTTTATTTTTTAGTTATCTGCTATAGTAAGGACATTATGTCCCTGGTTCCAGAAGATGCATGCTAAATGAAGTAGATTTTGAAACTTTAGTCGCATGACCCACTATATTTTATTGTAGGAGTATTCTCACATTTTTAAGATTACCAGAATAGAGTATAAGGTAATTTTCTATCTTTCTGAAAGGGGGATTTAAGAACAGAGGAGATTTTGTAGAGTTTTATAGGAAGTGATTTTTTTTTTTAAAAGAAAACCAAGATGCTTATACAGGTAGGTAGAAGGGAGCTGTGGGTGGGGAGTGGACATCTTATCCTCTCTTATCCTCTCTTGATTCTGATTATGCTGATGAATACAAGACATTTGCACTATCATGCATACAGAAGAGGGAAGAGAGATTGCTTTCCAGATACATCTGGAGACAAAAGATGCTGGAAATAATTGCATTGTTTGGCACAAGGTAGTACAATTGGTTTTACTTTGTTTTGGTGAAATGAAAGAGCCAGAAATCATTGTAGAGTGGTTCATAGAATGCTAGTTGCTAGGTCTTAGCACTCACTGAAATATGAGATGAAATCAAATCTTGAGTAATGATATTTGCATTGTGACATTTATCTTCCTGAAAATACAAACCTTTATTATCCTTGCATTCTGTAACTGAGCAACTGGAAACTTTCATAGTTCCATAAGTTTGGGAAGTATACTCTAAACTAAATGTTAATCTACATATATTAAATGTTCTGTCACTTCACATTTACATGTTATTTTTCTTTTTTTGAAAGCCTTGTGAGGTGAAAGGACAGTATATGATCATGAGGTGCAAATGTCACTTTATGGATATGAGACATTAGAATATGATAACAGTCGGCCTTGATAAATTCAGACTGACACATCCAATTAACTTTTTCTCGACTGTCTTGTTATGATAACAGAAACATTTCTGTCATAAAAAAAATGCAAGAGTAGGAGTCTGGGTACTAGGTTTCCTACCGGCTCTGTCACTTAACTAAGGTTGCAACTTGAGATAACAAATCAATCCTTATGACTAAGTTTCCTCAGATGTAACATGGGGCTAACTGCTTACCCTACTTTCTTCCCCCACCGCTTTTTACAAAAGTTTATTTATTTATTTCTGAGAGAGAGAGAGAAAGAGAGAGAGAGAATCCCATGCAGGCTCCTTGCTGTCAGTGCAGAGACTGATCAAGGCTTGAACCCATGAACCATGAGATCATGACCTGAGCCAAAATCAAGTCGGATGCTCAACTGATTGAACCACCCAGACGCCCTTACCCTACTTTCCATACAGAAGTACAGAAGACATGAAAAATTGTTGTGAAAGTGATATTTTTAATATTAAAAATTGCTATGTAATACAAGATATTTTGCTTTCCACCATCACCTTCCTCTGGTGATTCTGGAAGACACCTGAATTTTTAGATATGATTTACATTGTTATGCAGCATCTCTAGTTTTGAATATTTGTCTTAATTCATAGAAACTACATAGTCACTAGAGAACAAAATTAATTAAAAGGAGGAAAATAAAATTGAGTACCTGTACTCAGAGGTCACCACGACATTCTCCTGTTAAAGAAACCTTCACTTTTATGTGTTCTTGTCCCATTTCTATCAATGTGGGCATTGTTGAACCATTCAATAGTTCGTTAATCATCTACAAAAATTACCACGCTGAAGAATATTTATCAAATGATTCTTGCTTATTAATATCTTGAGTAACAAGCTTCTGATGATATAGAACATAAATGGTCCTGGAGGCTCCAACATTTCTGATACACAAATCTGTATATTCTGAATGTTCTTTACTTGCACACTGCCTGGTTCCTTTGAAGTATAACTTACCTGTTTCCACATGCGAGAGATAAACTACTTTCATGCATTAATATCCAAAAAAATTAATAGAGAATACACAGCTTCTCTACCATTGCATTCTAACAAGATTCTATTTTATCACTTTTACATTCAGTATTATTCTGACATGTTTCTTGTGTCATGTCTACATACCGAGGCCTTCTTTTTTTTTTTTTATTGATTTGTTTTGAGAAAGAGAGCACAATCACGGGAGCAACAAAGAGACAGGGGGAGGGAGATAATTCCAAGCATGTTCCACACTGTCGGTAAAGAGCCCAACGTGGGCTCAAACTCAGGAACTGTGAGATCATGACCTGAGTTGAAATCAAGAGTCAGACCCTTAACCAACTAAGCCACCCAGGTATCCCTACATACCAAGGCCCTTTTAACCAGTCAAGCAGGAGGCATATTGCAGAGGACTTTGGAAATGTTTCAGACAGAATACATACTGCTGTACCAACACCTTTTACATACAAGCCTCACTCTTGGTAGGAGCTTTTTTTCTATAAACACAAGATATTTTGTGGCCTAAATTTTTTAAATGTTTATTTATTTTGAGAGAGAGAGCACATGCACAAGCAAGGGAGGGACAGAGAGAGAGGGAGAGAGAGGACCCAAGGATCCTGTGTCATCAGCACAAAGCTCAACACGGGGCTTAATCCCACAAACCACAAGACCATGACATGAGCTGAAATCAAGAGTCAGACACTTAACCGACTGAGGCACTGAGGCACCCTTGGCTTAATTTTAATATTCACTCTTACCATTTTCTTTACCACGTTTGACATATAGTGGGAACACAATAAACATGTATTGGTATCCTTTATTACTGTAAGCCTCTAAATTTAATTTTACCCCAATGGCTCTTCCTGGGATAACTATGCAAATATTTCTATTGTCCTTTTTAGTATGGACAAACTTTACTTTTAGTAAAGTCTTTTCTTGTGTGTATAGATATGTGTTCATATCTATATCTATATCTATATGTATCTGTATCTATATTTTTGCATGTCTCTTTGCATGTCTCTTCCAAATGTTCTGACTTAAAGATTTCATTTTATTGCATTCAGTGAGATAGATTTCATTATGATATAATGAGATAGGACTTCAGTGCATTGGATGCTTAGTGTAAACTTGTTTGAAATGAAAATCTTTTAAAGTAAGATGGATAATTTAATGACATCAGCACCATAAAGTAAAAATTGAACACTCACCAAATGAGGCTATAATATTCTTACTACTGTAAGACAAGCATTCACTTTTGAAGAAAAAAAATGAGTCTTTTTATGATGCTGGATAGTTTGACAGCTACTAGATATTGCTTGTTAAATAAGATCTCACTTCTATTGATGAGCTCTATTATCTGTATTTTTCTGACATGACTCCTGGGGCTTATGACTGTTTACCCATTAGTTATCTGTCATATGTGAATAGACCCTTTCCCCATAAGAGTTGATTCGTAGTATATTTGTTGTGATTTGCTTCACTGTGCTGTATGACCCTGTCACATGCACATGCAACTCTTGTTTCAAAAACAAAAACGAGTTGATACATGTTTCTGCTCCTTTTGGAAGCGGCCAAAGTCAGTGTTTCCTACTAAACCATTTCTGAAAAACTGGCAGGGAGAAATAAAACCCCATTAGATTCCATGCTTCTCCAACTCAGTGGAAAAAGTAGTAATCTCCCATTTGTTCTGGAACACCTGCTGGTAGGTTTAATGAGTGTATTAAAAACTGAGCTGCCTTGATATTTCTTTTAAAAATCTTCTATTCACTCTCTTGAGCCTGTTTGATTGAAATCTGTGATTTGCTTACTTTTTATGCTATAGTTTCATTTTTTTTTTTTTAATTTTTGCCTTGGTATAAATTTAATCCTTTACGGATATGTCAATGTAACAAACATAGGAAAATTGTACACCTGATATATTTGGACTAATTGGTTTTGGTTTTTGTTTTCCAGCTGGGACAACATATATCTTTAGCAAAGGTGGTGGACAAATCACGTATAAGTGGCCTCCTAATGACCGGCCAAGTACACGAGCAGACAGACTGGCCATAGGGTTTAGCACTGTTCAAAAAGAAGCTGTATTGGTGCGAGTGGACAGTTCTTCTGGCCTGGGTGACTACCTAGAGCTTCATATAGTAAGTACTTTAAAAATAAGATTTAACTTTTGTCTTTACTGTTAGTTTTTTTTTTTTTTTTTAAATAACTTATACTTTTTCTTTTGGAAGTTTCTCTTCCCCAGCAACCAGTACTTTGGTACAGAAAATATAAATACAATCTAGAAGTAGTAAGACCTTATTCCTACTATTGTTGCTAAAAATGTTCTTTACAATAGAAAATATATTTTTTTGGTTGTTAAGTGTGAATTCTTCTCAGTTCTCTGTTCACAAAGATTTATTTTGGTATGTTCTTATTGACTGTAAGCAGATTTGCCAAATTAATAAACTAAGTTATTGCCTAGTTGATACTGTTACATCTGACTGGAAGCAGGAGGTTGTAATACTGGTAACATCAAAAGATCTGAATCTGGTGTCCTTAGTTCTTTCCTCACTCTAGAATTACAGTGAATTACAGTGAATAGATTGTTTCTGTGCCTTCTTATATTCATTTTGATACATAAATATCAAGAAAGTACAGTAAGCTCTTACCATTAATATCCTGGAACCCTTGACCATTCCTTTTGCTCCAAGCTCTAAGCCTACTGGAAGAATTTAGTCAGTATATCATAGATGGAAAATAATAGGTCATGAATAGAAAGCTATTTTTTTAAACTTTTGCCTTAACTGAGTTATAGCTTGAAGACTCTGCCATATATTTCTGCATTCAGAGTTACTAATTTGTATAGTTGTAATTCTTTATCTTCTTGTTTTATTAAAATATTCACAAAGTACAGGTAATCTCTTATTGCTAAGAGATATCAATATTTTACTGATATACAAAAGTAACAACCATAAGAAAGGGTCAACTATTAAACTCTAAAGGGTTATTATCATCATAGTTCTTAGTTGAAAATCTGTATCTTCTGGAAGGTTCCAAACATATATAAGTCTTTCCATTTCCCTTTATATCTGTGAGGCATAGTTTATCTTTTCTGTCTCATGTGATTGGGTAAATTTGTTTTGTTTTGCTTTTGTCCATCCCTATAGGTTCTCCTTTTACTAGCACCCATGCCTCAGAGGACAATTTGATTAGGTCAGCAGATTCTTTCCTCTTGGACACTGACTTTCAGGCACTCATCCTAAAACAATTAGGAAAACCACCAAACACATACAGGAGGAAAATACATTATCACAGACTTTTGCAGGGTCTTAATTTTCAGTTTTATTCATTTATTTTCTTAATAAATTTTCCATTAGTTTTCCATTAGTTCCATAATTTCTAATTAGTTTTCCATTAGACTTCTATGATTTCAAATAAGCTCAGTAGGGGTTTACACTGACCACAAGAACTAAATTCATTGTTAATCTTAGAAAGAAGAAAAGAGAAAACACACAACACACACACACACACACACACACACACACACACACACACACCTCAGCACAACCATTATCGAACTGCCATAAATTTTCAATTCAAAATGCAGTTGTCAAATCGGAACCCTGGGAAAGTAATTTCAACTGCCTTTCAGCAAATATCTAACAATAAAAATTGAAAGCATCTGGATTTTTATGGCATCATAAATAAATGATTAGTTGAGATAAACTTAACTAGTGCAGTAAGGAATGTTGCTGTTTAGAGTAATCTCAACTTTCTAAATGTATTTGCTCCACTCTGATTTAAGAGCCTTGCAACTTCAAAAAAATAAATAAATAAGAAAACAAGAGCTTTTGCTCCTGAAAGAAATTACTTATTGATCCATTACCAATTACACACTTACCCTCAGAAAAGTTTCTACAATGATCACTCTCAAATCGTAAGGGGCAATGTTACTGAATTTACTCAAACCACTGTTGTTTGTTTTATGGTCAGAGGGTTTTAGCCTATAAGAATGGGTGTTCTCTTTTTCTCCC
Organism: Neofelis nebulosa; assembly: GCF_028018385.1. Taxonomy (NCBI): domain Eukaryota; kingdom Metazoa; phylum Chordata; class Mammalia; order Carnivora; family Felidae; genus Neofelis; species Neofelis nebulosa. Next base: position 71,496,499 of record NC_080790.1, read on the forward strand.
AAATCTGATCAAATGTGGGTTTAAGAGTCCCTCCATACATAATGGATTGAATTTCTAAGTGTCTGTACCAACCTAGTACCTTCCACAGTTCCTTTACTTGCCATGAATTTATGACAGCTGTTCTGTGAAGGCCTCCTTCTTTCTGTATCTCCCTCTTGGTTTTGCCTGGCTATTCACTGTGGATTCATTATTTGTCTCTATACATTCTCCCTCTTGGATTTGCTATCTTCAAACTTTCCCTTGATTTGAGAGCCAGTACTTGACTGGGAAATGCAAAATGTATATTGGTTCCCTGGGCTTACTAAACACCCTTGTTGGTCAGCCCTACTCCTCCTATATCAATTACTAGTATCTGTCTTAGTCCAAACCTGGCTAACTAAAATTTATCTCCCTCCCTTTTTCCTCATTGCATGTAAGTGGTGATCAGCCATTAATGACCTAGCAAGTTGCCTATATGGAAATAAATCACTTCTTAACATATTTCAACATACAAACTAAATTAACACAAGGCCAGTGTTGTGGGTTTTTTTGTTTTTGTTTTTGTTTTTGTTTTTGTTACGCATTTTACACTATTGAAGTTACCTCTAACTCCTATAATGTTGGCTACATAGAAGAGGAACACAAAGAGGAGTTAGATATTTTAAAAAGCAAAGGGAGGGTAAGAAGGGAGGGAGGAAGGGAGGGAGGATGTAAGAAAGGAGGAAGGAAGGAAAGGAAAGGAATGGAAAAGAAAGGAAAGGAAAGGAATGGAATGGAATGGAATGGAATGGAATGGAATGGAAAGGAAAGGAAAGGAAAGGAAAGGAAAGGAAAGGAAAGGAAAGGAAAGGAAAGGAAAGGAAAGGAAAGGAAAGGAAAGGAAAAGAAAAGAAAGGAAAGGAAAGGAAAATTAAGTGTCTGAGTACTAGAGTTGATACCAGTGGGTGATAGAAATATTCTTAAATAATATTAGATTTGAGAACATTCAGACCGTATTTTGTTACATTATTTAGGTGCCTTTAAATCTATCCCAATTTTCGGGGCGCCTGGGTGGTGCAGTCGGTTAAGCGTCCGACTTCAGCCAGGTCACGATCTCACGGTCTGTGAGTTCGAGCCCCGCGTCAGGCTCTGGGCTGATGGCTCGGAGCCTGGAGCCTGTTTCCGATTCTGTGTCTCCCTCTCTCTCTCTGCTCCTCCCCGTTCATGCTCTGTCTCTCTCTGTCCCAAAAATAAATAAAAAAAAAAAAATAATAAATAAATAAATAAATAAATAAATAAATCTATCCCAATTTTCTTTGAATCACTTATTCTGCTTCTTTCAGGGTTAGAAGTTTCAAAGGAAAACAAGATTTGTAGAATTATAGTTTGTTTATTATTGTTGTTTGATTTTTGTTTATGAACATTACTGACTTAAAAATTAACCTGATTGATATCATAGATGATATATTTTATCTGTAAATGTTAATTATTATCCATTAAAATGCCAGAAAAACTTCTGTAAACCTTCAAGATCAGCCAAACATAAACTCTGTGCTAATCTTTAAAAATTGTATTTCTACCTTTAATTAATAAATTAATCAGTAAGCTGGAAAGTTGATTGTACTCCTCACAAGGGACTCCAGTCTTGCTGAAATGTGCAATGCCATTTCAGTTAGATAACTTTTAAAGTATGACTGGCATATAATTTCGATGAAGATGTAAATGTTTGTCATCATCCCATTTCATTACATTGATTATTTGGGTTTTTACTTGAAACTATAATCATATTTAAATTTTGATTAATTGTACCCTTAAAGTTATAACAACTTGGAATAAAATGTTTTTTGAGTCAGGTAGCCTGGTTTTTAAGATATTTTAAATAATATTAATATTTCTGCTACCACTGTTATGCTCAAAGCCATATGATGTTGCTATTGAAACTTGTAAGGTTTTAGGAGGGGATGAGGGCAAGATACACTCATGAAGTAAGGAACAGTTAATTAGCATAAGGCCTAGAATACTAGCACTTGATAAATATTTTCTGAAATAATAAATGAATTAATGAATTATATATTGAAAATATGATGGTTTAGGTTAAGAATAGACAGCTTGGGGCACCTGGGTGGCTCAGTTGGTTAAGCGGCCGACTTCGGCTCAGGTCATGATCTCACAGTTTGTGAGTTCGAGCCCCGTGTCGGGCTCTGGGCTGATGGCTCAGAGCCTGGAGCCTGGTTCTGATCCTGTGTCTCCCTCTCTCTGCCCCTTCCCCACTCATGCTCTGTCTCTCTCTGTCTCTCAAAAATGAATAAATGTTAAAAAAAAAAAAAAAAAGAATAGACAGCTTTTCATTAGTCAACATGAAGCCAAAGATGCAGTATAGTTTTTATGTAACTCAGAAAGTCATTTAACTTAGTTATAACAGAAAAAAATGTAGCACTTGATATGCAATAGCTATATTATTGAAAAGTTGCATATTTTTATTGATTTGTTTTTTGAATCTTCAAGTAAGAATTGATTATGGTAGTTGGTTGTTTAGAGGAAATGTGTGGTGGGAATTTTTGTTGGATGAATGATTGTCTGTCTTTAGTAATTATCTCATTTATTATAACTCATTTTTATCATGAGTTGTTCTCTAATTGTTTTGTATCTGCCCATTACTTTCCAAAAGAGATAAACTGTCTCATGTCAGAGAACACAACTTGATAATAATGATGGTTAATAAGAAACATAGCATAATATAGAATTGGGGCTTTTCAACATTCATTTTACTACATGCTAGCAGCCTATCCAGAAATATTTTCTGAGCAACTAGTATGGCCCAGGTCTATGTTAGGTTCCATGGATACAAAAATAAATTATCTCACCACTTAGTAATCATCTCAATGAACAATTGTTGAATGGATGAATGAATGAGCCAAATAGGATCCTTGTCACCAGATAGCTTGGGTTATTTACAGCAAACATACTTTGTCCCAATGTGACTCCATTTGGTTCATCTCAGTTTTTTCCTCTTGCAGCTTTAACTTTCTTATCTGTATAATATTTGTAAGAATATAAACAGATGATTGGTTTTTAGGATAAAGAATATAAAGAAGACACTTCTAAGCTGTAAAGTGTTATACACATTTAAGTTAGTGTTAAAGATTATTTAATCAATATTGAGTAAAATAATTATTAGAAACAATTAACAAAAAAGTTAAATTCATTAAAAATTAATTTATAAGTCATATCTAGAAATTTTACCAGTGTTTTCACTCTAGAGGAAGCATCTCATATATGTCAGTCTGGCAACATTAATTACAGATTACTTAACCCCTCTTTGACTTACAGGAGAAAGCCAGTGCAAATGTGTGCTCACTTACTGCCATGAATATTAACGTGTACATTGGTTCTGACCAGGGGAAATGTGTGGAGGGTGGTAGAAAGGAAGAGTGAAGAGTGTTCTTTGAAATTCTTTCATCTTGGGAGCATGAAAGAGCATTGCAAATTTGATTAGTGAATTGTTGTACATATTTGCCGTAAGTGTTTCTTCTTTGTACTTTGCTGGGTTGGAAGCCTTATTTTTGAAACTAAGCTCTTAATTGATTTTGATTTAGAAATACACCTTTTGATCAGTGGTTTTAGTGTAGCCTAGAAGCATAATATATTTAGAGTAAATATTACTTGTCCTAAAATAACTTATCAATATCAGTGGCAAGTCAACACTTTCTCATCTTTCTCCTCATCTCTACATTTTATTTTGCTTTAATAAATTTTATTTAATAAACATTATTTAGTATATTATATACTTTATAATCCTGCTCTATTAAAACTAAATGTAAAAACATCTTTTTAAAGTCAACAATTATACATGAGTGCAAGATAAAACACAATTACTCCGTTACAGGCTTTTCTTGAATTTAAATTATGTTCCATCTGAAATTTTCTTTCTAACCAACAGATTCACCTATTTTAAGAGTTTTACTTTGCCATGTAATATTAAAATTTGACCCTGTTAATCATATACAGTAAATATTTTATTTGGTTTTGTTTTCCTGGTTCTTGCATGAATTAGAGAACATGTTGCCTTTTTGACTAGAATATTGAAAGAAAGACTAAAATGATGTCTTTTTTAGTATGTGTTGTAAAATTCTTTTCAGGCTTCTAAGGAATGAAAGATGCAAGTTATCTTTGGAGAAAATGGGGGAAGTTATGGTCATAGTTCTGTTGGCTTAAGTGTTATCCAGATATCTTAATATAGTCTCTATTTTCAGGATGGGTGTGGTCAAGTGCATTAATACAGACTATTTCCCTCATCATTTTCCCTTGGAAGTTAATTCAGTTTCTCATTTTCTGATTTGCTGGTTGTCACCTGTGGTATATCAGTAACTCTCTGAATTTGACTGCTAGATTTCTAGAATTATTTCCTTTTTTGAAATTCCACTGCTTTGTACTTTAAGAAAAGAGAACCAAAACAACTATCTCTACATACACCTTCTCAGTCCATGTAATTATCAATTAGAATTATCTTGCTGTATATATTCTGAATACTTTCCAGGCCATTCCATATACTTATATCAGGTTAATTTGCTAAAATGTTTCTTTGATTCACTTGTTCCTCTATTAAACACATTGATGTCTCCCAATTGTGTACAGGTAAAGAAAGGCACATTTTATGCCTGACATTTAATGTCCTCAACATTCTGAACTTAATTTCCATTTTCAGGTCCATTTCCCCATAATTCTATACTTATCTTTTTACTCAGTGAAATGTATTAATCTATTTGTTAATGAACTTCTTGTCATATCTCTATATCTAACTCTGTCCCGGAAGTTTCTTCTTATTCATCTCACTGTCTCAATTCTGCTCAGTCGTCAACTTCTCTATTCAAATGTTGGATGTTTTCAGGGTTGTCTCTGGGATCTTGTAGCCTCCTGAGCTAGCAGAAAGAAGTCTAGGGCTCAGAAATGTCCTTGGAAGAGCTGCTGAAACAATACCTAGGTAGAGAAAATATTGTACATAGTTTCTGCTCCAACCAATGATCACTACTCTTCTTGATCCATTCCTCTGTGATGGATGTCAAGCTATTTTATTTATTTTTGACAGAGACAGAGTGCAAGCATGAGCTGGGGAGGGGCAGAGAGAGAGGGAGACACAGAATCCAAAGCAGGTTCCAGGCTCCAAGCTGTCAGCACAGAGCCTGACACGGGCTTGAACTCACGAACTCTGAGATCATGACCTGGGCTGAAGTTGGACACTCAACCGACTGAGCCACCCAGGCGCCCCAGATGTCAAGCTATTTTACAGAAATAGTTTCAAATCCATTCTCATTTAGGTCCTGATGAGTTTCCTTAGCAAATCTTTTCCTATGCCAAGCTCAGCTCCCAAAACAAGGGACCTGTTGTTGAATCCTTTCTAACTACTGACTCTACTTCCATTTCTGCTGTGGCTCTTTTTCAAAACCTACTTTCAAGTAACATCTCTTTTGGTTCATTCAACGCATCATTATTGATCACCTATGATGCAGTTCAGACTGTGCTAATTATCCTTTTCTATATAACAAATTTACCTACAATTTAGTAGTTTAAAACAAAACATTTGGAATCTTATACGAGCTTGGGAGTCCAGAAGCAGCTGAACCAGGTTAAGAGATTCCCAGGAGAAGACACGGTTAAGATCTGCCATGCTCAGAACATGCCTGATACGTTTATTCTTATGATCCAGACAGAGTCCACATGTATGAGGAAGAAATGATGAGCAACAATGAAAGCATATGAAAACAGGTTATTAAGGATTCTGGTTTTGTAGAAATCTAAACACAATATAGATTGATGGAAAATGAGTAATGAAGACATTGCTTGAGGGTTAAGAACTAGTTTAGGGAATACATACTGAATTAGGAGTCATTCGTACACTGATCAGGAAGACTCCTTTTATTACACACACACACACACACACAAACACTGAAAGCCGTAAGCAAAATGCATGAGAGAAACAGAATTTAAAAATGCAAACAGCATAGCTAAATATGTCTGCCACAGATCAGGAAGCAAGATGAAAGTGACACAATGGCAATGGAGTCCTATTAAAGCTGATGCTGGGCCGCTGCAGACAGACGCATCTCATTTCAATGAAGGAAGGAAATGACTTAGGTGAATATACTAGGGGACACTCAAGTTAATGGTAGGCATAAGTAATCTACATTTTAAATCAGGAGGAAAGAACTGGAGATAATGTTCACTGAGCTTGCAAAAGTCATTTTGATGAAAACATTTTCAGAGCTGTGAAATCCAATTTATGTTGTCTTTAGGAACTTACTTTTGGAGGTAGTATGCTGGACCTCAGAATTCTTAGGTCAAGACAGAGGAGGCCTATACCCTACTGTAGATCAGGTGGATAAGCTGTTTAACTTTCTTCCAACAAATGTAGCCCTGGAAGAACATCCTGCCATTATGCTTCTGAGGTGACACTTTAATGGTGGGCTCTTCCCATCAAGGAAAATACTTCCTCCTGAATGTTCCCATTAGAGTCTTCCTGCCCCAAAAAAGTAGAAACACAAGCTTGACAGGCCTGAAAAGCTCTTTGGTGAAAGATCAAAATTTAATTGATTCTTGGAGCTTTTTGGTCTGTGAAAATAAGTCAATCTTAATATTGAGTATTATATAAAATTCAAAGTAGAATTTTAGCTAGGAAGTATAGACTGCTCATTCCCAAATACACATCTTTAGTACTGACTTTCCCTCTGATGACTATACTCAGCATTTCCACCTGGATGTCTCATGGGCACCTCAAACTTATCGCCTTAAAAACTGAACTCATGGGCACCTGGGTGGCTTAGTCAGTTAAGCATCTGACTCTTGACTTTAGCTCAAGTCATGATCCTAGGGTCATGGGATTGAGCTCTGCATTGACCTCCATACTGAGTGTGGAGTCTGCTTGGGATTCTCTCTCTATTCCTCTCCTTTTCTCTCCCCCCACTCTCAAAATAGACAAATAAACTTAAAAATTAAAAAATAAAACCAAAAAACTGAACTTCTCATCTTGCAACCACATATCCATCTAATAATTACGGATTAAAACCTGACATCTCCCCCATAGTTACTCTTATGATGTTATCTGTTTCTCACCAAATTCCAGAAATGTTTCTCATAATATTTTGGAGGAGCTTCAAACTGATAGAGTGAACAGGGAATCTATACTCATCCTTGACCAGTCTTATTAGCAGGTGAGGAGTTGAGACACAATCCGGCAGAGCAGAGAGGGAAGGGTTATAGGCACAGGCAGGTAGAGTGCCGGGATCTGTCCTTACTCTCCCTGCTTTTTTTCACCAGGAAGTATGGTTTCTACTTATCAGAATTGTGTACACAGGCACTTGGTACTTTACTACTCCTAGAAAAAGAAAGTATAGTCGATTGTCTGGCAAAGAATTGGCAAAATACACTTTACTATTTTTTTTTGTAGTCTTTGTACTCTTTTCTGTTTTTGTTGGCAAATGTGGCTCATGCAAAATTTTGAGTTCAGAGTAAAGTGATTAAGTTCCAAAGGCCATTTCTTCATTTATGTTGGACAGTGAGATGTTGAGCAGCAATAAGCAGCAAGAGGGCAGGAACTTTGATCTGTTTTCTGTACCTTTGTACTCCCTGAGTCCTGCTTCAGCCTGGAATTGAGCAAATAAACAAAAGAAGAAAAAAAATGTTGCAATAATCTTTTGGTTCCACAAGTTCTGCCAGAATGCACATGTGTGCATTCTGAAAATGTTCTGGGGCAATAGGTGGGTGCTGCTGGATTGTCTCCTTTGGGATAAACCAGTTTATATTTAACTTCTTAGGGGTGAGTTAGAGATGCAAATCTGAGCCAACTACTAACATATTTCCAGTGTATATGTTGCATCTTTACTGATGCGTATCTTGAGGGAAGTGTCTGGTGAATCACACCTTACCTGGCTCTGTTGGGGAACTACTGGTCTTTAGTACAAATACCTCCAAAGACAAGCTCCTTAGCTGGCCTCAGTGAGCACTTACAATCTGGGTTTATTTTCCAGCTCCTTGTGCTGCTACTTCCTCTGCAGCTCACACATATTCTTTCTTTAATTCATACATTTAACAAACCTTGCTTTTGTTTTTAAGTGTTTATTTATTTATTTTGAGAGAGAAAGCATGAGTGGGGAACAGGTAGAGAGAAAGGGAGGGAGAGAGAATCCCAAGTAGGCTCTGCTTTGCTGGCACGGAGCCTGATATGGGGTTCAATCCCATGAACTGCGAGATCATGACCTGAGCTAAAACCAAGAGTCAGACACTTTTTTTTTTTAATTTTTTTTTTTTAATTTTTTTTTCAACGTTTTTTATTTATTTTTGGAACAGAGAGAGACAGAGCATGAATGGGGGAGCGGCAGAGAGAGAGGGAGACACAGAATCGGAAACAGGCTCCAGGCTCCGAGCCATCAGCCTAGAGCCTGACGCGGGGCTCGAACTCACGGACCGCGAGATCGTGACCTGGCTGAAGTCGGACGCTTAACCGACTGCGCCACCCAGGCGCCCCAGACACTTTTTTTTTTTAATTTTTTTTTTTAACGTTTATTTATTTTTAAGACAGAGAGAGACAGAGCATGAACGGGGGAGGGTCAGAGAGAGGGAGACACAGAATCTGAAACAGGCTCCAGGCTCTGAGCTGTCAGCACAGAGCCCGACGCGGGGCTCGAACTCACAGACTGCGAGATCATGACCTGAGCCGAAGTCGGCCGCTTAACCGACTGAGCCACCCAGGTGCCCCAAGAGTCAGACACTTTTAACCAACTGTGCCACCCAGGAACCCCAGCAAACCTTTGTATTTTATTTTTCCCCAACAAGCACCTTTTGAGGCACTGGGAATATAGCGTAAAGTGAGGTCTGGGTTTGACCTTAAATAGCCTCAAATTTAATGAATACATTTCACTCTAGTGACACATTAGCCACAGAATACAGACACAGGCTGGTATTTCAAACCTTCATTCCATAAAGGCACAATTAAAAGTTTTTAAACTTTTTGAAACAATTTTTAACGTGGCTTTTGATGAAAGCAATTAATAATTGTAGAACTATTCTAAGTTTACATATGTATCCTGTCTATATTCAGAAAAACCATATGAGAAAAAAATATATCCTTATTAGGTTAGAAAGAAAAGGAGGCACAAGTCACACAGGTGGTGAGTAAAGCCAAAATTTGAATTCAGACAGTCTGACCCTTGAGTCCATGTAATTAATCTCTGGGCCTTCCATGTGGGGGGCAGGTAAGAGTAGGAGGCAGTCCTTCCTCAGGTTACACCCAACCACTCTGCTGAATGTCACTTTATAAAATCAGACAACCTTAGCTCTTAGTATGCCAAACATCGTATGAATTATGGAGCATTCCAGATTATCAGCTCCAAAACCACCTTCTCTAGTTAAATAAACACATAGAAAGTTATCTGGTGGACTGATTGCCTCAACCATTTTGTAATTAGCTAACCAGCTTTTGTAATTAGTCTGCCTTATAAATTTGGGGCATGCATATTTTTTAAAGGCTCGAAACACAATTTTCAAAAAGTATCTGTACCGATAGTGAAATGGTAGTCTGGAAATGTAGACTCCCAGACACCTGTGTTCATGTTTGCTTCTCTCCCTGAAATATTCCTGTTTGCTTCGCTCCTACTTGCCCTCCTCTCCTTCCTAACCTGGTGCACATTTTATTTATTTGGATCGTGTATTTCATATATTTGCGAAGCTTTCCTTTGTTCCCTAGGGCAAAACTAATCAGGTCCTTCTTGTTAGTTACTACCCTAGTACTTTGTTTTTAATTCTATGGTATTACTTACCAAGTCACAGCTCTTTCCTTATGTGTCCTTTCAGCTCATTAAACCGTGAACTCTTCAAGGTCCCTGACCATATATTATATATCTTTATATCTCTGTATTTTCAGATACTAGCACAGTGCTTATTAATACAGGTTAATACTGTTTATTGATGAAGAAATGTATGTGTGAGTGAATGGAGCCTTTCTTTTTGGCTTGTGGCCTCCCCTTCCCTCCTGCTGGTAGTTTTCCATTGTAGGGACAGGAGCTCACAAGAGGAGTGCTCTCCTTGGAGCACAGTATGAAGTAGACTCCCAAAGGATAATGGTGAAAGCATGTGACAGTGCCCTGGGACTCCCCATTTACAACCTATGGAGGCTGACACACTCAAGGCAAGTGCTGGGGCCTATCACAAATGGTCTCATTATCCACACGGTATTCTCTGAGGGAAGGAAGACATCTTTCAGGTTAGACCATTGACCAGCACCACTTTCAGGTTCAAATATTCCAAACAGGTAGTCACTTCCCTGAGATTTAGTCTAAGCATGCCTTTCATCTGCTGTCTGTATTATTTTGGGTACTTACATAAAAATGTCTATGATATACTTCCCTATATTCTGACTTGATGAGAAGAGATGAATCCAAATGGAGAAAAAGAGAGAGAGAGAAGGAGAGAAAGCAAGCAAGCAAGCTCTCTGTGTAATCAACCTCAGTCGATTAGGGTGTAGAGGGTAATCATCCTCCACTACTCTGGCAATTTGTCCATCTTCTTTTTGTTATCCTGCTGTGCTAACCTCTGACATGTGTTTAAATGATGGAGGTGAAACTGATTCTCCCTTTTATTAAAAGAGCTTTCAAAAATGATGTTTATTAATATATATTAAATGCTTGAAAGTATTGTTAATTATCTTCAGTAGGGTTAAAATTTCCCACTGAAATCATGCTTCCCCTATTCATTTGCTTAGTAAGAAGAACAACAGCTAAACAATACTATTTAGCATGTATTGAGTGCTTACAATGGACCAAGCACAAAACACTTTGCATAAAAATTATATTTCATTTGATATTCACAATCACCTATTGAGGTATGAATTATTATCTCAATTTTACAGATGAGCAAACTGCATTTATAAATAATTGACCCAAATCACATAGCCAGTTCTGACTTCAAAGCCACGTTTTTGTTTCGTGCAAAGGAAAATTTCAGGCTAGCCCAGATACTTTTTCAAATGATCATGCAAAACAATTTACTGACCCTAAGGAGTGAGTCTTTACTATGCATTGCATTGTGAGATTCTCTAAGCATGGGCACAAGGCGGAATCTCTATGTCCTTCAACAAGAATTCACGAAATAACAGTAGAGTGCCATGATATAACACATGATATTTAGTATTAAAATTCTTGTAATGGGTGGAGTTATAGGTGTCATTGCTGTTTTTTTTTTTGTTTGTTTGTTTGTTTTTTTTTTTTGAGTTTTGCCTAAATGTGAGGCTAAACTAATACTGCCACAAGACTCTTGGTCTTCTGTGGAGATGAATATAAAAATAACCTGCAGTACTCTGAAAACTGGCTGGAGAGGCAGCTTTTAGCCTTTCCTCGGGTTCTAAAGCTAATGCATAAAGCCTAGACAGCTTGTCCTACTTCTTTCTTTCTTACTTTTTTTTTTTCTTCTTCTTCTTCTTCTTCTTCTTCTTCTTCTTCTTCTTCTTCTTCTTCTTCTTCTTCTTTTTTTTTTTGAGTTGAATCTCTGTGTTTCTCAGCATGTGAATGAGGGGGGAGATAGGGAATTTATCTATTGCTTGTATTTCTTGCTGATTGAACATCTTCCTGACAGAAGTCTTCAAAGGAAAAGTATGTCATCCTGTTCATTATTGTTAATTAGCCGTAAAAGCCAGGCTTTGGAGGCTGTTTTCCACAGAGCAACCGCAGAGAAATGGGGCTGATATTTTAGCAGTTATATGTGAAGTGGGGTCAGGCAGCCTGCCATGTAGGTTTCAGAACTGAGCTCATGTGATCTTTAAAAGACAGGCATTGCAGAGAAATTTCACATGTATAAATAGGTTGTAAATTCTAGTCCCCCTCCCAATGCCTGATTCAAGACCAGTGGTTGGTTGGTCATTTGTAACTGGATATTGAAAAGAGTGTTAAATAAATGAAGCAGCTGGATTTTTTTAGTATTCCAAATTGAAATGTAGATGTTGTTCATTATTATGGGAGAACCATAATATAACCATGGTCTTCATAATTAACTAGCTTTCAGTGAACTTTCTCCTTAGTAGACTGTGTTTCTATTATATAATTGTATTTTTAATTTACTGGCTATTTTTTTGAGGGTTTTTTTGGGGGGGATTCTTCTGTCTAGACATAAACTGAATTCAATACATTAGTAATGCATAGAACTGGGTCCACCAGGCCAATAATATTTTATAACAGATTGTTCAGAGGGAGTTGAATTTTATTTGTTGTCCTATGTCTCTGTTTATTTTCCAGAAAAAAACCCACATTTTAAATAAATTTTATTTTCTTAGATCATAAAAGTATTTTTTAAAAAAAATTAAATACAATGAGAGTAAAAAGTAAAAACTGCCTGTAAATACACCAACCTTTTTACTGTGATGTCTGACATTCTAATCTTTAATTTTACACATGTACATATATATTTCCTTTATATATGTGTAAATAGTTGTAAATTTGCTGGCACACCTGGACATTCTTTAAAAAAATAAAATGTTTCTGTATGATACATACTATTCTGCAGCTTGATTATTCTTATTTAATATATTTTGGACATCTTTCCATTTTAGAGCATATAATCCCATATTTACCTCATAATATCCTATTGCATGCATATACAACAATTTATTGAATGATTCCCTAATGATGGGTATTTTGTTTCAGAATCTTTCATATTACAAAGATAAAAATTTTCTTCACTTTGTAAGAAGATTATTTCATATGTATGGTTTTTTTTAGGAAGATAAACTTCTATAAGCAGAACCACTATATTTAGTACAGAATTGTCCTTTAAGAACACTGTACTGTCAAACACTCCCACAAGCAAGTATATAAGTATGCCACAAGTAGGGCATTTTAATAAAAAAACTTCCTCATCATTTCTGAATAATTGAGCCCCAAGGGTGCCTGGGTGGCTCAGTCTGTTGAGCATTGACTCTTGATTTCAACTCAGGTCATGATCTCACTTTTTGTGGGTTCGAGCCCCATATGGGGCTCTGTGCTGATGGTGTGGAGCCTGCTAGGAATTCTCTCTCTCTCCCTCCTTCTCTGCCCTTTCCCTGCTCTTGCTGTCTCTCTCTCTCTCTAAATAAATGAATAAACTTAAAAAGAAAATAAATAAACTTGAAAAGAAAAGAAATTGCATTGGTTTAGAGGTGATACCAAAGCCCCTTTAGCTTTGGACACAATTTTTTCTCATATGCTGACAACATTCTCAGAACAGCAGTGGGCTAAGGAGGCTGGATAACAGGTTTATGAATCATGTAGCTCTTTTTAGGAAAGCAGTGCTACATAGTTTTCTCGGAAGAGACAGGCAGGCAAGAGGTTAATGTCCCAGTGGGAGGCAGTACTCATTTCAGAGTCTGCCTCTGTGTTCCTCACCTTCCATACGTTCCATAATTCTTCATTTTGCCCCTAGTCACTTCTTATTTTGATCATGCAGTCCCCAGGACTTGTGCAACAGCAGTGGAACGTGACAGGCTTTTAAATGTATTAATACTGTCAACATTATTGTGGTTAATCTTAATATAACAGAGTAACAACAGGTTCTGCTATTAAGCGTTTAGTAAGACACGGATGTCTTACGCTCTCGATAGCCTTTTAAATGAGAAAGTTCTCGAGCTCAGAAAGTGGATTACATCAAGGGACCAGCTCATATGTTGTGTACCATTTGGTAATGGCTAAGATTAAACTGAAAGAAGTAAAATGTTCAGAAGGGGAAAAAAGATGTAGCTATTTAAGTTTCTCAAATTCTACATGTGATTATTTACTTGAGTCTTATATCCATTATGAGCTAAATCACAGCTGATAGAACCACATTTAAAATTTGAGAATATTTTAGTTAGCTTGCCATTTTCTATTAGTAATGCATGAATGTAATTTAAGCATGTGAAATATAACCCAAATGATAGTTTTTCTTTGAACTTTTTTAATTGTTTTCAAGGTGCTACTACCTTGAGTTTTACTAATGAAAGGTAAAATTAAAACATGTAACTATGGAGTTTAATAGGCACTGAGAATATTTGATAATGCCACGGCTGTCTATATTATATCCACTAACATATTTAATAGCTGAACAGATGCATCTTGCTATGGCAACACATGGTACTGAGCAGCAGGGAGTCCCATTTGACAAGTCAGTTTTTATTTTATTTCTTTATCCCATACCTTCTCTAATAATCCCAGATTTCAGTGTGTTTTGATTTGTTAGGCAGCAAGCAGATAAGAGAGATTCTGTTCTCTGTTGCTTACTTCCAACAGGTTGTTTGGCTTCAAGATACAAAGCCTGGGAGATTCTATAATAAAATAACTGGGCAAGACTGGGTAAGATGCACAACACTCAGAATGACATATCCCTAAAATACATGCATTCAGTACAAAATGGACAGAGTACCATCTTCAAGGAATATCTGTACTGTATCAGATTAGTAAGCATCAGATTAGTAAGAGAATTCTAGCAATCAGCCTTTCAGTAAATACTAATTATGTGGTAAGCAGGTTATTTGGTTGTGACGGTTTGTATATACATCTTCTAGTTGCTTTACTTAACTAGCAATAGCTCTTGTCAGCAGAGATGCCCAAGGGAAACTGGGGTTGTTTGGTGTTGCAAGATTTGCTCTCTGAGGATCAATTCTTTGGAGTTTTCCATGAGCTATTTTCCAATCCTTTAATTGCCTGTATCTAGAAAAAAAAATACTGATATACATTCTAAAGCTAAAATAAGATGACTGTCTAGCTAATGTATTTTGAGATTCACAGAAAGATGAGGAATTGATAATGGACCATTTGAAATAGATTTTACCGAAGATCCTGTGCAGCTATATTGAAAATTGTAAAATTGTTGAAATTGGATACATTTTATTGAACTTCACGGATTTCTGGTGTGCTTTGTGTGGTGAGGGAATTATACTGCCATGGAATCTAAAATGTGAAAAAGCTTGGTTTAAATCTGATGGACTGTCCTAATGCAATTATCAATTATCTGAAAGAGACAAAGCAGTTGTAGTTCTGCAGGTTTATCGACCATCTACTTTAGCAGGGTCTGCATAATCACCACCCAGAATCTGTTTAAGCACTCACAATGTTCGTCTTTTCCTGGCCCCATGGTTATTATGCCCAATCTATCATTGCCTCAACAGTCCACACTAATTCAGTGACTTCAAGTAGCCCTCTAGGTTTGCACAACTGGGAGAATTTATTTATTTCCATTGCAGGAGTGGTGAAGTGTTTTCCCCTACTCAGACCTCTCTCTGTTATAATGTTGATCCTCGGCAGCCATGGTTAGGGAGTTGGACTGATTATGCTGTCTGTTAGTATGACTCATAATTCACATGTTCACATAAGCCTGCTGCAAGATAACATTCCTAATAAGTGATCACTTCAACATCTGTTTTCTGGCCAGTAGGACTGAGAAGCTGGAATATCTTTAAAGCGGGACAATAGGATAAGAGGTTTACATACTCTTTGATTTAACCTTGTTTTTTTCATTTTATACTAAGGATATAAGTATTTCTATAACCACTTAATTTAACTTGTTTGGGTTGTTGAAAATAAGGAGTTAACGTAAACCTGAGCTCACAAGGCCTTTTCATCACCTAGGCTTGATGACAAATTTTTGGTAAAATTCTCATATTGTGACTAAGAGTTCTTATTTCCAAACCCAGAGTCTTATATACCAACCAGAATGTTATTCTCTCTCTCAAAATGGTACATAGGAGGATGATATTTAAAATAGTGAAAACTGTGTGGATAACATACAGATGTAGTTAGTCACAAAACAAATTATCATCTTCGAGGAGTTCTAAAGTTAGTTAGATAGTAAGACTGCTAGATGTAGCTGTTTGTCTTCTGCTATGCCTGATGAAGAGATGGCTCCAAGCCCATTTGAATATAAGGAAAGCAGTATCACCCCCATTAAAACTGCAAATGAATCTTTGAAAGATGGTAACTATTCACTCAGAGGAATAAAACCTGTACCACTGGAGTATTGTATATTTGGTGAACATCATGGTGAAGCCGATACCTAATTTCATAGGATTTATTCAATGGAGAATAAAAAATGTAGAGGTTGTTGGTATGTCTCTCTCTCAAACTATTTTCAAATGTGGAATAAAATTAAATGTTTTTGGAAAGGGCACTTTTGACTACTTTGTTTTGCATATATAAAACAGGAATCTCGGTGCTTTTAAGTTAAGATGAACTAAAATGTCACTGGGTCCAAAAAGTTGAGATGAATTTCAGTATCTGGAAAGGGCGCTCACTTAGATGTTCATTTGTTTTCTTACTCACTAAAGACTAAAGATGCCCAAATTAAAAAAAAATATATATGTATTTATTTATTTTGAGAGAGAGAGAGAAACAGAGAGTGAGCGTGGGGGAGGGGTAGAGAGAGAAGAAGGGAGAGAGAGAGAATCCCAAGCAGGCTCCATGCTGTCAGTGCAGAGCCCTATGCAGGGCTCAATTCCACAAATCATGAGATCATGACCTGAGCCAAAATCAGGAGTTGGATGCTTAACCGACTGAGCTACCAAGGTACCCCAAGATGTTTGAATTTTTAGAAAGTAAATGGATCATACTGCTGCAATTTGCTGAAGGTTTAGATCTTGTCTTACACACCAAGATACACAAATGTCTTTTTGTACAAAATCTTGGGTGTGGAGGAGGCTATAATTGTGGTTGAATATGAAGCATACTGAAGGACTTTGTGATCTGAGGGAAATAAAGAAGGCACTGAACCTTAAGGAGAGCACAATCAAGTCTTAGAGAACTGTGGTGGGATATTATTCTATTCTGAGAGAATCATCTACATTTGACAGAGAGAATGGGGTCCATACTAGAAGCAGGAAGATCTCTCCAGAAGGATGTTTAGAGCTAATAGACATTGAATTCCCACTGGAGGTAGGGAGTCTTTCATTCATTCATGAAGTATTTGTTGAGGACCTTCAAGTGCACAAAACCTTGTTAGTTTCTTATGATATAAATTTGTATAAGAGATTGCACATGCTTCAATAAAATTGAAAAATAGTGAAGATAAGACATTTAAAGAAAAATATTTTTAAAATTTACTTATTTATTTTGAAAGAGACAAAGACAGAGTGAGTGGGGGAGGGGCAGGGAGCGAGGGATACAGAGAATCCCAAGCAGGCTTTGCACTGTCAGCACAGATTGTGATGTGGGGCTCAGACCCATGAAACTGTAAGATCATGAACTGAGCTGAAACCAAGAGTTGGATGCTTAACTGGCTAAGCCACCCAGGTGCCCCTAAAGAAAGAATTTTTAAGTGATATAGTAAAGACAATAATAGAAGCACTGGAACTTACATTAGTAGCATAAAGGAAACAATCATGAATTTTGCTTTGGTGCCTCAGGAGCACTTTTGCCGAGGAGGTAGTGTGTCAGGCATGTGTGGGTGAAGAGTTTGCCAAATACACAAAAGTAAGCAAAGGGGGGCATCAGGAATAATATAAGGAAGGGTAGATATAGCACAGAGTGTCTTATTAATTGTGTGTACTTGAATATATCACAGAGGAGGCATTGGAAAATGTTTTCTGAATGAATGGTTAAATGGGAAACATCTTATCTGGTTTTCCAATAATAATAACTTGGACTGAAAGAAAAGAAGCAACACGAGTTTAACAAGAGTACAAGTACTGTCATACTACATGGAGATTTAAAGTAACATCCTGAAGCTTTACTGTAAGTTGGATTCAGGATAGCACTCTGGGTTGTGAAGGTTGTAAGGATGACCTTCAACCAGGCATTCTGGTGACAGACATGCTGCACAGACCCACAGAATGCTGTATCCCATGCTGTCCTAAGACTTGTTCTTTGGGTCCCCTGCTATAATTAGTTCTGTCCTTCTCTCTAGACATTTCTGAAAGATGATCCAAATTGAGAGTTGAGCCCCCTATCTATGAGAAGTTTTTGTATAATTACATGCTTCAACAAAGAGTTTTAAAGTAAGTAATTACAGATCAAGTCAGATAAATGATGGCCCTATGATTTTAGGGGTTTTCCAGGCTTTGTTTTTTTCTAGTCACTTGGCCGCTCAACTAATTCAGTGGGCACAGACACAGCAATAGCTGTGTTGTTGAATCATGCTTAATATTTTACTGTAATTCTCATATACACACTGAACATACTGCTTAAAGATAATTTGTAAAGATGTGGTTGAGGATAAATTTACTACTTTTTAAACATTCTTTGCTATTCTTCACATTAACAAAAATTAGTCTGTAAAATATATTTATTGTGATGCTCATAATCAAGGAGTGGGAAAAAATGTAGAGAATATTAACTGTATTAGGAGGCACTGCTTATGCAGTCTGTTTTGCTACAGTAACACGTCTGATCCCTTTCTAATTACCATATTAATCTTCACTAGTATCTGACCCAAGTGTTATATACCAGGATTGCTAGGAACATGACAAGGTCATCGCTTTTGACCCTTCAAGACATATGAAGAAGCTATTTTTAGCCACATCTTTTGGAGGCTGCCAACACATAAAATAAGTTCTGTCATAGATATTTCTTTACTTTCTAAAAAAAATAGTAATATTTCACAATATACTCTGTGTAGTTTAGACCTTATGATTACTCTGGACATGAATTCTCTGTTTTGAGGATAGCAGGTGCATATTTGGAATTACCCACAAATATGAAATCCTTTCTTTGAAATTATGTTAACATGGTCCCATTGATCATTAAAACCTGAGTTGAACTTTCTATTCTACAACATATGCAGAAAATTAGTGTGGCAGTTCTGTTGTCCCCAGAGGCTGTGGTTTCCTGAGTTCAATAAAGCACTCCATTTTCTTTCTTTCTTTTTTTTTTTAAAGGCTTGAAAACAGAAAGCTAAAAATGAGAAAATGTCTTTTGGCATGTCCCAATCTCTGCTCATTTACATTAAAAAAAAATTTAGATCTTGCAGAATCTCTTGATTTGTTATCATGAAGATAAAAAATGATTCAAAGAGCGTAATTCTGCTTCCTAATTCTAGTTTGTAAATAGTTTGGGTATGTGGGTTGAAGCCTATAAATATAATCCCCACATGCAACTTCTAAACCAAAATTTTTAAATTGGACCAATTTTCCCATAACATGTTGCTACTTCATAGTAGAGCATCCAATTTGAATACAATGCAATCAATATAATAATGTTCATAAGCATCAAAACAGTAAAACTGTAGGCACAATTTATTAATACATTTAGCTTTAAAGTATAAAAGAATAACCTGTGACATCTTCACGCTGCCTCCACTCCCCCCACTTTTCTGTACTTAGAAGCATATTTAGTTCCTTTAAATATTTAACCAATTTAAGCTGATGTTTAGCTAAGCTCATGTGTGAAATTACTTTTATTTCTGATAATTTATTGATAGATATTTTATTCTCTGAAGAAGTACCTAATATTATTTAAATATCCAAATTACAAATTTGGACCAATTTCCAGTCTAATATACCTGATATAGTAACTACTTTTAACTGTCCTATTTTTATAACTATTATTCCCCCCAAAAGATGTTTGTTGCACTTGCTCTTAGCACCTAAACCACCTGAATATTAACTGGGGAATCAGAAGAACCATGCCAATTATGTGCTTGCTAAGATTTTCTTTGGATAATTCACTTTGCATAAGGACTTATGGTTGGCCAAACTATAGAATACATGCCGGTGAACTGAAGAATAGGCAAAAATAATTGCTTGCTAAATAAAAGTTTGGCTGGATGACAGTAATTCCTTCATTCAGATTATCTTGATTGTCTACTATTATTGATACGATGCTCTCATATTTTATATATTGTTTTGTGTTCAAAGCATTTTGCATATAATCTTTAAAACATCTCCCAAGGCTACGGAAAGCGGTTTTTGTTGTGCCTATTTTGTGAATAAGGAAACTGAAGCCTAGAGAAGCTAAATGACATGATGAGTTAAGAGGAAGAGCAATGATCAGAATTCAGCATCAGAATTCTTCTGATTTCAGTCCCATTATTTTTTCTACCATACTTTAATTTAACATACATAATTTAATTTGTAAATGAAATGTTTCCCTTAAATACTCTGGTTGAAACCATCTTAGGCATAGAGAACTGTAATATTCACACATGATAGAGATTGTGTTATATGAATTGGACTCATTTGTTGATTTCGAAGAAGCACATGGTCCCATAACCCATGATTTTAATTTATAACTAGTCTTTGTTTTAAAACGTACTCCAAGGATATAATTAGGGCTTAAGATTCTTTGCTTTCAGAAACCTTATTATAACCTTTTTATTTTAATGCAAGACTAGAGAGACACCAGCATATACAATCAGAGAGGGAAATGGGAGTAGGATTTGGTGGCGCTGAAATGTAAAGGGACAATACTGTTGTAAGAAAACAAGGAAGTACTCATCAGAAAAAAAAATAATTCTAACACTTGGGAGAACATAGAAAATAATAACATGAATGCAGTATTGTCTGAAATGAGTTATGCAAGTGTTATAGACACCCATCTCATTTCTGTGATATGTAGAATTGAGGTAAAGCTCTGACTGCAAATCAATGACCTGGCTATATTAAAGTGAGCTGCATCCTTGCTGTGCTACATATTTCATTTCGCCTTGCATCAGTTTATAAAATTAGGTTAATAATACTTTGCCACCTACCTCACAGAATTATTCTGAAGATCAGATGAAATAGAGGATGTGAATGTACTTTTGGAACATTGATAGCATCATATAAAGCTATATGGTATAACAACATACAGTGATATGGCTTCCAAAAATCATGTAAGGAAGAGGTCTCATTGTCTTATATTCAGACTGTGTGAAAATTTAACGTAGGTTATATTATAACTTTGACATGAAATCTACAGAGATACTCTTAAGAAATTTTTAAAAATCAGAAGAGTTAGGCTTCTATATTTAAAATCTGGAAGTGTCTGGAATAAAGACTGGATTCAGATTTTCTTATATCATTTTGTAACTAGGTAACAGATTTTTTTTCTGTACCTGCAGTAATTCCTCTTAATATTATTGCTGAAGCTTGTATTTGTCACGCTAATAATATATCAGTCTTTTAAGGAAAAAATATCCAAATTATTTGATAATCTACCCATTAAATACTGAAAATCTTCAAGATAAAGTTGCAGGTTAGCTTGGAAAGATCTGAAAGCATTTAGTCTTAGAGGTTTGCTGATGGATCTCTTATGTAAGTCATTCAGAAAAGATAAAGACATACGTGCTCAAGATTGTCTCATTTTTAGGTACAATAACTGTTCAAGAACCATTGCATTTGTAGAGAAAAATTCCTAGTTCCTCCTAAATTTTCATGTCCTTGTCATGGCCTGATAAAAATTATCCAGTACCTTGAATAAAAGTATAGAAGATATTGTTATTCAGTTTATAGATGAGATGAGGATTGGAGTCATGGCTAAATGTATCTCCAGTTAGAAGAAGTGTGAAATGCAAGAATACCAGATTGACAACTATAGAAATGAAGACCCATGTTTGAGTAAAACACAAAATAAACAGCAAACTTTTACACCATAATAATCAGCCTAAAGTTAATATAGGTCATCCGTGTTAGGAGGCTACCAAGTAAAACTAATCAGTTCAAGATGCATTCTTTTTTTAGAAGGATGGGTGTGATGAATTCTTCTTATCTATACTGATCAGTCGGCTTGTGTTTTGTGTACCGCTCTACTTGTCACACTTTCTAAAAGGAATATCTTTGGAGGAGAACAGGGAGATAATGACAAACTTGAAGCCAAATTAAATTGTAGAATCATCGAAGAATTAGAAGGAATTAAGATTCTTGGTCAGGAGACCCAAAGGAGATCACTTGAGCCAGTAGATAATAGCTCAAAGAGGCATTGTAATTAATTGACCTGAAGAAATATCTAAGTCACAATAGTTTAGAGACAGAATCAGGTAGTGAGTATTGAAGAGGTAGTGAGTACTTCAAGTCACCTTGTGAGGAGTCTGGACAGATTAAAGCATTAGCCAACTGACAAGACTAAAGGACATCCCAATCCTATTACATTTTCTTGTTATTCTAGTATACTGAAAAGGTAAATTAATTATAGCAGAAATTGACAAGCCACAGGTGACACACAAATTTAAATTATTGAGAAAGAGATTTGCCATGCTGTTCTGCAAACCATATATTCACCATAATTTTTCTTTCCTATCCTTATATTTTTAAAGTCATATCACTTTTATTAATGCATTTAATTCATTCATTTAACAAGATGTAAAGGTCATTCAACAAAATGTTGAACAAACACAACTTGTGAAGTACAGCATTTACTCCACTTAAATAAAGGAATTCCAAACATTCCACACCCCTCTCAACTTCTTTTTCCAGTTTTGATACTAGAAACTTACATATGTATAACAAAAGTTGCCATTTATTTAACAGTTGTTTATTGAGAATCTCTAAATTGTGGCAACTTCTTAGAGGCTGGCTATAAAATGGAGAAACAGAATAGACAAAAACCCATGCCTTCACAAGAATTATGTTGTAAGGTCACACATAGGCCTTAAAATTAGCTGTTTAGCTAAAGTGGCATAGTAATGGTGGAAATAATCTTTGGGATAAAACTGTTGATATGATCTTTTCTAGGCTGAATCATTTATTACTTTGCAAATTCAAAGCATACTTTGATCACTATTGAAATTATTGTTCTTGTTTATTTTCTTCTTTTCTTCTAAGAGTTTCTGTGACATCTAAAATGAGGTTAGTAGTATGAGTTAAAACTTTAAAAAGTATAGATTACGCACAAACTTTTTTTTTTTAATTACAATTTTCAGTTCTGAGAAAATGCTTAGTGCTCAGTGAATCCCAAGCTTATAAATTAGATCCTGAGGGGACAGTTTAAGGGACAGAAAACTTTAATAATGAATATAGAGTGTTTTCAGTTTGCTAATAAGCACGATTTTTAGTTTATTTTTAAGATGTATCAGTCCTTTGTATTGATTTGTTTCCGTGAATGAGCAAAAGGAAATGCAGGATTTACAAGCAATGATATTGCAGCACATTCCTGAAATTGTCAAACAGTGTATTTATTAAATGAGTGAAAAACAAAAATTACCTTTTTTTTTCTTTTTATTTTTCTTGATGAGATAAAATGATTACACATCAAAATAAGGCTGATGGACGAAGAGATATTTGGTAGTTAGGACTGAGAGTGATAAATATCATGTGTATAATTGATTTTTGATAAATTTGCCTACAGAAAAAATATACTGTACTGATGTTTTGAGCTATTTCTAAACTTTAATCTTCATTATGCTGTCATTTCCTTGTGTATTTATTGCATAATAGACTTAATTAGAGCTCATAAACACAAAAGGATTTATAGGTTTCAATTCATAGGAAAATAGATATCTGTGATTATACAGTTGTCATATATCTTATGCTATTACACTAGAAACCTTAAGCACATTATATTTTTATTATTTTCTAATACGGAAATTGCAAATTTTATAATTCAGATTACTAGTCTGTTGATACAGAGCCTTAATCATCTTTTCAGTGCATGAATATTTTCATTTTAAATACAAGTAGTTGATCATTAAATGTTATTTTGCATTCTGATTTCCACATGTACTTCAAATTTAGGAGAAAATACTCAGAATAAGAAAACAAAGTCTTATATAAATATGTGGGTTTATTCACTGAACTCATCTACACATTTGGGGAAACTTTTTTAAGTGGTTCCTATGGTTAATTGAGATACTGGCTTTTCTTACATAAGGTCTAAGGACCTTCCTCAAATTAGTTTCTTCCAAAGTAAAGTTTTGCTGGAATCTAGTGG
Organism: Neofelis nebulosa; assembly: GCF_028018385.1. Lineage (NCBI taxonomy): Eukaryota > Metazoa > Chordata > Mammalia > Carnivora > Felidae > Neofelis > Neofelis nebulosa. The sequence goes on from NC_080790.1 coordinate 71,520,279, forward strand.
CCACTTTTAATTATTTTCAAATCACATTTATATGTCCAGATTTTGTTATCACAGCCATTTTGAGAAGTGGGTAATGATAATGATTCAAAAAATTTTTAATAGTTATTATTTATCATTGCATTAATTTTGTTGTTTGGGAATTTCTGTCAGTAACTGTCCATCACTTGAACTTGATTAAACCAGTTGAATAGTGTGTGTTTATGTTAAGCACCTATTTTATGAGGTGCATAGCCACAAGTTCCCCAGATCTGAAAGTAATGACTAAAACTTGTATATTTAAAAAGCTAAATATTTCTATTTGAGGGGCATCTTAAAATAGGCACATAGTAATATATGATTGGAAATAAAATTGTGTCTTTGACTGTGCTGTTAATAATTTCATAGCTAGTAAATAATCTGTTTCTTGCCACTGCTTTAAATTTACATTTAGCAAAGAAGGACTTTATTTGTAGTTTGAAAACCTGTGAAATACATGTTCCTACTTGGCTGCTAAAGGAAGAAGTCATTTTTTTAATGTCTCCAAAGTATCATTTTAATAACATATAGCCTACATATAAATTAATACATGGATCAATAAGTTTATTACTTCTACAAGGTCCACTCAATAACCGCTATCAGTGATTATTCAAAATTACAGTGCATTTTATGCTAATTGCAGAATTATTCCTGGTTTTCCAGTAATAGCTATGGCTCATAGAAAACACTTCTAATTAATATCTGTGAACATGGATGCAATTAAATATTAATCAGATTTAAATTTTACAATAACGTACTACCAATCTTCTCATCTCCAAAAATGCCAGTAGATTGTAATTGGATTTTTCTAGTTAGGAAGTTGAAATTCATGACTTAAAGTATGTTTTAATAAACCAAATACAGTATGATGGAGAGATGTGTTATTTATATAATAAATTCACAATATTCAAGTCTTAACTAAAACATTTTTTAAAATGAATGAAATGAGAAAACAAAACAAACCTGTTTCTTTAGGCAGAAGTTCATGCATGTACCTGTGTTGGATCTCCTTGCCCAGGATGGACTGGCAAATTTTGATTTGATTTTCTTCAAATTTGTATTACTTGCCTGCAAGTGATAATAATTACAGAAGCAATTTTAATTTTCTGTTTGGATTGAAGAAGGAATATTTGAGAGTTGAAAGATAAACAACATTAATAACATCATTAATGCAGTATTATAATTATTAATATAGAAAGCATTAACAAGCTATAATGCAGTGTTATAATTAGTCATTATACATCATTAATAAATACATACAGTGGTTGCAAAATGAATTTTTGCAGAGGCTTAAAGGACAGCTAACATTTAAATATATTGCTAATCTTACTCATTTTTTACTGGAACAAACAACTTGAAAACACAAAATCACATCTAGTATTTGGTTAATGAGAGTAAATCACATACCTGTCAAACATTTTCCTTGGTTTTATTGAGTAATATATATACTTTAGTAATTAAGAATGTAGGCATTGGGTTCTAACTGAACTAAATAGAAACTTCAAAAGACAGTGATTATGTTTGTTTTATTTTAGTACCCAAGCCTTGGTCCTGACATAATATGCTGGGTCCTACATATGAACCAGCCCTGGTTTCACATCTGTTCCATGTCTCCTGATGGCTCCTGGCTGCCTGGAGCAGCAGCTTACCTGGGGCCTTGGCCCCTCTATGTTCTTAGAATTCACCTGTCAGGAGAGGACTGGGGCTTCCTCAGAAAACCTCACCAGAGAGTCCCTGCTCTGTAGACTAGAGAAGAAGTTGGCATTTCCCTGTTCTGTCCTACCTCTGAGGAAGTGGAGTCCCTGAAAGTCAGGACACCTGGGTCTTCACATGTTAGGTGTTGCTGACCTCCAGGGGCACTTTGGCACGGTGCCTTAATTTTCCAGCTCACAAAATGAGTCACAAGGTTCTTGGGGGTAGGATGTGTCTGCTTTGGATTTATAAACAGGACCTATGGGAGAACTTCTATATATAAGATTCTTTTGTATTGTATTGTATTGTACCTATTGTATCTTATATCATCTTATCTTATTTATATTTTAGAGTTGAATCAGTAATAGGCAAGCACCAGGCACAAAAATATGTCCTTTCCTACCTGATTTCTTGGTTTGATCTCATGGGATAATCTTGTGCCAGACTGGCCCAGGTAGCTGGTTATGATACCCATCAGCGCTGGGTAGTGCTTGCACATCCCAGAATGAGAGATGGTCAAAACTAATAATGAATTAATTATATTATGTTAATGAATAAATCTGGATCATGGGTCTAATAGTTTCTACCTTTATAATCTTCTAAACCTCCATCTTCTCATTTGTGAAATGAGGGCTCACTAGGTTAGACTGAATACATAAAAATAAAACGAAGTAAGACCTGTGAAGGGCCTAGCATAATGCTTGATGCACCATAAGTACTGGATAAATGGTAATTATTATTTTACATCAGTGACTCTTGAATTAGACTCTTAGGTATCTGTTAGTATATCAAATCCTCAGTATTCAGAGGGCACACTAAGGTCCAGTTTAACTCCCTGTCTCAACCTGGGATAAATGAAACACTAACTTTGGTATGTTTTTTAACTAAAATCATAGCTTTGTCAGAGAGCTAGAGCACTCCAGTGGTGAAGCCTACAGAGATAGCTAGATTGTTTCCTCTTTTAGTGTTTAGAGTACTTCGCTATCATGTAATCTTGGCACCTTTGGAGTGTAAGCATGAATTCTCATTCTTTTTTCACTTCAAACCTGGACCAGAACTATTTGGAATGAAGAAATTAAGTGGTGTGCAATAAAGTAAAATGTCACATTTGCTGCAGATTTGAAATGGAAATTACATATATTTAATCTTTGTATTGAACAGGGTTGGTGTGAGAAGTCTAATCACCTTTTGTAGCTTATTAAAATAGACAGTACAAAGACTCACATGTTTGAACATCAAATGTGTCAGCACAAGAACATTAGCACATTTTATTTTTTTTTTTTAATTTTTTTTCAACATTTTTTTAAATTTATTTTTGGGACAGAGAGAGACAGAGCATGAACGGGGGAGGGGCAGAGAGAGAGGGAGACACAGAATCAGAAACAGGCTCCAGGCTCCGAGCCATCAGCCCAGAGCCTGACACGGGGCTCGAACTCACAGACCGCGAGATCGTGACCTGGCTGAAGTCGGACGCTTAACCGACTGCGCCACCCAGGCGCCCCATAACATTAGCACATTTTAAAAGCCATTATAGCTTGATGTGTAAAAAAATTGGTTAAAATCAGAAAGATTTGTATTATAGTCAGATGTAATCGAATGCGTGATGAGCTATTTCTTAATGTTCTTCAGTGTATCTCAGGCCTAAAGCTGAGAACGGTGGGTATTTGGGACTTGTGCATGCTAAGTTAGAGAACTGCAGGGAAGTGAGGTGGACCACAGCTTCTCCAGGCTTACGGAGAGCAGCCAGGACCTTTCTCCATCATCTCTATGCTGAACCAAAGTAAGGAGAAAACTGGAACAGATGGCTTTCTAGTGAATGTAATGTGCTTGAAGAAAAGCTTTTATTCCCTTCTCAAATCCAGAAAGGGATACCTTATGAGAAGGATATATAAAGATTGGAGATGACTATAAGACAAAGGGACTTGAATTGTATTTCCTTGTTTTAACATCTGCTTCATCAGGAAATGGGCCAACAGAGAGGTGGTAGTGGTGGAGACATCTGCACACTCACTGTTCAGTGTGACGAGGATGTGTGTGTCTCGTACCCACTCGCCGGATGCCTCAGAAAGTCGCTGGTAGTGAGACCACTGTGCTGGCACACAGGAAGTCTGCGCGCTCAGTGCTCAGTGAGGGTGCCCCCAGTGGCATGAGTTACTGGCTGAGAACCTGTGAGTAGTTGAGTGGGAATCATGTCTTCCACTGGAGGGCACTGCGTGGTGCTTTTCTGGAGAACTGCGTTTGGTCACTAGACAGTGGTTTCTTCTGCCGGCCGTTGCAGGCCAGTGAGCCACAGCTAACTGAAGGAGCACTATGGCTATCCAGGTCCAGGAAAGAAAGCTGAACCTTTTCCTCCCCTTTCTTCTCACCCAAAGTCTAAGAAGAAGCTGGCCCTAGAAGAAGGGAGAAGGAGTTATGTAAGTCAGATCCCAACTGATGTTGCATAGCTACACCCAAGGTTCTAATTTATGCTTGTGTGAATAGCAGAGAAGAGCTTTGGAGTGACCGAAAAGCTTTGAACTTGGGCCAAGCTACTATTAAGAGAGATTTACTAAATAAGAAAGCTGATTCTTATTTAATAAATAAGTGTAGTGTAGATTGGAACAGTTACTGGAGAAATTTAAAACATTCATATTTGTTTCTTGACTTTAGATACTTTCACAGTCAGATGCTTTTGTGGGGAAAACTTATGCTTGAAGGAACATGCATATATAGCCTTTGAAACCAGTCAAGGTATATCATATACCAGCTATGGCACCTTAAGCAAGTTAACATCTGCAACCCTCTGTTTCCTTAATGGTAGTATTATAATAATGATGTCAAACTCCTATAAGAAGACTAAATGACAAAATATAAATTAAGCTACTGTGACAGAGAATAACATATATTAGAAAATATCAGATTTTTTCTCTGTGTACACAAGGGATTATTCAAAAGGTGAGATGGAGAGAGATTATTTTTAAAAGTTCATCTTGTGACAAGGTAGGGAAATAAGAAAACTATTTCAACAGCAATTTAATGGTACTTTCCAACTTATACTCTTAATGGATTCATGTATCTTTTCTAACCTGAGGTGATGATGATGATGATGATGATGATGATGATGATGATTATTATTTTATGTCAGGCAGATCAGTTTTGGTGAACACAATCTTACTGCTCCTGAAATTTAGCTCATTACCTTGATGGATCTTGTTTACTTTCTATCATTAAATTCATGGTGAATTTTGGCATCTAAAATATTTTTTGAATCTATTCTAACTATGTATTTTCTCTAGGAAAAGAGTGCTTAAAGAGTAGCTATTTTTAACCTAATGTATACTTGGGATATAGATTTCAATATTGCCCAATGGCCCTAAAATGGGCATCACCCAGGTTCACTGGGTATATATATACCAGGTTCCTAGGATTCATAATATATAAAACATTATATGTTAAATATACATATACAATTTACATATATACTATGTATGTTATAGATAATATACATATGTTGATGTTAACATTTTAAAACGTGACAAGTTTTTAGCCATTACTTGAAAAACAAATCAAGGCTAAATAAATAAAACTTTACAGATATTATTTCAGATTCTAGCCTAAGGGCCCATAATGACTAGGCTTATTGGCACACCTGGATAATTTTACACTTGCCATGTTGAGGATGTGTTATCCAGGTGCTCAGGTTTAGGCAGAGGATATAGCCACTAAGAAGGGAGAGGAATTAGGCTGTCTAAAGAAATATAATAAGGAGAAATAGATTGAAATTAAGTCAGGACAATTTCAGCTGACTAGGAAGAAAAAAAATGTCCTCTGAGATCTTATTATCTTCTGACATAGTCTCACATGGGAAATAGTAAAAATGCCATGAAGTGTATAATTTAAAATTGGCCTAGCCACCTAGTGAAGACTTCTAACTATAAGAATCTCTCCTAAAACTGTTTTTCAAAGGCCTAGTTTTAAAAGATGTGTACATGTATGTGTTTCTCCTTCTATCTATGCAATTTGCTATATCTTATATGTGTTTATATGTATTGATACATGTAATTTTTGCTGTGGAAAATTCTGCAAATAAGGAAGTTTTCTAGAAACTCCTTTTAATGGTGGTGGTTAACTTTTTATTTGTTTATAAAAATCTTTATTGAGATATAATTCACATATCATATAGTTCACCCATTCAAAGTGTATAATTCAGTGTATTTTAGTCTATTCAAAGACTTGTGTAACCATCTACATATTTGGATTTAGAATATTTTCTACCACCAAAAAGAAACCCTTTCTCTCTCCTACTCCCAATTCCTAAGCAGTCACTGCTTTCTGTCCCTCTTTCTTTGTTTGTTCTGCAAATTTCATACAAATAGAATCCCATATGTGGTCTTTTGTGACTGGCTTCTTTCATTTTGCATAATGTCTATAAGGTTTATCCATGTTGTAGTAGGTATCAGTGCTTCATTCCTTTTCGACACTGAATAATATTCCATTGCATGTATAAATCACATTTTGCTTATCTGTTCATGAAATGCTGGACATTTGGGTTGTTTCCACTTCATGAATAATGCTGCTATGAACATCTTTGTGCAAGTTTCTATACAGGCAGTAGTTACCTTTCATGCACACATGTATATGATTTTACAGTATAGCTTCTTCACATAGCTTCTGTATTTTGGGGGTCTTTTTTTTTAGAAAGAATTGAAATAATTGAAATGAATTACAATGTATATTCACACTTAAAATAATACATTAAAAAATATGAGGGCCAGTGTTTTTGTTTAGTGTTCTATTCATCATTAATATTTATCCTTAAGGTTGATGTAAGAGTAAATTATCTATTGGGTTTATAGGAAGGGAGAAGATACTTTAATATTAATCATTTATACATTAGATCACATTCCATATTTTACATAGCAGTTTCACTCTTGTTCTAGAGCATATGTGATCATCTCCGTTTTACAGATAATAAAAGTAAATAAAATAAAAGCTGCTCATGACTGCTCAAGGTCACATAATGTATTAATGGCAGGATTTCCTTGCAATTCACGTGTCTGATATTTTTAGTTTAGTATGTCTGGATTCTCATCTGAACTCTATCACTTACATGTGTATGACTTGGCTGTGGTACTTAACAGTTCCAAGTGTCATATTCCTCATCTTTCTGTGGTATTGATAATAACACTTAGCTCATATATAAGATTATTGTTAGGTGCAAAGGGAACAGTTCACGTAAAACTTTGTGAACGTTGCATGCATAATAAATCTACAGCAGAGATTAGTGGTTGTAGTGGTAGTAGCTAGAAGTAATAGTAGTTGTAACAATAATTGAGATTAAAACTCTGATTTTACGATAACTAATCCAGATTTTTTTTTTTGGCACGCCAGACTACATTTATGTAATTGGCTTGCCATTTGGCTATTTTTGGCCACCATGTGTGTATAATTTCACACCTACTCTTTGGCCAAAAATAATCCAAATGCCAAGATTTATCACATACATGAAATTGCACACATCCATATACACATTGAGTGGCCCAAAATAAGTACTCAACCAAATGGCAAGCCATATCCAGAAAGGTTTATACACATGCACACAACTAAAATATCAATTCATGTAACACTTCTCATTTTTAAGGCACCTTTTAAAGGTTGATGTTCTCATTGGGCCTAGGGAGCAGCACATTAGTCAGTGGTAATTTGTCTAAGCTCAAGGAAATAAGCAACTTGGAAAGCTTGAAGGACTAACAGAGCCAATATCTACACTTGAATTAGAAAGCAGTCTTTTGTATCTTTAAGCCCTTTTGAGATATGTCTTACACATACACATAGATACACACACACACACACACACACACACCTCTTATATTTTTAACAGTGCATTTTTTATTAACGGAAATTTGAAAAAAATTTAAAGGAGAAAGACAGTCATGGACAGAACCATCACTCATTTCCTTTCATATTTTTAATTACAGATTATTGGGTAGTACAATCTCTACAATTTTGAATGCCGCTTTTAAAAATTAACTTTATCATTTCAGCATTTTATGTTATTGTACTCTTTATTAACATAAAGTTAAGGGCTTGCTGTTGGGAGTTGCTCTCCCGTGGTGGATGTTTTACATAGTTTTAAGTTCACTTTAGTAGACGTTACATAACCCAAACTAGAAACGTGAAAATTTGTGGAAAACATATTTTGGGAAACATTTCACATAGTATTATCTTTATATTTTTCTTCTCAAATTCAGATTGTATTATTTCCTAAGCACTGTGGAATTCAGAATTATTTTTCTCTAGGAAAACTGACCCAATCACTGCTGTGCCAGGAATAAGGAAGCCTAATTTCAACATGAAGTTATAGAGCAGCTTTCCGTTCTAAGAAAAAGAAAGAAGAAGAAGGAGGAGGAGGAGAAGAGGAGGAAGACAAAGTGGGGCAGGGAGGGAACTTGATCTTTGAGCTATTTATTGAAATGCCATTTTGGAAGTATAACACACATAATATAATACAATAACATACATCTGCCCCTGTCTTCCATCCACAAAGATATCACATAGAGATTTAATTTTTTCATCCTAAGATCATGGACTTTTACAGCATTTTGATATCATTTATGAATAAGAAGTGGAATCTCCATGACATCTAAGGCAGACTTGTATGCATCATTATACCTGTGTGCCAATAGACAATATCCAAAGAGCAAAGCAAGAATCAACCAACTGTCCAGAGTAAGCCAGAATATAGAAATATCACTTACACTATGAAGAGGAAATATTCTCTGGTCTAAAAATGCCTGAACACTTCAAACAGAGACCTTAGTACAAAAATGAAGTTCAGGAATAACAGAAGACACATTGAAGAATGTGAAGGCCCATATCAGAAACTGTAGAGCTGGTTTGATTGCTGGTTTTTGAGATTTTGTGTTTCTTACACTAAGTTGTGAAGGAAAAGTTAGGCCAATTTAATTTGCTGTTGTTACCTTTGTAAAACTTGAGGAAAATAGCTGTTTCTTTTTGACTTTTGTCAAAGCATGCTGACTTTGACCCTAAGAACTCAATTATTACTTTAAGTCAGTTATCAGAAGGCCTGACAATAGATTTGTTAGCTCTTTACCTGCACTACAACCTTGGTTCTTCAGGCTCTTTCCTAGTTTTGCTGTGCATCGTACACTTGCAGGCTTCGGAAAATCTTCCTTTTTATTGTCTGGGCTGCCCTTTCTGGACCTGCAATTCCTTCTTCTATGGACACCCAGCCATTTTTAATCTCCATGATTTGATTCTGTTCACTCTTTCTGGTTCTCTCCCAGATTACTGAGTTTTGCCATAAAGTTAAACAAACAAACAAAACATAGTAATTGTTTCCATGTAAAATTCATACTTTTTCAGATCCCGTGAATTTCACCACCTTCCTTATCTTGCTCACTTGCTACCAAAGACATTGCATTTAGTTTTACCATCAAGGTTGAAGTTATTTGGCCTGCCTTCTCTAATCTTTCCTCATATTCCCCTATCATTGAATGCACTTGGACTACTTAAGATAATCTTTAGATTCATCTATCAGCTTCTACTTAATATCTCTTCATCTTATAAACATATTAATTAGGCAAAATATGTGAGATAGGAATGCAAAGGCACCAATGGTCCCAGAAAAGAAACTCAAGTTAAATAGCGTTTACTTTCCCTTCTTGCTCCTCAAAACTCTTATTTATCATCAGTGCACAAGTTCAATGCTGACTCATCTTTTTTCATTCTTCTTATAGTCATTTGTTTGTAATTGATCTCCCTTTCCCTTCATTTACTGTAACATTTTGATTACTTGGTTTGTTGTGTCTATCATAGTACCCCAGATATAGCAGCTGTGTATGAACACATCTCTTTTCTAATTTTATTTGTAATGTCTTCAAGACTGAAAAGTAGGAGGCACAGTGTTTTGCACGGAGGAAATATTCTAAATTTACAGAGTAAAAGTAGACTTGCTGGTCTTAGAAACCATGGGTAGGGAGAAACACAATTTAAGACAAATAAATATAAATATAGCAAAGGGGAGAGCTGCAAATGCAATGGACTGAGAACAGCGTGATGCCGGCCCCATGACAAGGACTCTCTGTCACCTTGGAGTGGCTCTTTCATTCTGTTCAAAACTTTTAGCAAATTACAGCCACAGTGAGATTCTTCCATGCAATCTCATGAGACTGAGCTAGAACTGCTCAGTAAGCTGTTCCTGAATTATAGGCCCACAGAAACAGTGTGGATAATACATGTTTATCGTAGTTTCGATCTACTTAGTTTTGTGGTAATTTATTATACATCAGTAGATAATACATCCTCCTTTCTTAATGAATCTATTTCAGAGTGACATGGGGTATTTTCTGTAAACTCTGACGATGTAAGTTGTGAGAAGACAGCACTCTGAATAATTTTAAAACGGTGTCAATGCATTATTGTCTTTAGAGTTACATAGATTTTTAAAGCTTCACTGGACCCTTAACTTTTAAAGATACTTGATGTGATACTTACATGTAAGAACTTATTTAAAACATCTTCTACTAAGTCCTAAAAGCATCATTTGTTTGGTAGACATCATTAACCACGTTAGATTCTAGTTTAATGGATCCAAGTGGCATTAACAGTTTTTAGTGCCCCATAGTACATTCTGTTGTGTAGCCCAGGTTGAGAATCACTGAACTACCTTGTGATTATTATATTTCTATGCTCCCCATTAGGGTCTAACCTACTGTACAGAAGTGAGCATATTTTTTTTTAATCTCTGCATAGCATAGAGCACAGTACCTTGGATGGAGTCCCAAGCAAGTAACTGTGTACTGATTTTATGTAGCATAATACATCTTGAAAACAATATGTGAAAAGACATTATGATATTGGTCTCAGAAATTAGTCAGTGAGCATTAGCAATAGGGATAAAACCAGAGCAGACCTAGTATAAAGAGAAGACCAGGGCAAAAAGGAAGGAGGGCTATTTAAGGGTAAATACTGGAACTTCACTTTATAGGTGGCATATTCTTATTTAGTGTGGACTGAGCAAAAAGAAAAAAAAAATAAAAGACAAGGATGAAAAGAGGAGGGGGCAAGACATTGCTAACCTAACGCAAGTTTCATGGTCTCCAGAAAGTTCTCAGTGATCATTCAAAGTTTAGTTTTCTAAAGTTGTTCTTACTTTTGAAAACCATACCTCAGTACACCAAGATTCTATTTCATTCATTGTATCTGGGTTATATTTACTTCCTGTAGAAATGGTTTAGAGGAAATCAAATGATAGTGTTGCAGATTGCTACAAAACCTTTGATATATTGGATGCTTTTGACATTAATATTGGCAAGTGGGAGAAAAAAGCTATGAGATTTTTAGAGGGGGTATACCGATGAGAGCCTGCTCAGCTTTCTCCATTTACAGTCAGTAAATTGTGTTGCTCTCGGCAAGCTTGTCACACTTCTTGCCGAAACATTGGTTACTTCTTGTTAGAAAATTTCAGGTTCACAATTCCAGTTTTCCCTTCCTTGTTTTAGGTCAAGACTCATCTCTCTGAAAGAATATGAGTAGCTTAGAAGACTGTATTTCATGATAGAAAAATGAATAAGGCAGATTCATTATGATTTCAGACAGTAGATAAAACAGTTAAAGGAGCAGAAATGATGCAGTGTTTACAAGCAGTTATTATAGCTAAGATTAAGAGTTTATCTAGATTCCCAAGAAATACGTCTAGTAGGCAGCAAATGATATGATGTACACTCATGGGCTGTTAAGTATTACAGAGAGCTTCCAGTAGGTATTGTTTATTGACGCATATTCCCATTGCTAAATCAAAATATTTATAACAATAGGCAGTGAGTAGATTGTCATTCATAAACTCTAGAGTAATAAAAATGAAAAATAAAGGGGTTATTAGCTGAGTCCGACAGTACAGTAACTGCCTCTTAATGGGTTCTTTCCTCATCTACTTCCTCATTGCAGACATTGTGATTCATAATAGAGGGCTGTAGGGATGTTAGAAAAATTTGTCCAGAAACAGTAATAAAATTATAGTATTTTAATGACTGATTTTCTGGGATGAATTCTCTGCTTTTATTTTATGAGATTGTCCAGACAAAGAGAATAAATTGCATTTAGTGCAGTCTCTCAGGGAGAAATGTGTCTCTTTTTTCAGGAAAAGAGAAGTGGACCATCCTGTATCATTCAGTTAGTTAATGCACTTGTTCTTATAACTCAAAGTGATATCATAAATTATAAAAAAAAAAAAGGGAATGCATGCCACTCTTGGAAGGAATTTATGAACAAATCCTTCATTAAAATAGCCTTAGCAGTTTGGCTTGTAGCAGAAAATTTAAATAAAGATACTAATATACTCATTATCACTTGTTAATGTCAGAGGGAGAGTATTTATAAGAGAGAGAGAGATCTCTCACTTAGGCATACCTGCATTTCCTTCTTGTATTTGTTTTATTTCTTTGTATAAACCATAAGCCTTTAACATTCTCAAATGTAAGTTACTTTTCCTTTTGGTTTCCAAAAAGAATATATTTCTCTGGGAGGAGGTATCTAATTTGAAGCCAGCCTGGTTTCAAACTACAATTAGGGGCGCCTGGGTGGCTCAGTGGGTTAAGCATCTGATTTCAGCTCAGGTCATGATCTCATGGTTTGTGAGCCCAAGCCCCCTGTCGGGCTCTGTGCTCACAGCTCAGAGCCTGGAGCCTGCTTTGGATTCTGTGTCTCCTTCTCTCTCTGCGCCCCTCCCCAACCCGCTCATGTTCTGTCTTTCAAAAATAAACTAATTTATTAAAAAAAAAAAAAAATTTAACGTTTATTTATTTTGGAGACAGAGAGAGACAGAGCATGAACGGGGGAGGGTCAGAGAGAGAGGGAGACACAGAATCCGAAACAGGCTCCAGGCTCTGAGCTGTCAGCACAGAGCCCGACACGGGGCTCGAACTCACGGACCGCGAGATCATGACCTGAGCCGAAGTCAGCCGCTTAACCGACTGAGCCACCCAGGCGCCCCAAAAATAAACTAATTTAAAAAATAAGATAATACAGTTTCTAAAATATATTTTTAAAAAGGCTTTGCAGAAATCCTTAGACTAAAATGATTAATGAAATCAGGAGCCAGTGATAGATTTATGAAATGGACTTTGACTTCAGTCTCTCCAAACGTATTTCTGAATTTTATTTTATTTCATCCAACTCATATGAAATCAAGTTGTCCTCTCAGTATATCTCTGTGAGAAATGTGGATCTTGATGACAAGAGCTAATTGGAATTTCTAGGAACCATTGCCAGAGTGGCACAGAAAAGAGTAATTGTTCCATCCAATCAGGTCCTCAACCCCTGGGCCTCTTGGGTATTTGTTCTGATCATAGAGCAGCCATTCTATCTTTGGGCAGCCACTGGGGAGCGTTGGCCACTCTGTACTCTTTTGTGGCGCTGGGGACAAAGACAGCCTTTTTGTCTTTGGGGATCTATGCTCTAAAATTCACTGAATATATATACTGACAAGAAATCACGTACTCGAGTGCCCTTCAGAAGAAAGAAGTGATCCAGCGTAAGTAGGTAGAATTTTCAGAGCACATGAGACCAAGTAAAATTTGAACCTTGGAACCTCACAGGAAGCAAATATTTCAACATGATCCATACTAAGGAATAATCTAGAGTGTTATTTTTTTTCAGTGTTGTACCTTAATGATGTCCTGGATAGTAAAGGGCTGTTTCTTGGCTGCCATCAAGTGTCTAGAGTGATGGTTTTGCTCAAAGCAAAATAAACAGGTTAAAAATGAGATGTATATGAATTTTAAAAACCATTGAATTGCCTTTAGAAAACATAGTTGCTTCCAAAGAACTGTATTTCTTTTAAGTTTATGTATTTATTTCAGAGAGAGAGAGAGAAAGAGAGAGCGAGCGAGCACAGGTTGGGGAGGGGTAGAGAGAGAGAAGGAGACACAGAATCTGAAGCAGGCTTCAGGCTCAGAGCTGTCAGTGCAGGGCCTGATACAGGGCTCGAACCCACAAACCGTGAGATCATGACCTGAGCCGAAGTTGGACACTTAACCAACTGAGTCAGGCAGGTGCCCCCAAAGAACTGTATTTCTTCAATTGGTCTATGATCTTCTAAGAGGTTGGGAAGAATCAAAAGGGACAACTGATGCTGGGAAAATAAAGGAGGTTTTGGGAGTTTCTGTGATGCAGTAGGGATGGTGCTACAGTGAAACATTAAAGAGTTGTTCCTCTCCTGCATGTGCCCCTGACCAGCTGCATGACCTTGGACAAGTCAGTTTACCTGGGGGGCCTCATCCCATGGAATGTGAAGACTATATTAAATGATCTTTTAAAATTTGTTTTTAAATGTTTATGTATTTTTGAGAGGGGGAGGTGCGGGGAGAGAATGAGTGGGGAGGGACAGAGACAGAAGGAGACACAGAATCTGAAGCAGGCTCCAGGCTCTGAGACATCAGCACAGAGCCCAATGAGGGGCTTGAATCCATAAGCCGTGAGATCATGACCTGAGCCAAAGTTGGACACTTAACCTACTGAGCCACCCAGGCACCCCTTAAATGATCTTGATGGTCCATTCTTTTCCTAAAAATATAAGACTTCATATGTGTGTGTGTGTCATCTGCTAGATTCTTTGTTCTTTTGAGTTTTTATAAAAAATATAGGAAACGTGAAGCTGCAGTATTTTAAATTTCTATTTGGTGATGGCAATGCCCCATGGATGATCTGAGGGCTTGGTGTTCATTCAAGTGATATCCACATAGAGGCAGTTGAACACTGGCATAGGGAGGATTGAAATTGTCTTGAAATTTTTAGTGAAGCTGGGTAAAAACTATGAGAAGACAAGTTCGGCTCAATGACCAATTAAGATTTCTTTTTCGATACAAAAGTTGGCAAATATTTATAGAATGTTTAACTTTGCATATTTTTAAATTATTTGCCACAGAATAGATATAAGCAACAAAGGATCGGGGCACCTGGGTGGCTCAGTCGGTTAAGTGACCGACTCTTTGATTTCTGCTCAGGACATGATCTCAGGGTTCATGGGATCAAACCCCATCTGGTGCTCTGCGCTAACAATGAGAAGCCTGCTTGGGAGTCTCTCTCCTCCTTTCTGCCTCTCTCTATCTCTGCCCCTCCCCATGAGCGTGCACATGCACACTCATAGATAACAAAGGATCTATGAATCACTCAGTTTCCTTTGATACATTTTTTCAAAACTTAAGTTGCATCTTATATCCTTAAACTTGGAATGCTGAAATGCAAAGTGCAGTTTTGTGACTAGACTTTGAAGAAGGCATTTAAAATATCTTCATTCTCTTAAGTTATAGTCCACAAGCTAATGAGGGGTTTGGTAGGTGTTGAGCAGCTGTGATAGCAGCATGTCTCTTTATTTATTGATGAAAATCCCAGGAGAGGATTGTGTCTGGAATAGAGAAATAGCTCCAATCATATCTATGTTGGATGAAAGAAAGCATGCAAGGGAGGGAGTGGGGGAAGCATACAAGAGAGAATTAGGATACTGCTTATCACTGGTAGCATCCTTAGAAGGAAGTCATAAGAGATTAAATGTGAGATTTGGGGATTAATGAAAACACTTTTTTAAAAAAATCATAAAAATAATAATAGAGTCAGAGGGGAAAGGTTGCATTACTTTGGTGTCTTAAACATAGACCTCAAAGACATCAACATATTTTAAGTAAATTAAAAGATGACTCTGATTTATCAACTTTTTTGAGCGGGAGGCTGTCCTACAGACTGTCTAATCCAACTTGTTTCTTTTTGGTGAGGTAATCATGTCCCAAACAAAGTAACTGGTCATGTGTTCATGATCAATTGATGAGTTAATAGGCAGGTAAGAATGAGTTCCCGAAACAGAACTTCGGGTTCCCAGACAAGTGTCCACTATGCTTTGAACAGCCCTTTCCTAGATGAAAAAATAGGTGACAAGGAATTTACACCATCATGCTCCTCAAAAACCAACATGGTTATTGGTTATTTGACCTTACAGATTTTTTTCCCCATTTGAAATTATATTCGTCAAATTCAGTACAATTTTCTTTGAGAAAATACAGCAGGAAAATTCTGTGCCTATTATGCTGGCATTTGATGAAGTGTTTTAAGTAGAGAAATAGCATAATAAAGAACAATATTAAATAAAATGTTATTCGTTGAGGGAATATAGAATCACTTTCTGGAGATATGAAATGTTCATGTTCATTATGTAGTACTAAATTCTGCTATATATTGTCTCACTTCTGTACCGATGGCACAATATTAAATATATTTGTGTTTCTTTTTTTTAAATTTTTTTTAACGTTTATTTATTTTTGAGACAGAGAGAGACACAGCATGAACGGGGGAGGGGCAGAGAGAGAGGGAAACTCAGAATCGGAAGCAGGCTCCAGGCTCTGTGCCATCAGCCCAGAGCCCGACGCGGGGCTCGAACTCGCGGACCGCGAGATGGTGACCTGAGCTGAAGTTGGACGCTTAACCGACTGAGCCACCCAGGCACCCCTATTTGTGTTTCTTGATTGTGAGGATGGTGTATGGTAGAAAGAAATCATGGGAAATTATTTAATCTAGAGAGTCACAAAATGTGACTAGCACACTAGATGGTATTCTAAACTAAAACTTGACAAGGGAGAAACATCGGTTCTTCGTCAGACTACCTTTGATGATGTTAGGGAACTTGTCTGGAATTACAAGTAAGAATGTTTTAGCATTGGAGAACAAATACATTTGTCAGACACAGAAACTAGAAGATGTTAGTGACTTTGGGGAGTTATCCTACCATAAACACAGATTTGTAAGAAATGGCATTTAAGAAATTGCAGATGGTATCACTATTGTTATATCCTACCTTTATATTCCTTTCTTCTGGCTCTAGAATCAGAATAGAAACTATGTTAATATTATGTGTTTTAAATCAGTAATGTTATTAGTTGTCTTAAAAGTAAGAAAAAGTTAGATCATTGTACAATTCCATTATCAGGAAATATTTCTGTCTTTCCTCTGAAATATTTATTTGGGTGTACTTACTGCCAGTTGTTCAGTCTACATAAGATAAGAAGCAATTATGGAAATGCCTGGCTGGGAAGGAAGAGGGGGGAAGAATCAAAAGTAATGCTAGTGCAAAAGGCTGTCTTTGTAACATTACCTTTTTCCCGTGATGTACAAACTTGTAAATATTTTAAAGAGCCTATTTCTCCTCACTCTCTAAATAGAACGCTAGTATTGATAGGAAATTTAAGAAGTGATATTACAAGTATACAGACTAATGGATCATTAGCCTATAAAATGTGAATGATCATTGAAGCTGAGCACAAAATGCAAAACTGCTATTGAAACACTGCAGTTTGTTAAATTATGAGCAGTCAAAGATCATGCATCATGCAGCCAGGAAACAGGGAGTGGCCGGATCACACACAATGATTTAAACTTGGTTCTGTGGATGAGAAGAACTGATCTTTGAAGTGATATCTAATGAGGTTTGGCTGGGCTCAAGGAACTTTTCCAGGGGAATGTGTTGATTCTCGTTCTGCATCCCCTGCATATTTATAGGCTACAGAATAAGAATTATTTTAATTATGCATGACTGAACTGAAGTCCAGGATATATTTGAGTTTTAACTGTTCAGGTGAAAAAAAGAAAAAGCCTTTACAAATTATCCATTTGCTCTCTTCAGTGGGCACAAAAAGTGGCTCTGGGTAAACCCGTTGTCTGCAGAGCCAATATTAATTTTTTTTTTTTTTTAAATTTTTTTAGCGTTTATTTATTTTTGAGACAGAGACAGAGCACGAACAGGGGAGGGTCAGAGAGAGAGGGAGACACAGAGTCTGAAACAGGCTCCAGGCTCTGAGCTGTCAGCACAGAGCCCGACGCGGGGCTCGAACTCACGGACCGCGAGATCATGACCTGAGCTGAAGTCAGACGCTTAGCCGACTAAGCCACCCAGGCGCCCCGAGCCAATATTAATTTGATGACACTTTTGTTCTACCCAAAGATGACCTCAAATTAATCACAGAGTGAAGTTTTAGAGCTTTCACTCTGTCACTTTAAAGTTGTTTTCAGGAGGTTTAAAAATATTTAAGGTTAACTATTGCCATTTAATGAACAGAATGGAAAATGGCAGATCACTCAAACAAATCTCTCTAAATTGGGTTAGTCTGTGGGTGTCTCCTGGGATAGCTATCTTTAAATGAACTGCAAATTCGTCTTGAATTCCTGTATAAATATCTTAGGAAAACCCACTGTCATGAAAATCCCATAAATTTTCCAAATTGAGTAAATTAAAACTCAGGTTCAGTAACTTATACAATGCCATAGAGTAGAGATGAGACTCAAATTCAAGTATTTTGACTTCTAAGCATTCTTCTTCAGAGAGAAACACCATATCTTTTGAATTGTGCAGGAACTGTGGCACTTAATGTTATTTTAAGATTGGAGGGTTGGAGACTAAAGAAGCTGAAGTACGTTCTTGAACTCTTAATGAAATTTAAGGAAAATTTGTAGACCACCTTTGTCATAGATAGCTAGAAATTATGGATTTGTTATTATTTAGTTTGTGTATGATATTTAGCCTCTAAGGTCAGCTCATAATATGGTGAAGTGATGCTTAAATCTTCAAGAGAATACTCATATAAGATAGCAGAAGTCTTCTATTAGCTGTTGGAAAATTCGTGGTGTATTATGGCTCTCAAGATAAGCTGTGGGTGATGAGTGTAGGCATAGGCAAATTTCAAAACGGGAAGCCTCGGGTACGCAAAATTCAAATGAAGTTTAGTCCCAAATTAACTCACATTTTGATACATTTCTGTAATGTCCATTCTACCACTACATAATTGGAGCCAGACTCCATGGGTCCAACTCTAGTGCCCGCATATGCTGATTGTATGACCTGCAAAGCCAATTTAATTGGTGAGCAAGTCAGTTAATGCACAGGGTTATTGTTAAGACACAAGGGGTTAAAGTATATAACTGATAGACATCACTAGCTAAGTATTTGCTGTTACTAATGCTGATAGCTATAGTGGCATTATTATTATCAAGAGCGTAGGATCCACATTTGTTTTCTCAAAGTGGTTCATACAACCACTTTCAAATTGCCCAACTTTTTTTTTTTTTTCTAAATTAAAAGAGAATATGTCCTTGAGATATACTTATGGTCACAGAATGAGAATGGATGTAAATATTAAAAGAAAATTATACCAATCTTTGATCTCATTATTCTTTGAGCCTCTTATTATTAATTGAGAAAATTTATAATGGATACATTTGAAGTACCAGTCCTTATGCTTCATATAGAAAAAGTAAGCTTCTAATTTAAAAGAAAATTAACTATTAATGACACCATAAATTGCAAGCTTTACTCATGGCAATAACAGCAGATGCACTGATTTAAAATTTTTCATATGGCACCAGTAGGGGCAGAATAAGGAAAGGCCTACCCAAAAGTATATATAATATTGATCAAAAATATGCCACAGTTTATGAATATCACTAACATTGGTGTGAAACAAGAAGTGGGAAAAATGGTAACTGGCTAAGCAATTTCACAGCAGTTTTGTTTAGAAAGTAAAGGAAGAAGAAATCTTAAGATGTAAGTGGGGCAATACTGGAGCATGCACAACCACTAAATAGTTTATAAAAAGCTATTTAGAGAAACTAAGTTGTTAAAGGCTTTCATTTTTTTACTTTTGGTCTTGAAGCAATGTGTTTAATCAGGGTTATGCAACCACTACTTCTGTCCTTGTTGTTGAAGACATGAAGGAACTACAACAATGGAATTATTTTTATAAGAATGAATAAATAAAAAATGGTAACTAATTAAAGTATGTACAACTGAATAAGAAAAAGAAAATAATATTATTGTACAAGAACATTGACCCTGTAGCAAAAGAAAAAGAGTAGTTGTCTTGTAAGTCAGACTGGTTTAAGTCACTTTTAGAGCATTTCAAGAATAATATACCAAACAATAGTTCATAATGCCCTTTTAAAATTTGTATTTTTACTGCATAGTAAGTATAGAATCTTCCAAATGTATGTATGTGTATGCATTGTTTTACAAAAATAAGATATTATATAAACTATTTTGTTACCTTTTGTGTCAATTACTAACAGCTCAGGAATATATCCTGTCATTGCATTCCATTATCATCATTCCCAATTGCTATATAGTATTTTTTGAGTGTGTGTTAACTAATTTGTTTCATCAAATTATTTTCAGTATATATCTGAAAGACAAATATTATATTCATGACAAAGTTACATTATAGTCTATAGTCAATCTTTTAAAAAATACATTTCATGCTTCAAAGACAATGATATTATAATAATCAACCATGAAAAAGACAGCTATTTTCTATAGCAGATTTCTTATTACATTGAATAATCTAACCTAGTCTGATATATAAATGAATTAAATTAAGTACTGAAATTGAGAGCAAAATGGTTAGAACTCTTTCTGGGATATAGACACAATTTTTGCAAATATGAATCGAGCCACTAAAGAGGTTGTATTATATTTTTAGGTCTTAGAAATGAAGTTCTATTTTAGGTAGAATCCTATTTTAGAACGGTGTTTTCTTCAAACTTTATTGAAGCATGTTCTCTCTTTCTAAACATCTTTATTTATATAGCATATGAAGAATTGGTTCTTTATATTTTAGATTTTACTAGCCAATGTTTTGATTCTTACAATATTGTATATTGAGGAAAGAAACAAACATCAACTTGTCTAAAAAGTTAATACACAGTTGTACATCCATACCATAGAATCATGTGCATCAATTAAAAGGAACAAATTCTTGATACACATGACAACTTAGATGGATCTCAAGGGAGCTGTACTGAGTGGAAAAAGTCCCTCTCAAAGGTTACATTCCACATGATTCTATTTATATACCATTCTTGGAATGACAAAATTATAGATATGAAGACCAGAATAGCAGCTTGCCAGGGGTTAGGGATGATTTGGGGAGAGAAGGGCACATATGGCCATAAAGTTGCTGCAAGAAGGATTCATATGGTGATAGAGTAGTCTGTATCTTGATGTGGTAGTTACGTGTATCTACACTTAAAATAGAATTGCACAGAACTACACACACACACACACACACACACACACACACACACACACACACGAGTGCATGTGAAACTAATGAAATTGGCATAAGCCCTGTGGATTGCAGCAGTGTCAATTCCCTCATTTTGATATTGAACTATAGTTATGCAGGATGCTGTCACCGGCAAAAAGTGTGTACAGGGAACATGGGGCCTCCTGGTATGTTTTTGCAACTTCTTGTGAATCTGTATTTGAAAAGAAAAATTAAAGGGAATAAACGAAATATTTTAAAACATAAAAAATTGTTAGGAGAGTTTAATGTTAGAACGTTGAATAGTTTGAAAGAGGCAAAACTCAATCAACAGAAAATGAAGATGTTGGGGCGCCTGGGTGGCTAAGTCATTTAAGCATCCCACTTTTGATTTCAGTTTAGGTCATGATCTCACGGTTTGTGAGATTGAGCCCTGCGTGGGACTCCATGCTGAGTGTGGATCCTGCTTGGGTTTCTCTCTCTCTCCCTCTGCCCATGTCCCCGTCTCATGCTCTCTCTCTCTCGAAATAAATAAATAAACATTCTAAAAAAATGTAAGCCTGCTTTAGAAAATATGAAAGAAAATTATGATGTTGTTTAAAGTACTATGCAGCTACCAGTAGTCTTAATTAATACTGAGTCCAACTTCAAACTATTTTTTATGATAGTTGTCGGTACACTTGAGATTAAAAATAGCCATATATATTTCAGACAAACTTATCTTTAAAATTAGAATATATCCATGAAGCAAGTTTTATGTATCCCCGAGAAAAGCATATAACCTATAAAATGTTTAATGGTGGCATTCTTAATTCTTTTATGTGTTATAATTGTGTATCTACTTTTTTAAAAAAGGCATAGTAAACAACTTTTATGACTATAAATGCATTCTTACTCTCTTTTAAGGATAAATAACATTTAATTGCACAAATTGTAATAATTTGAAATAATAACTTACAGTATTCACCATTTTCATTATCTCTCTTTGGACTCTATAGTCCTATGAGTTGGACAAAATGAGCATTTATTGTCTCCATTGTAAAAATTAGTACCCTAAGTTAAAAGTTGCAATGTTAATCAATGAAATAAGATTAGAACTCACTTCTGATTTTTACAATCTTTTTTAACTAATCTATTACTGTTTCATTCACAATTATTTTGCTTTATTTTACATTGCAAAACTTAGAAAGGTCAGTTAGAATACATTATCTGGGCATCCTCCAGGTACCAACTGTAGAGTTGAAGGAACTCAGGATGGGACTCAACCAAATGCTTGTCCAAAATCTACTGACAAACTAATTCTGTAACTTTGAGTGATTTCATCCTTTATGAGTTCAGTTCCTTCATATATAAATATATATAAAATAAACACTGTAGTTCACTTAAGCTTCTACACTATTCTAATACTTTGTCTAATCTATATCCCCTTCCTACTATGCTGAGTTATAATTCTCTTAAAAGTTTTGGGACGACTCCTTCTAGAAGACTTCACATTTGATCATTTACTACCAACCTGTATTTATTTTTTGAGCTACATCTTTACACGTAATATGAAATTGTGGTAGCTAAAAAAGCACTTTCATGTTGATTTTACTTTACCACTATTTCTTAATAAAAGTGTATTTTCATGTTTAGATGTCAACAAGATAAAAAGTTCTATCAATTTTTTAGTAGTCTTGAAATCCTTTCTCCACTAACCTTAATGGTAAAAAATGAGTAATTTGTAGAGAAGTTGACCATTTTATTTTAAGTACTAATTGGAACATATCTACATTTTGACCTTGGGTATCAAGACTTAAGCCTTTTTCTTCTTATCCAACATGAGTTTGCAGACATATGGTCAAGGATTCCAGCTTACAGCTCTTTCTCAGGATATGTGATGTTTATGGTCTCTGGGTTTTAGGTGTGATGTTCATTACCTTGGTTGTCACATTTTAAAACACATACTCAACCAATGATTTTATGACTTTATTACCCATGATTTCATGCTTTCACAAATGTAAGCCTTACTTATCTCTAGAAATATCTCTTTCCTTTTTGTTCATTATTTTGCATAATTCCTTTAAGCTTAAGGACCACATCTGATCTGTCTTTGTACAAAAAACATTTATCAGAATATCTGAGAATTAAGTAGACAAACAATTGCAGAAGGAACACATTTTAAAGACGTGTTTGAAATAAGTAATTATCTAAAAAAATTTTGGTTGAACTGCTCTGTAATTTTCCAGATTGTGCTTCTTGATAGACAATTAAAATACAGAATAAGAGATACTTTTTATGTCTTGTCAATAAAATATATAAATATTATATTCCTACACATGCTGGTGGTGAAATGACAGTCCTGAAGAAGTATTCTATGTTCTTTTCAACCTTTGAGCAAAGTATGCATGATGGACTGCAAGGGAAATTTTTCTGAGGTTCTTATTGTCAAGATTACAAGGAGTGTGGCCAAATCAATCAATAATCTTTTAGTTTTTAAACTGTGTGAGACATTTGGAGATGAAAAGGTTATAGGAGAATCTACTCATCTGTCAGTTCTGAGTAATACACAAATTGTTCCTATCCTTTTTGGGACTGAGCCAGCACAAACAGAGGACCCTGAAGACATAACTTCTAAAAGAACACAATGAATTTGTATTTGAAATCCTGAACATAACATATCTTCCAAGTACTTTTTAAGAGGTCCTTATCCTTTTGAATTAGATCTCTTTGGCAATTTATAAGCAGAAGAGAACCGTTCTTGAAATATTGGCATGATGACTCAGAACTTAGATTTATTCACTAATCTGGTGAGGGTATAACAAAATAAAGATTTCCTTGTTAATTGTGAGCAGGATAATATTTACAGAAAGGGATGATATTATTATTAGATATGATTTTTAATGAGAATTATGACCAGTTGAGCCATATTATCTGTTTGATTCATTTCAGGTGGCCCAATAAAATAGTGAAAAAGTCGGGTCTTATGGCAGATAGTTTCAATATATTTTGCATAAGTTATGAGTATTTGCAACAGTGTTACTGGCATTTCACAGGTATACAAATCAACATTTAACTGCTGTAAATATTTGTGTCTTTATTAAGTTATTTTAACATTTTAAATTTGAAACTATACAGAAGTGTTAAAAGGATTGGATGATAGAGCAGGGCTTTAAGTGGAAAAAGATTTATAGATAATGAGACTTTTTCTCTTCTGAAAGGGAACACATTGAGTAAAACTATTCTAAGCCAAAGTAATTTGGAGTTTAAGAAACTGATCATTTTGGTCCCATGACAGTATACATTCATATTAGCACAATAAAAGCTAACTTTATAAGAAACAACTCAAAATTTCAGTGACTTAGTATAATAAAGATCTATTTCTGGCTCCCACCATAATTAACCATTGTTCAATATCAAGGTGGAAGCTTTAGTCCATGTAGTAACTAAAGGACCCAAATTTCTTTCATGTTCTGGCTCCACCATTCCTTAAAACTTTGGAGTCCTTCACTGCATCCAGATCTTCTGCGTCTAGAAATTAAACAAGGCAGGAAAGAACGCAGACAAGATACACCTGGTCTTATGAATCTTGGGTGGGAGATGGCACACCTCATTTCCACTCTTGTATTATTGGTGAGAACTAACATGCCCTACTTTACATAGAAAGAGGTAGGGAAATGTAATCTGACACTGTTCTCAGGAAGAAGGAAACATAGCATTGTCTCTGCTCAACATTCAAGAAATGCAATAGAAATATAGTAATGGGGGCGCCTGGGTGGCTCAGTCGGCTAAGCATCTGACTTCAGCTCGGGTCATGATCTCGTGGTTCATGGGTTCGAGCCCGTCATCAAGCTCTGTGCTGACAGCTCGGAGCCTGGAGCCTGCTTCGGATTCTTTGTCTCCCTCTCTCTGTGCCCCTCCCCTGCTCACACTCTGTCTCTGTCTCTCTCAAAAATAAATAAACGTTAAAAAATTAAAAAAAAAGAAAATATAGTAATAGCAATTCAAATTGATGAACTGACTCCCAGAAATACAGCTTCAGTGTCTGCTCTTAAATACCATTCTATACTGCCTCTCCCTATAGGGAAGAAATAAGTTGTTGTTGGTACAAAATATGTCATAAATAGATGAAATTAGGAGACCAGATGCTTTTAATTCAGATCTATTTTTGGACTTGTATTTCTAAGAGATTTTTGGGTAAAACAACTCCATAGATGGACCAGCTGATAAGGTCACTGCTACTTCTCTTGGATTACCCACAGCTTTTTCTTTGACTTGATCTGAGATTTTTCACACATGTTCATTTTTCTCCAAGGCCACACTACTTAGGCAGACCTAGATAAATATGAGGTTTGGTAGCATGTGATAAAGAGGAGAGGCAACCTACAAAGGACTAAAGAGCAAGGCCTCTGGGACCAGCCTGCCTTGATACAAGGACAGTCTGCATTTACTAGTTGTGATACCTTGGCTAATTACTTCATCCCTGTATGCCTTAGTTCCATTGTTTGTAAAATGTAGGCAATACATGTACATGTAACAGAGTATTTAGAATTAAATGAATTAAAACTTATAAAAAATTAAGAGAAGCATCAGGTATATTCTAAGTGTTATTTAAGTGTTTGTTAAATTGAGAGAGAGAGAGAGAGAGAGACAGAGACAGAGAGAGAGAGAGATTGGCTGAGTGCTCCGGGGATCCAAATGGCAGGAGAGAATTTTTGAGATCTTGGATTTTGAGATGTTTACTGATTTAAATGAAAATAACCATGCTGATAGTGGATGTGTCCTCTTTAAATTTCTTAGTGATATTATTTTCCAAAGATCAATTTTATTGGAATAATATATGTGTGGCTACACACTATACATAGTAGGCCTTGCTACCAAAACATAATATTATTCCAATAAAATTGTACATGCGTGTGCATGTGCGTGCACACACACACACACACACATTTGATTTGTCTCTGCCTTATTTTCTGTTCTTATTTTTTATGGGGTAAGTAGCTTTTTTTGAAAATGATTTTACAAGAGATAGCATTTTTAAAAGTAAATGAATATTAGACATAAGGTATTTTTTCTCAATGATTGATTGAGAGTAGACATTCACCACAATATGGCTCCTTTGTCCTTATTCCTGGCCTGAAAGTGACTCTTTCTATTATGTAGAATCCTTAAACTCATTATTTGAGAGATAAGTAATCTAAATATATTAATTTGATATATATACTTCTGGAAATACCTTTAACTTGAGAAAATGATGAAGTAAAGTTTGGGATAAAACTATATTCAAGTCTTTTAACATTTGTTTGATAATGAATGAGGGTGCCTCTGTGGAATATTAGCTAATGTACATTTAGAAGGTAAGTATTATCCAAAGAAACTCCCTGTCCAGTTTGAGTTAAAGTTTCATTTGTATGACCAAGCTATAAGACGTTGTACATGGAAACCTATTCAGTATAAGTACTGACACAATTTAATTACATCAATGCAAATGTACTTGCTATAGTTTTAAGCTAAAGCGTTAGACTCTGTTGTTCAAATAGCACTCAACTTAAAGTGCAACCAGCACTTCTCCACCAGAACACTCCAGATGGAAACCATGGTTTGGTAAGTCTGTAAATGCAAACTGAACTTTAGTCTGAGTCCAGCAAATCAATTTCTTTGAAACAATGCCTCAGCCTTAGCACAGCTGACATGTTTGGCCAAGTAATTCTTTGTTGTGAGGGCTGCCCTGTATATGCTAAAATATTGAGCAGCATCTCTGATCTCTACACACTGGATTCCATTAGCATCCCTTACTTGTGAAAAACAAAAATGTTTCTAGATATTGCCGAACTTCCCCTTGGATGGGGGGGGGGGGGGTCAGATTACCCAAGATTGAAAAACACTGCCTAAAAATATTGGAACAACCAAATCCCATGTTTTTCATAGACATATATTAATTTTTCAAAATTCAGGGAAGGAGTTTAAATCTTTTTTGTCAAGTGAACTTTTTATCAATAAATATACAGATATTGTCTTTTTAAAGTAGAGGTTGTTTTTTTCAAAAAACAACATTCCCAAAAACCTCCAACACTGACAAACAGCCGTCTCTTTGGCAGGAGAAGAGCTCGGGTTTTGCTGATTTTTATGAGAGTTGTCGTTAACAAATTGACAGCTGCTAAATATGAACCCTATAGTATAATAAACCTTTGAAATTAACTTCCAAGCTTCAGTTGCCAATTTTTATTGTTTTATTTAAGGAGCAGATGTTTCTGACAAATTTTCAGTGTTATAGTAACAGAGAAGGTAGATGATAACTTCATCCTCTGTCTTTTCTTCCCTGCTCACATCTAAAAATCACATTTCAGGGAATCCTTCTTGGTAACTGTCTTCTAAAATTGGTTGAAACAGAAGTCACAGCACATGCTGGTCCTTAATGCTTATACTTAATCACAGATTTTGACTCAGTATCATTCTCTCTATGATAGGTATACATTGTTATACCTATATATACATATAATATATATATGTATACATTTTATACATATAAAATATGGTTATTTTAATGCCCCTTGCCATAATAGCTTTATAATGAGATCATTTAGGTGTTTCAACATCTAAGGCTCTTACATGGGCCATAATTAATATATTTCTCTGTTGATGAATTTTAGTCAACAGTGAATAATGTGATGGTAGTATTCCTGGGATCTATTCCCAAAGCCAATCTATGCCCAGTAACTATGAAATGTAGATTACTGTCATTATTATTTTGAAGAGCTTTCTTTTTATACCCACTAGTTCTATGTAATAAAGATCTTCAGTGTATCACATCTCCCTGTGATAATATTCATGGTTGTGAATAAAAATTTAACTGTGATAATAATTGCTTGAAAATGAAAATATTAAAAACAAATAATAGGATGTAGTGCTTAATTTTAGAATCATGGTGTGAAAAAGTGAAATGGTAACCTGTAGGCAGCATAAGAAAGAAGGAGGGGTGCCTGGGTGGTTCAGTCAATTAGATGGCTGACTCTTGATTTTGGCTCAGGTCACAATCTAAGGGTTGGTAAGTTCGATCCCTGCCCCCCCTGTGTTGGGCTTTGCGCTGACAGTGTGGAGCCTGGTTGGGATTCTCTTTCTCCTTTTCTCTCTGCCCTACCCCTGCTCATGTGCACATGCACGTTCTTTCTCTCTCTCAAAAACAAAGAAACATTTAAAATTTTCAAAGAAAAAGAAAGAAAGAAAGAAGCAGTGGGCCATTTGCATCGGCTTGGAGGCCTACCTTGACTTAAGCACCCCTAAGCAGCTGTTGCTATTTATTTTCCATTCTCCACCTTCTTTTTTTCCATAATGGTTCTTGTGAGAAACTGTAAAGAGTGCTCCAATATATAGTGTGTAACAGAGGTGAACATTTAAACATACACTTTATTTATAACTCGGGGACTACTATTGCTGGGGTCATAGATTGGTAGTGTGTTATAATGAGTTACTCTATAATAAGCTTTATTGAATTCATGAAAACTGCTTTCCTCCTGATTAATACCTTTGTGCATGTTACCATAGAATCAGTATAGCTTTCAGAAAATAGCAGCTAAGCTCAGAAGAGGGAAAGGAAAGAAATGATCTCCCTAGTTCCGTGGGTCTAATTTGTTTGTTTGCATATAATATCCATAAAATCACACCCATTTTCGATGAAAAACTCACCTCAGGGCATAAGAACAAAAGGAAAACAGGTAATTAAAATTAATGATACAAAAGCAGTAATTATGTACACACAGTTGATCAACAAATCACTTCAGGTGGTCCCAGGATTTATTTATCCTGTTTCTCTGTGGCTAATACGCTGATGTGTATTAGCGTTAGGTTAGGGTTGTTTACCTACTCACATCTATTGCCTTCTCCCTAGGAGGGGCACTGAAACGTAGAACTATGCCATCTTTTTGTGAAGAGAGCTGCTTGATACTATTGAAGTACTGGATGAAGTGTTTCCTATTAATTCCTAAAGCCAGTGTTCTCCAATTGTCCTGAATGACTTTTCTGGCTAGACCAACAATGAGGTTGGTTCCTTTGAAAGGAGAAGCCTGGGAATACAGTCTTCAGTTTTTTATTGGTTTGCATCATGAAAGTAAAGTGTCCTCAAATATTCTTATTTCTCCTTACAAAGAGGATATTCTCATCCATACATAGCTTCCTCCTTGGATACTTCATAATCTGAAGACTTACTGCCAGATTCCAACTACTGCTATTACTTATATATTCTGCAGATGCAAGCTGATTTTTATTGGAGACCTCTAAAAAACATGGCTAAAACTTGTAATAAGTGTGCTTGATGGCATATTTGGTATAAGAAGGGTATGGTGAGATGTTTTAGCTCTCTGGAGATCTATAGATGGCTTTCTTTCTTTTTGTTCCACTTCTAGCCAGTCAACCAGCAAAGTGTTTACTGTTGCAGTGAACCATTTATAATCCAAACTGCATAGTAAACTTCTAATTCATTCCCTTCGATCCCTGTTTGTTTTTGCAAGTCCCCCAAAGAGAAAGTAGAGTGTGCTTCCCAACCTTGTGTAACTTCTGTTTTCTGGGCAACATGTCTCAAATTATATGCAGTATTGTAGAACAAAAGTAGCATAAAGTCATTGGCAAGGATTGACTGAATGAAGATGGCATTTATCATGGACTGTCCTTACAGCTTGTGAGACACTAAGGAAAAATTCTGAGCCTACCCAGATTTAAAGTTATCCCAGGCAGAACATTGGGTAGGCCAAATTGAGCAGGCTGTGTAAAAGAGAATTTTGCATGCAGAGCCATCCAACCAATCTGTCACTGGCATTACCAAAGAGACTCAGGCTATCTGGCCAAGTTGTTCTCAGAATTATAGTTCATATAGTTGGTATTCAAATGTAACTTAGCTTATTTAATTTTTCCTAGGCCATTAAATTCAAAATGTTCCTTCTACTCCATTCATCTGAAATACATTGAGGATCAGAGATTGTTTACACTGAAGGAACTATATGTATCTTCTATGAAAAAGCTGAGGTTTGAGAGATTGTGAGACTTCTTTAAAACTGAAGGTAGGCCTAGAACTCAAACCAGTGAAATATCTCTCATGAGGCTGGTGTTCTCTTTTTCTGCTCCATGCCACCTTATTTACCACCTTTCTTTTCACACTTCAGTGATGGTATGTGTGTGGATTTGTGTGTGTGTGTGTGTGTGTGTGTGTGTGTGTGTGTGTGTGTGTGAGAGAGAGAGAGAGAGAGAGAGAGAGAGAGAGAGAGAGAGAGAGAGACAAAGAAAGAGTGAGAAAGAGAGGGAAAGAGAGAGAAGAAGGAGGTAGAGACGAAGAGGGAGAGAGAGATTATTATTATTTAGATTTGAAGGTCATTATAGTTCCTATTAAGCATAGAGGCCAGTTATGCTTAAAAGCCTAAAATTCACAGGACAGCCTTTTCAACAAAGTGTTATCTGGACCAAAATGTCAGTACTGAGATTGAGAAACTTTGGTTTAACACACTGAGCTGTTGAAAAACTTTCTAAATTGCCTAATAGGGATTCACTTGTAAATTTTCTTTTTTAATTTTCTAACCCGAGAAGCATTTGGTCTAGAATATTTAGTTCAGAGCTGAAACATGTATGATACCATAATGCATTTGGTCTAAGAAGAAATATCAAAGTTTGTTTTGTTTGTTTTTTAACAACTTGTGAGATGGGAGAAGAAAAACCTTTTTATCCTTTATTCAATGGCCTAAGGAGGTAGTGATCATCTTAGCCAGCTCAGGCTGCCATAACAAAATACCATGGACTAGGTGGCTTAAATGTTATTTTCTCATAGTTCTTGCATTTTTTTTCTTAGTTCTTGCATGGTTCTTGAGGCTAGAAGTCCAAGATCAAATGGTTAGCATGGCCGGTCTTTGGTGAGAGCACTCTTCCTGGCTTATAGAAGACTGCCTTCTCATTCATTCCTCACTTGGCAGGTAGAGAGAGAGAGAGAGAAAGAGGTGGGGGGGGCGCATCCTCTCCATTAAGGACACTAATCCCATCATAAGGGTCCCACCCTCATGATATCATCTCAACCTAATTATCTCCCAAAAGCCCCATTTCCACAGACCACCCCATTGGAGGCTAGAGATTCAACTTATGATTTTTTTTTTGATGTTTATTTATTTTTGAAGGAGAGAGAGACAGATCGTGAGGGGGGAGGGACAGAGAGAGAGGGAGACACAGAATCCGAAGCAGACTCCAGGCTCTGAACTGTCAGCACAGAGCCCAGCATGGGGCTCGAACCCGTAAATGATGAGATCATGACCTGAGCCGAAGTCAGAAGCTAAACCAACTGAGCCAACCAGGTGACCCTTCAGTTCAACTTATGAATTTGGGGGAAGGGAGGGACATTTCAGTTCATAGCATTTATGGCAGTGATAATGCTAAGATTCATAGCTTTTCCTACCTCTTCAATGAGCAACGGGTGAGACTGTGTATTGAGCACCTAGCACAGTGCTTCGTGAGCTAGGGATTCAATAAATGAACTTTGACTGCCCCCCCTTGCCTGAGAGCTTTCATGAGCTCTTTCTTCCCAAAAAAGACATGAGGGATAACGTCCCTTCGAGAGGTAAATATGTGCAGAATTGTCTGAAGACCATAATTTGAGAAGAAAAAGTGAAAGGTAAAGTAAAAGGAAGCTGAGAAAGGGCACCTTGTCAATGGAGAGATTTGTGTGTTTACTGACTTTCGTTTTTCTTTCCCCTTCTCTCCTTCATACTGTGTAAATTCTGAATTGATGTTACCCAGTCTAGTTTTCACATATATAGAACTAATCCATTTTTTGTTGTTATAAATGAAGATATGTTCATATATATTTGACATGGGTGTGTATCCACATATATTCTTTCATTTATAATGACAAATCTTAAAGTGGCAAAGTCTTAATGCTTAGATATTTGCATAATACGTCCTTCCTATGGCAGTGAATTTTATCACAAGTGTAGAGGAAAATTGCCATGGGGTGATGGTCTCCTGCTGTTGAACAGATTCTACCTGTTATTTGCAAAGCCAGGAGCACTAGAGGTGTACTAACTGTCCCTTACTGTAGTGTGTAATTAGGAATATCCTGAATTATCTAAGTCACAGGGGAAAACAGCGATCAAAAAGCAAAATGAAAACATGTACTTTTTCATGGAAGAGGCTGAAAATTAGAGATCAAATGGATACTTTAAAAAGTAACCTGTTCAGGAGATGCCCTCTCCAGCTGCAAATAATTAATCATTACAGGTTTTGGAGACAAAGGGAATATGAAGTGTCAAAAGCAAAGGAAAATCAGATCCTCTTTACATGAATACAGTCTCAAAAACTGGTTACTTCTAAATGCATCTCTGTGATAACGATGCTATGATTCATACAGATTTAATGGTTTCTCTAGAATTATCAAGTCAGGAAGCACTGTGCCCCTGATCTGTGGGGCCATGTTGTCCTCGTTAATCAGGATGGACGTTGAATGGCCTTGCTTTGATTTTGTTCTTGGACCATTGAGAAGCACTGTAATAGAAAGAACACCAGAACAGGAGGCCTGCACCTAGGTGTTAGCCCTAGGCTCTACGATTCTCTATTATGTGGCTCAGCAAGTCGCTGATCTCTGAGCTTCAATTTCGTGAAGTATGATATAAGGACAAGAATTCGTAGCCTACTTATGTCACAAGGTTATCGAAAAGTCCATGTTGAATAGTAGCAACCAACAGTATGCTCTATCTGAACTAACTAAAGCATTATTATTTTAATGCTTATTATTATGATTTTAACTGATTGTTATTTTAATGACTACTAGACTGGTTCTTTTGCTTTTCTGGATTTTTAAATATTCGGCTATTTTCTTTTCTGAACTAAATTGGATGATCACCAGAGTGAATATTTGTCATATGCTTAAAAGTACCAGAAGTTTTTTTTCTAACAGTGTAACATTAATGTTCAACTTATTTAATCCTCCCAACAACAGAGTAAAGGAGGCAGTATTATCCCTATCAATTTTATAGTGATGTGAAGAAGATAATGACTGAAGTTCAACTAATGAGTGATAAAGTTGGGATTTAAGGGCAGATTCTTTTTCTGAAGCACTGTGCTATGTGGTGACACTAATACGATACAAATGTCATATGTATGTGATTGGTATAGTGCCTAGTTGAATCAGAATTTAAAATACAGCATGCCACCCAATCCTAACTTGGTTTTAATGGCAAATCTGAAGTCATCTCTGTAGCAGCAGTTGTAATAAATATGTTAAGATGTGTTACATAGATGTTTTATGTCTTATAATAAATCTTGTCATAAGTGCTCTTACTGTTATTGTCCTTATTTTGAATTTAGGAAACTGAGGCTCAAAGAAGAGAATTAACTAGATCAGACTTACATTATAGTAAATGGTTAAACTACGTCTGATGGAGACCCACTTGTTCTAGAACCTTTAGCCCTAATCATTATGTTGCCTCTTCTTGGTATTTCTTTTTCTTTTCTAACACATTTCTTCTGCTTCTGTAATATCGGGCAGGTTTTTGGAGGCAATGAAGTAGTGTATTTTAATCATAATGGCCAGGTTAGGGCAAGCTCTATCTTATGTATTCATTGTTGATATTCATCAGTTGTGGTTCTTGTTTGTTCTTGTGGAGAAGGAGATTGATATATTCTTGTAGGGAGGACTTGTGGTAGGATCCATCATCTGAAGAAAGACACTCAGTGCATATGCACGTTAATCTGACAGATGGTCAGAGTTTAGAGCCCAGATCTTACTTCCGCATTGCCCATAATAAATAAACCATACTGGAAGGTTTGAGTGTACAGAGGGAACACAGGGAATTGATTTAGGACTGCTTGCTAGATGACCTTATTTTACATTAATTTAATATATCGACCGAATTTTAAAAGTCATGCCCTTCATAAAATGGCCTAAGGATGTGTAATATGTGTATATTAAAACATTAATGCAAACACATAAAACATAAAGCAGCAGCGGTATAAAACACACAGCAGGAAAGTCCTTTGGGGTATGCTAACATAAAAATGGACTTGTTATGCATGTAGGTATATGCTACCTCCTAATGACCTTAAAATAATTTGCATGCCAAATGATTATCACAAAAATACTCATTATGTCATTGGTTCAGGATTTTAAACTGAGTCTTTGTGGGCTGAAAGTCATTGCCTTATTCCAAGGTCATTCTGGCTACTGTATTCAGTCTGCAAAAGACAGGTAGGAATCTTAGATAACATTAGTATCCTCATTACTCTACTGATGGGCTGAAAAGCTAGACTTTCTTCATTTCAGCCATGCATTACTATGGAGAAGGCCTACTATATTTTGAACAGGAGCAATGACAGTCAACTGGAACAAAATCTTTCCATTATCAGATTTAGTGAAAGTTTCTTAGCGACTTTCCCATTGTATATATTTATTTGTTTATACTACATCTTGCCTGACATAGGTTTGAGATGTTTTCTTATAAGTTGTGCGGCTGAATTCTGAATTCAGAATCAATATTTTTAAGGTAGTGGTGATCCAGGTAGCACATGCACATTCCCAAGAGTCTGACTTGATTAGCTCTCTCGTGGACTAGAAAATCAAATTCTGCTGACAAGGAAATGACTGTAGGTTTATAGTTAACTATGGATAGGGTATGTGTTTGTTTATGCATACTATGCTTGGGAAGGAGGTACGTAATTCCTTTGGGATCAAGGCTAAAATGAATGAGCTATATGGAAAGTGAGTTTCCCAAAAGCTGGATGTCAACAGGTATCCAGTCCAGAATTGCCAATTTTAGTGGCTACATTTCTACTTTAGTTTTTCTTTTATTTGTTTATTTCTCTGTTTGGGGAGGTATATTCAGCCAGATATGGAAACACTTCTAGAATTTGGTTCATCTCCATCTTCCACACACTGTCTTTAAGACTTTTGCTGAGCTCCGGATTCCAACAAGAAAATCAGTCTGAGGAGTCCTTCAAGAACCTCCCTGAATCTTTCTTAGGCTCACTCATTTGTTTACATGTGACTTTCCTTGTTATTGTTTTTAGTTTTCTAGTTAAAAAATAGTGCTAACAATATATAGACCAAGAGGAAATGAGAGTTCTAATATACTTGAATATTTTAAAATTAGGGAAATAACATAATGACAAATATTAATTATTATCCTTAATAAGTTTAAAATATTTTGGAAGGCATTATTTTATCTATAATAAGCTCAAGAAAAATTATTTCAAGAGCCTATGGGAGCAGCTTCATCTTTTATTATTGAGAAAGAGATACTAAGTTCTCTTCTGGTAGTTGCAGTATCATCTGCATGAGCAGATCAAGCAGAGAAAGCCATGACTATTCATCTGTTTCTAATAAATTTCTATAAGCTCCTTTTCAGAAGAACTCCATGCACATTTAATGTTTTATTCTCAGGCAAGTAAAATGGGTTTTCAGATGGTCAGTGACCAGGAAGATAAATCTAGAGTTGGAAGGGGGCATCATTTATTTATTTCCTGTCCCTCAGGCAAATATGTCAGTAATCCTATCAATATAACTAGGCCTTCATTACATTTTCAAAGGTATCCAAGAATGAAAGTACTATGACTATTCCTTTTATCATTCTTCTAATGTGGAATTGTCCCTTTAGCAGAGACTCTAAGCTACTGAATTTATTCTTTCTGATGTCTAACTAGACTTGACTTTGCACTCCCCGTCCTCTTTTGCCTGAGCTTGGAAAAATTTCTTTTTGTCCCCAGTCTGTTCTTCCAAATCATCCTCAAACAGCCGATTAATGCCATCAAAATGACCCAGTTGAGTGACAGTTAGATTATAATCTCT
Organism: Neofelis nebulosa; assembly: GCF_028018385.1. NCBI lineage: Eukaryota > Metazoa > Chordata > Mammalia > Carnivora > Felidae > Neofelis > Neofelis nebulosa. The sequence continues at coordinate 71,555,847 of NC_080790.1, forward strand.
CTCATGATCAAGATCTTTTGCTGATCACCATATGTCTCCATATATTTACAGTACCTATAACATTTGCTTTCAAACTGTGAATTATAACCCATTAGCAGGTCTAAAAATGTATTCAGAGGGTCCTACTAGTTATAACTTATTCTTTTATCTATCTATCTATCTATCATATATCTATCTCATATGTACATATAAATGTACTAGTTTACCATGTAAAATGTATATCATTCTATGGGTCATGGTTCAAAACATATTAGAGTTTCTTTGTTGTAGGATAAAGCCCAAGTATTTGGTCTGATACTAAGACTCCCATGACCTATTCCCTCTTTTCCTCTCCAACACAGTCTCCCTGGTTTAGATCTTATCTCTTAGCCATACCTAACTGCCCAACACACAATATGAAGGGCTTTATCTTTACCTCTTTGATTTTACTTGAGCTGTCTCCTCTGCCACAAATTCCATTCCCCTTTCTCCATCCATTTCACAAATTTAATTTCTATTTCACAATTTTTTTCCTTAGGTCAGCTAACAAACTTTCACAAGAAATCTCCCTGAAATTCCCTTTCCCAGCAAAGCAGTGTGTCAGTCTCTTGAGCTGGTGAGCCTTTTTCCACAATAGCTACAGTATAGTGCACCGATTAAGAGAGTGGGCTCATTGGAGCCAAATTCCCTAGGTTCTTGAATCCTGATGCTATCTGCGTGTCTTTCATCCAGTTTCTCCGTGTCTTTCAGCCAGTTTGGTGTGTCTCAGTTTCCTAATTTGTAAAATGAAAATAATAATAGCAGCAACCGCATGGAATGGCTAATTAAATGACTTAATACATTTCAGGTGCCCAGTTTAAAATACTTGGTCAGCAAATAGAAACTAGTATGATAGTTATATGTTTGCTTCTGCCTCTAATGAACATTCTCCACATGAAAATTGATATTCCATTTGGAGATGCCTCTGGCAAATAATATGTTTGTTTACTCTTGTCTGGATGCCTTACAGTCATGAACTGTTTATATTGGAGTCGAAAGAAAGGGGAACAGTGTTTTTTGTTTGTTTGTTTGTTTGTTTTTAACCACCAGCAACCATTGGGATAAAGAAGTAGGGGAAAGAGGGGTATCTGGCTGGCACAGTCCGTAAAGCATGCAACTCTTGATCTCAGGGTTGTAAGTTGGAGCCCTATGTTGGCTGTAGAGATTACTTAAAAATAAAATCTGAAAAAAAAGAAATGGTGAAAAGAGAAAATCATCATCAGCTTCCTTAAAATTCATGGCAAGAGTCTTGGCTGGATCTAGCTGCTGAAGAAAAGCACCTGCAGGTTTTCTTCTAGGGCTTCATTTACCTAAGTCTTGACCTGGGCTTGTCAACCACCCAATCCAGAAACACTTTGTAAAATGGAGTTTTGGCTTCTGGCCTTCCAACTTCTATTATGTCAGTAAACCTGCCATCAAACAATCTTACTTAGGCCTCAGGGTTAGAAGATTCTGGCAACCATAAAAATGTTCCAATTGATTCATCATCAATATGTATATGAGGATGAAAACAAAATGTAAGATGGAAAAAAAAATCAAAGCTCCATTAATTCTATTCCCTCGCCAGTAAATGTCCTTTCTAATAACTTCTTTTATTCAAGTTCCCACTCTTTTCTCTGAACATCAGCACAACCTTAAATGAACCTGATTTTTGTTAAAGGCCAAATTTTGTTGCTATCCAAATTTTAGCCAAGATAAGCGTAAAGCTACTTTCAGTTGGGTATGTTTCTGACTTGGGGTTTTAATTCCTCACCAGTAGTGTAGAAAGTAGATAAATGATTGCTAAATTTGCCACTGTGCCAATTGAGGTTGGTTTTAAAGCTGTAACTATTAATTTTCCCATTTTTGGGATTGGTGATGTATGTTTTTAATGTTTTTCTTGTCCCTTTCAACTCATCATGAACATCTGTAAGACCACTGTGTGCCATCACTAGACTCTTTGTACACAGTCCCAAGGCAGAGACACATCCTTCTTATTAGAAGGAAGATTTAATTTGCACTCAAACAAGACATTTCCCCAGTGTAGTCAGAAGAACAGAAAAAAACCCTTTGGAAAAATAAGAACATTGATATGAAAGCAGTATTCTGTGGTATGTTCATTTCCGAGCAGATACTCATGGATTTTAATATTTGAAAGACTTCTAGAATCCCATCCTTTCTACTGGAGAAGATGAACTAGACTTATAGTTGCCTTTCCCTTTGAGTGGATCAGGTGTGTAATCCTGGGCCATGGCCCAGAGGCAGGTGTGCCAAGACCAGTCAGTAAAGAGATGAGATCCTCCTCACTATATATTAGAATTGTCTGGGGACTCTTATAAAATTCCAATGCCCAAACTGCCTTCCAGACCAATTGACTCAGAATCTTTGAAGGGAGTAAAACCCAGGCATAAGAATTTGTTAAAGATTCCTAGTTAATTGCAGTAAGCAGTCAAGTTTGAGAACAATTATTCTAAGAGAACTTAATAGATAAGGTTTCTAAATCCAGTGATTTATAAATTAGTTCTGACAATGCTTTCTTTTTTCTTTATGAATTAAGGAGCAAAGTGATACTCAGAAGACCATTTTTATCCTCATTCCTTCCTAAGAAAGGCGTTTTCAATTCCTGTTGTTTCTTAACCTTGTCCTGGTTGCCAATAGTACCAGATGCCAGTGCAGTAGCTGTATTTTTAAAATATTCTAAATTCAAAACATGTGTTGTCAAATTAACAGTCATCAATGAAAACAGAATGAGATAAAATGACCTTTCCTTTTTGACTTTTTGCTCAAAGAGAGGACTTCCTCCAAGGAAGGATAATTAAGTTCCTTGGAGAGTGTTCTTTGATCTCATTTCCAGAGATCTCCTAAAATAAGAAGGATGCTCTTTTGGCAGGGAAGTGTGAGGTATTCTAATGCCCAGAGGGAGAAGCAGAGGAGTAGATTGGATCATCTCTGCAGCGTTTAGTTAACCATGAAGATTCTTTTACCTTACTCTTTAGCACTCAGTGTTGAAACTCAGCATTAATGACTAAAAGGCAAGCCTGCCTTCTCCCTAAAGTTATTCCAAACTGCTGATCTACCCATTCATTCGAGTGGCCTGGGACTTTACCCAGTGCCACAGAAACCAGCCCTTCATTGTAGGTAATCTGCATGTTACCAGCCTGTGAGTAAGCCATGGCAGTTAATGACCAAATTACATTGGTGCCTAGACTTCATCCTACAAAATTCTGCAAAATTCACTGCACCACCACCAACAAATATTTTCTTTCTTTTTTTAATTTTATTTTTTTATTTTTTAAAATTTACATCCAAATTAGTTAGCATATAATGCAGCAATGATTTCAGGAGAAGTCTTAGTGCTCCTTACCCATTTAGCCCATCCCCACTCCCACAACCTCTCCCATAACCCTCAGTTTGTTCTCCATATTTATGAGTCTCTTCTGTTTTGTCCCCCTCCCTGTTTTTATATTATTTTTGTTTCCCTTCCCTTATGTTCATCTGTTTTGTCTCTTAAAGTCCTCATATGAGTGAATTCATATGATTTTTGTCTTTCTCTGACTGACCACTTTCACTTAGCATAATACCCTCCAGTTCCATCCACGTAGTTGCAAATGGCAAGATTTCATTCTTTTTGATTGCCGAGTAATACTCCATTGTATATATATATACCACATCTTCTTTATCCATTCATCCACTGATGGACATTTGGGCTCTTTCCATACTTTGGCTATTGTTGATAGTGCTGCTGTAAACAAGGGGGTGCATGTGTCCCTTCGAAACAGCACACCTGTATCCCGTGGACAAATGCCTAGTAGTGCAATTGCTGGGTCATAGGGTAGTTCTATTTTTAGTTTTTTGAGGAACCTCCATATTGTTTTCCAGAGTGGCTGCACCAGCTTGCATTCCCAACAAATATTTTCAACATCACCTGGGGAGCTTATGTGTGTCTACCATTTAATCCTAGTTTCAGTTAGCCTCTGGATGGCTTCCCCCCCTCCCCAGATTTGAACAATCCAGGATTCAAAATTCTCTGGAAGAGTTTTCAACCCAGACATTACAGGAAGTGTTTCCTGACATTTTCTAATAGTTGCTTCATGGACATTACATAAAGTACTTTTACTTAGTTAATAGTATTCATTCAATAAGTAGGTTATAGTAGCTGTATTTTTTCTATTGCTGCTGCATAATCAAATACCACAGAGTTGCAGCTTAAAACAACACTCACTTATTAGCTCACATTTCTATGGTGAGGAGTCTGGATGGGCTTGATTTATTTCTCTGCTCATTGGGTCACAAGGCTAAAATTAAGGTATCAACTGGTCTGGGCTCTTATCTGGGGATGAAACTGCTTCCACCTTCCTTCAGATTGCTGATGAAATTTAGTTCCATGTGGCTATGGAAACTAAGGTCCTAGTTTCCCTATGGGTTTTCGGCTGAACGGTCATTCTCAGCTCTTAGGAGTGGCTCTGCTATCGTTACACACGGTGCCCTCCATCTTCATGCCAGCGACAGTGCCAGATTCTCCTCACATTGTGTATCTCTTGGACTTTTCCTTCTGCATGATTTGAAGACTACTCTCACATCTTGGGTGTTTGGTAGAGCAGAACCCCACTTCTGGTACCAAAATCTGTGTTAGTCTTCCATTGTTGCACAGATTACCACAAATTTATTGACTTAAAATGGCACCCATTCATTTATTTACTTATTTATTTGTTTAAAGATTGAACATATTAAGTAGAGGCCTGACAGATATTTAACTTCATTTATTTTGAGAGAGAGAGAAAGAGAGAGAGTGTGCACACGAGCAGGGGAGGGGCAGAGAGAAAGGAGAGAGAAAATCCCAAGCAGGCTCAGTACTATTCCTGCAGAGCCTGACATGGGACTCTATCTCACCAACTCGGTTGGATCTCACCAACCATGGGATTATTACCTGAGCCGAAGTCAAAAATAAGACACTTAACTGACTGAGCCACCCAGGTGCCCAGGCACCCCTTTATTATCTCATGGTTCTGTAGGTCAGAAGTCCAGGCAGGCTTACATGGGTTCTCCACTCCAGGACTCATAAGCCTACACTTAAACCATCAAGAGGGTTGGGCTCTTATGTAGAGGTTCTGGGAAAAAAATCCTTTTCCAAATTCATTCAGGTGGTTGGTAGAGTACAGTTTCCTGAGTCTGTAGTTCTAAAGTCCCTGTTTCCTTGTTGGCTTTCAGCAGGGCCTGCTCTTACTTTATAGAGGCCATCCATATCCCTTCTTATGTGGTCCCCTCCATGTTCAAAGCAGTAAACATGCATTGAGAGCTTCCCATGCTTTGCATCTTTCTTACTTTTATTTCTGCCACCATCTGGAAAGAATTACGTACTTTTAAAGGACTCACGTGGTTAGATTAGGCTTACCAGTTAATCTGGCTTTTGCCAAATATGTCATAGGTATAATGTATCATAGTATTCACAGGCTCCACCCACTGTCAAAGGGGATAGGATTATACAAAGACAAGGGTCATTGCAGGTTATGCTTGGAATCTGTTGACTACAGTACCTCTAGGAAACATGCAAGACATAAAGTTGTATAAGATGCTAGCTGACCTAAGAATATATATCATATGGTAAAAGATGTCGGCACAGCATGAAGGTAGATGTGATGTGTGGGTTAAGTAATAATAACAGTTTGCACAGTGTAATCATTTAACATCATTTCTAAAAGCACTGCCCAGTTTATTATTTACAAAAGCTCTGTGAATTAGAGGTCATTATTCTCATTCTACAGAGGAGAAAACTGAGGCTCAGAGACCTTAAGTGAATTGACATAGGTCTCAGAAATAGTGTCAGAACTGAGGCTTCAATGTAGATAAGTCTGATTTTGAGATGCTTAAACACTGGATGTGCTTACTCCTGGGACCTTCAGTACACAGCTCATGCCCTTCACTAACCCATGAAGATCTCCACATTTAACCATTATGTGGACTACCCCCATCTTTTCCCACTTCCTAGTTTCTCTTCCTCCTCATGAAGCCCAGTTAGGCACTGAGGTCTTCGTCAACACCCTCAGGTTGATGAAAAGAACCAGAGGGTCCCTTTCTCTTTCACTTCTTCGGTTCTTTCACACCTAGCATGGACTATTCCTGCCCATCTCCTGCCTCTAAAAACCTCCAGGTGAGTAGCAGACCTCTCTCTCCCTCTTCATATATAGCCCTGAGCCACAGGGGACATGTGTAAAATTCAGCAAGAAGTTTTTCAACTAGTTATGTTTCACTTGAATGACAAAAAGTTCAGAGGTCTGGCAGTGAAATGTCAATGGTTTCACCTAAGCAGCTGCTTTGAGGGTTACCTTCAGAGTTCTCTCTCAATGTTGGGTACTTTGGTGGAGAAAACAGAACAAAATCTCTGTATTCCCCATTAGGAATGCTTTGTGTCTTCCCTGACTCTCAAATCATCTTACATAAATTAGAAAAGTATATTTGGGAAGGGAGGATTGTGGATGGGGGGTGGGGACTACTGTTGATCACAGTCCTGGCAGGGGATCTGACTCCATGTTCTTTAGAGTATGAAGTTTATTTTTTCTTGGTCCTCATAGTGTAACAAGCTGCCAAAGCGAAGACAAGAGAAGTACCATTTGATAATTGGATTCTTCATTTCAGGGCTGGTTTCATAGTACATGCTGTCAATAAATGCTCATTGAAAATGGGTATCAAGAAATCTAGTGTCATTTTAAATACTTTACTGAAAAAAGAACAACCTCTCACTTTTCTTCTGGTGTTTTCTGTATTCTTACTACCACCAAATTCCGTTCCAAATTTTTATGATCTTATGCTAGAGAGAAAATATTCTGACTACACAATGATTTTCTCCAAGTTTTGTCAATCAAGCAGCATCATTTTAACATGGAGAGTAGAGGGTGCCTTTGCCACTTTTGTACTGAAATAGTTTCTTTCTGTCATTTGTGCTGGGTGGCTCTCATTTATTTAAATTCTTAACTAGAATTTATTTAAATGCCTCTAATTTATTTTATGTAATTACAATAAATGTCAATGTAATTAAGTGGTATGGCAATATTGGTCATAATGAAGTAAATCTTAATGCAGTATAAATAAAAAAAATTAGTGAACAGTGCAAAGTTGGTCTGTTCCAAATTTCAAAACTGAAGTACAGTGTAAATCAGTAGATCCTAACAGAGGGAAAGGAAAACCATGAAATTGGATAAGATGGATTTGCTTTCAAAAACCTAAGTAACGATTTCTCCTTCAATCTCTGAACCTGGCTCAGAGTGACAGTTGCAATAAGATCAAGTTTAAATTTCGTCTCCACATTGCCGTCCTACTTATGAACTTGGTTCCCCCGTAACAATCCATATGTTGTCTTATATTTGTACAGTGTTAGTATGAACATTTCTAAATTTATAACATTAAAGTAGACCAAAACATCTGTTGATGGTTGGTGCATATCAAAAGGAAGTAAATATTTAATGTACTTTTTACATTCAGAATAATGACCAATTTCTATTTGTATGCGGTTTTGATCAAAGGAAAGAACTTTGGAAGAATACTTACCAAGAAAAGCAAAAAGCAAGTGTCAATTCTCAACTGCAAACTAACCTTATAGGAGAATTCTATAGCTATGACTTAAAGCAGATTGTGACACAGAGGCAGAGGCTAATTGGCCACCAAGGCTCAAAAATTAAAACATGTTTGCAAAAGCAAACAGAGAGTCCAGGTAATCTTCAGATTATCACGTTGATCTATGTGTTTCTCCCCTTGACTCATCAGTTTACAAAGGTTCGTTTGAATGGGGGCACTCATTTGTCACTCATGGGCTGTTTAATAGTTGGAAGGTTATTTTATTCTAATATTGACTAAATCTGATTGTTAATACTAGGTGACTGTTAAAGAAGTTGCCTCAACCATGTTGCTTTGAAGACCTTTTAGGCTAAAAAATGTGTATGAAAAGTATGCAAACTTCCAAATTACTTGGGATACTACCTTCTATGTGATTATATATATGGTTGAAGTCATTTTTGTTGCTCAGTATTTGAAACTAAAATGTCTAATTTTTAACTCAAATTAATATTTAAGATAGAAGTTGACAGAGATTTTAAAATTCAATCTTATAATTATAGCTCCAGAGCTTTTGGTAAGGGAAAAAAACCCACAAATAATGAAGAAGGATTTCGCCTACAAATAGTAAATGCAGATATGATTAAGTGTGTAATTAGCAGGCTGGCATTTTTAAAGAAAGGAAAGAGATTATGTGTCTGTGTGTGCTTTTAATTTAAAAAATTATTTAAAATAAAGACACCATTTAAAAATGAATTTATGTGGAAAATGAGAAATTTATGGTAATGCTATAAAGTGTAATTTTTCCAAATAATGTATGATTACGGCTTGAGGATACAGCAAGGTTAAGCAGAATGGTATTAATTACCACTTACATATGATTCTGTGAAATAGCGAAATGTCTATGCTCAATTGTGTGTACGTAAAATATACATATGAAATCATCTTCACTGTTTCTCATGGGGTTGAGATTTGTGCCCTTTTCATTATTTCATACTTTTATGGTCTTATCTTAATCTTCTGGTTCCTTTCCTGCCACAAAGGTTATTTCATAGTGCAATGTTGCTATTGATTTTCCTTTCTATTTCTTTCTTAGAGTAATTCTGTCGAAGTTGCTGTGTAAACATCACAGGAAATAGAAGCAATCACTCTGTTTTAAGATGAAATTTTACCCTGACAATGTTTATAAGCAGAGTTTTACATTTAGGAGATTGCGAACTTTATATAAGGTTTATGAAGAACTTCAACAAATTCATTTTCCTGGTTTGAGTTAGCTTGCCAAAGAAAGCAATTTTATTTGATACAAGTGCCAGTAGTAATGTTTTCTCCTTAATACCATATAAAACACTGCCTAGTTCTTATGTAGTTTATGGCCCTGAGTGATAGATCAGTTTCATGAAATCAACACATAAAAATCAGTTTGAATGGATGAAGAGCTGTTTGGGTACAACTTTGGTCAAGTTACCTAATTTGTTACTGAGTTGTATTAAAAAGTTGATTTTTTTTAATACAGGCTAACAACTGGTGATTTTTAATGTTTTTTTTATTTTATTTTATTTTATTTTTTTACTTTACATCCAAGTTAGTTAGCATATAGTGCAACAATGATTTCAGGAGTAGATTCCTTAATGCCCCTTACCCATTTAGCCCATCCCCCCTCCCACAACCCCTCCAGTAACCCTCTGTTTGTTTATATTTAAGGGTCTTTTATGTTTTGTCACCCTCCCTGTACAACTTGTGATTTTTAAATCAAATGGCAAAAATAAGTCAATCTTTTACTTATTTTCAAGACAATTCTTTATCAAGCTAATTTCAGATATTTTTTTCTTCCTCCTAAGTTCTTGTGTATCATAGAGTAAATCAGCACAATGATTTACATAAGGAAGTTCTAAAACCATTTGTTTCCTCCTTCCTTCGGTCAACAAATTTTACTGAGCAAATTCTATGTTTCTGACCCTAAAAAGATTCTTCATTTGAGGAAACCATTGTCTAGTGGGAAGATAAATAGACATTACAATGAATATGTTATAAGTCACTGCTGACTGTCAAGGCAGGTAAATAAAAAAAGCTTACTGAATATTCCAGATGCTATAACACTTTGCCAACCACTGAAGCAGGTTTCAATAGGAAGGAACTGGTCTGGATCCAGAAGAAAAAGTAATTTTCTTGTCAGAACTCCCTCCATTCTGCCTTTGTGGTTAAGGGATTATCTTTTGAAAGAAGAGTAAGAATGCACCTCCCTCCACAGGTATATATGGTAATATGTCAGACATTCTCAACATTTTAAACCTATGGCTTATACATGATGATTGGATGGAGTCCCTCAGGCTGCTCCTTGTAGAAGCATGTGTAAGTTTGGAGCCAAATGAACAGGTATATAAATTGAATAGGTATATAAATTGAAATGAGACATATTAACTCTACTTGAATTCTAGTCAGGAGTTTACCACTAATCCATTGTTACCTCAGTTTCCTCATAAGTGGAATTGAGTTCATAATCCTTGCTTCACCCAATTTATGGGACCATTGTGAAGATGAAGTAACATAATAGATGCGAACATTCTTTGTAAAGTTAAATCTGCACTATGCAGATGGGTGGTGGGTGGTGGTGACATTAGCTGTGAGGTACCACTGAACTACTACAGGCAATCCTTGCAGTGATGATAGATTATGACAGATTACATTTCTAGAGTAAGTGTAAACATGGAAATGGGACATGTCAAATCTGTCCACCAGAAACGCTATTACAATGGGGATTACATTTCTGACCGATAACCTAATGTCTAAAATTATAGATATCATAACATATGCCCTCTGTAATCAAATATTAAGTCAATTTTTCATGTTACAGCAGATCACTATTCAATGAAAATCTTTTCTAAAAAGTTGTGTATATAATTTTAATTTTTAAAAACCCAGGAAGTAATCTCACACTGTTGTATTTAATATTATAAGGTATAGTGGACTCTGTAGAATTCTTGTCTTCTCAAAAACTTCTGACTTATTGCAACAAATGATTGACACCAAATAGAATATCGATCTGAGCCAAGGTTCTTTGGATAGTGTTGGATAGGCATCACTGAGAACACTTTGGGAAGTCCTTTTGTCCACTTGAATCTTTTTGAACAATTCCTTAGGATATATTTAGGATATATATACTTGCCCACATTTTCTTGTAAATTTTCCTGTAACAAATTTCTGTTCTGACTTTTTTTTTAATGTTTGTTTTTATTTTTGAGACAGCGTAAGTGGGGGAGGGGCAGAGAGAGAGAGGGAGACACAGAATCCTAAGCAGGCTCCAGGCTCTGAGCTATCAGTACAGAGCCCAATGCAAGGCTTGAACCCAGGGACCATGAGATCATGACCTGAGCCAAAGTCAGATGCTTAACCAACTGAGCTACTTGGGCGCCCCTGTTCTGAGTTTTTGTAACAAAAAGACTTTTTCCCCTTTAGTTATCATCTCATCATTACTACAGCTGTATCTAATCTCATGTATGAAAAAGTGTAACCTCTCACTCAGTTTTGCACCCTTTCATCCTTATTGTTTGTTTCATGATATTAAAAAACCACAGAGGTTTGGCTTGAATTGAAGCCAAACCTATACATTACCTATTGCTAGGTTTGATACAGAATTTTCACAGTCAAGTCACAAATGCTGTGTATTGTCTCACCTATCAGATTATAATGGTCATGGAAACACTGTTTTTTTTCCTCTTTGTAAACATTTAGAATATCTGGTTAAAAAATAATGAGTCCAAATCTTACATATTAAGGAATTTTTTTCATAGCATAGTCATGTTAATAATCATGGATTAGAATAATCTTGGAACTATCTCCAGTATCAATAACCAGTTGCAGAGTAAAACTTCTCATTATCTTTTAGCGTGGACTGCCTTTCTTTCTCTCAACATGATTTCCCTGGTTCTTTGCCTCTTTTGAATCTCTTCCTTCTTAGTCTTTTTCTTACAGGCAGAAGATCCCAGTGAAGTATGGGGCTGTATTCTCAAATAGTTTCTTCAATTATAAATTGCCTGAAGCTGCTTATTACTCAGCATACACTTTATCTATTTTGCTTGAGATTTTCAAATTAGCAGTTTGTGTCTTAACAACAAAGTGTTTTTGAATTAGCTGTATTTTTTATTGTACCCACAGATTACTAAGAAACATACACAAAAGTTGATCTTTTGAAATGGGTCTCTGTTTTGAGAGGAGTTTTGTGTTTATGAAGGAACAAGAAAATGCTTTAAAATTTTCCAATGATAGAATGGCAAGTTGGTACAGTTTATAATCTCCCAAATAGTCAAGATCTGAAACTTGTTATCTTGGGGAAATTCCATTCTCAACAATATGCTTTGAAACTTCAAAATAATTCACCAAAGACCAAAAACAGAATGTTTGTCTTTGTTGGTTTTAAGGCCCCTTTTGAGCATCTGTTGGTTATATCATTGTGAAATTCTGTAAACACATCAAGAAACAACTGATCAGTTCCATGACTGTGATCTTATCAAGTCTGGCCCTCTTGTTTTTTCAGCAGAAGTATATAGCGTATTGTTTTAAGTTAAAAAAAAAAAAACGAAACAGAGACTTTCATTCCTGGAAGCAGCGTTTTCTGTCTCTCTGATCAACATTGGCAGCTGTTCATTTTCTGCTTGAGTGAACTTCGAGAAAGGCAGTTACCTTGCATGTGACGAATGGTAGGTGATCTTTGGCTGTCCCTATCTTACACAGTTTTTGTTTCATCCTGATGAAAAAATCTTCACTATCACTATAGACTCATAATAATATTTTATAGAACCAGTCATTTCTTTACAAGCTCCAGAAAACTCTATACTTAAGGTAACCAATGTGTGGTGGAGAGAGAATTGTTAACCTTTATTATTATTATTATTATTATTATTATTATTATTATTACTATTTTTAATCTTCATTTATTTTTGAGAGGAGAGAGAGAGACAGAGAGAGAGAGAGAGAGAGAGAGAGAGAGATTGAGAGAGAGAGAGAGAGACAGAGTGAGAACAGGGGAGGAACAGAGAGAGAGGGAGACGCAGAATCCAAAGCAGGCTCCAGGCTCTGAGCTGTGAGCACAGAGCCTGATGCGGGGCTCGAACCCACGAACCGTGAGATCATGACCTGTGCCGAAGTCGGACGCCCAACTGACTGAGCCACCCAGGCGCCCCTAGAATTGTTAATCTTTCCCTCTTAAGGAAACCAATGTCTCCAGCAATCAGTTTTGCCCCTACTACAAATGATATTCCACCAGTGATGCCATAAAATACTATCATGTAACGAAATACAGCTATAATATGGAAACAAATCAATCACTTTACACTCTAGCTTTGTGGTTTCTGAAGAACAGGTCTTTGTTTCCTTTGCAAAGAACTTTAATTTTTAATTATATTCGTCAGACACTTCAAAGTAAACCATTTGCTTTGTAAGAAAAATCAGGATCAGGACATTAACATTGGGATAATAATTTCAGAACTCTTTCTTTCTCTTCCAATTGTGCCAGACATCACCCTATTCCAACATAATTTAATTTCTCCTGGTGTTTTATGAAGTAAATGCATGTAAGAAAATGCACTGTCTATGACTGTCTGCAAACAGTGATGAATGGCTTAACTAGGAAATGTGTTACACTTAAATGGATTAAAACTGGAGAATATTTAGCTGTGCACTTTGTATTACATTTCATATCCTGCTAGGTTCTGAAAAATGGTGCCTGGAAATGTAGAAAGACAAATGTACCAGAGGAATAGATGCTACATAACTCTTCAGAAATGACGAATAAGGTATAACAGAAAAAGAATAGATTCTGTAACCCTTTCATTTCCCCCCAACTATTTTGACTTTTTCTCCACCCACCCACCCACCCACACTTTATCCAGAAGCATTCTTTTCCTATAATTCCCCTTCCTGATTATCTCACCCATTAGTAGCAAGGCCACATCCATCCACTGTCTGCAAATTACTGCTAACTTTGTCTTTCTACCTCCAACTCAATCATGAAAAGATCGTCTCAAAAAAGCACCTCGCACTAAACATGTCTGAAGATCTTCCAGCCAAACAACTTCCTCTCTTCGCTCTACTTGTTGACAATAGTTTTCCCCAAGAAGTTCAGGGTGGCACTGAATATCTTTGAGTCTGTTTGTTCACCACAAACTGTGAAATCAGGCTGGCTGATCTTTGCATTGTCTTCTCCAATACTAATATCCATTTTTTTCCTTTCTGTTCTTACTGCCTTTCATATCTGCTGCTCCCCTTGTCTTTCCTCCTTCTCGCTTCCCATCCCCAAATCCATTCTGTACACACCTTGATTCAAAGATTCTTAAAAACACAGCTTTGAGCATTTATTCAGTAACTATTTCTGAGTTTTATTTTGTAAAAGTTATGATGTTGAACTGCCCTCAAGTAGCATTTTATCTGTAATATTATGTATCATATATATGGCATATCATATATAGCATATTATATGTTATATGATATGTAAATATCATAAAAATCTATGCTTATCTATTTTTTTGTTATATTGTTGCACATGCCATTTTCTCTGCCTGAATGAGTTACAAAGCTTCATTTCAAGACACAGATACAACACCAGCTCCTCTTGGAGGGAAATCTATGTGGAAATGATCTCATGTTGATTTCATGTGGGAATGCATGTATGTCTTTTCTACACCGCTAAATGTTAGTACTCTTAGATTTGGAACCTATATCTTATCCATCCCCAAATCTACTCATATCACATGACAGAAGGCTTTTTAATGCTGTGGTTAAGCACATAGGTTTTAATCCCAGCTCTACCTCTGAACAGCTGTGTCCTTGACTTGGCTGTTTAATAATTTCCGCTGATTAATATTGTCGGGAGGCTTACCAGAGGTAACACGCACAAAGTACTTAGCACAGCCTCTGGAACCTAACAGGCATTCAATGAAAATATTAGTTACTATTGTCATCTTAGCACCTGTGTGGCACTTAACAGACAACCAAAAGGATGTTTTCCTGTAGCCGTTTTGATGGTTTGTGAATTGCACATGCTCGTCATGTGAGAGGAAGCCCAAACCAATAGCAGTACTGTATGCCTTCATGGTTCATTCCAACTGACTCAACAGGGAGGTTTTAGGAAAGAGGTGGGATTGGTACCTATCATATATTTTTATATTACCATTTCAGTGAAGGAACTAGAGAAAATAGTGTGGTGTAGGGGTGATGTAGAAAAATATGTGGTGTAGGGGCGCCTGGGTGGCTCAGTCGGTTAGGTGTCCAACTTCAGCTCAGGTCATGATCTCGCGGTTTGTGAGTTCGAGCTCCGTGTCAGGCTCTGTGCTTACAGCTCAGAACCTGGAGCCTGCTTCGGATTCTGTGTCTCCCTCTCTCTCTGCCCCTCCCTCACTCACACTCTGTCTCTGTCTGTCTCTAAAAAATAAATAAATGTTAAAAAAATTTTTTTAATGTGGTGTAAAACCTTATATTTTATTGATTTTCCTTTTTTGGGGCCTGGATTTTGCAATTTATTTGGTTTTCAGATGTCCTTATTTTTAACATGTCCTTATTTTTAACAACTATTTTTATCTTATATTAATGGTCTTTAGTTACAAGTCATATATATGTATGTTTATGCACAGATTTGAACATTGCAGTAGCACATGGAGATAGAAGGGAAAGAAGCCTTAATATTCTTTTTTTCCAGGTAAAAAAAAAATTAGAGAAATCAAGTTCAGTGATTTCCCCAAGTCATTCCACCATTACATGACAAAACCTGAGGTAAAACTCAAGCACTCTGAAACCGAGCCCTTTGCCATCTCTCGTATACTACATTACCTGCCACTCTGTTTGTTTAATGAGGACCTCTAGAAAGAAATAGCCCTTGCAGTAACTACCCAGTGAAAGATCCCTTTATTTGGTGTTTCCAAGGTTTCTCCACAACCAATAAAATTACAGTATATGACTTTTCATTTTAAAAATTT
Organism: Neofelis nebulosa; assembly: GCF_028018385.1. Classification (NCBI taxonomy): domain Eukaryota; kingdom Metazoa; phylum Chordata; class Mammalia; order Carnivora; family Felidae; genus Neofelis; species Neofelis nebulosa. Next base: position 71,571,353 of record NC_080790.1, read on the forward strand.
TAACATTAAAAATGGCATCTAATACTTTTTCTGATTCCAAAAACAATATGAATTTATTGTAGGACTCTTATAGAACATAAACACAAACAACAAAATAAAAAATCACCCATAATCCTACTGTCCAGAAAGAGGTGCTAAAATATTGATATCTGTAATTCCAGGTATGTTTATTTGCTTACATATGAATTTGAAAATTTTTCTTAAAGACAATAGAAATCTGTTACACTATTATGTTGTAATGTGATTTTTTCACTCAGTGTACTTTGAAAAGGTTTGTCATTATTTTTATTAGTTGCATATACTTACAGTATATCAATATGCCATATTTATTTAATTCATCCCCCATCTGTAGACAAAAAGGTTTCATTTTTTCAGTTGTAAGGAAAAAAAGGTGGCTAACATCATTTTAGATAAAATATTCTATATATGCATTTTTTCATTAAGATAAATTTGAAGAGGAAAAAAAGCAGGATCAAAGGGAATACCAGATCTTAATGTTTTAGATATGTATTGTTCATTGTTCTACAGAAGGATCTTACTAGTTTCTGCCATATCAAATTGTACTCCTAGAAGCAGAGTATGAGACTAACGCTTTTAATGTCAACATGTAAAAATTTGTCAGTATTTTAATGAATATACTAAAATCAATCTTTCCTTCCTTTTTCTTAGTAGCTCATAAGTAGCGGGTTCTATAATTTGGGGTGAAGGAGCTCTATTAGTGTATACAAAGTCCCCAAAGTATAGATGAGCACACTCCCAAATAATTGCTTGTTGGACACTGTCCACACTACTCTAGAGATCTAGGAAGGCTAGAGGCATTTTCCCTGAATGTTTTACTTACTACCAAAAATCAGATTATATTTTCAATTAGGTAGTATTTAGTGACTTGTTCCCTTAATTAACCTCTGTCACTTTCATTGATTTCTTTTTTTAGAAAAGTGAAATGTTGCTGTCTTTTTGACTATACATTTTAGTGTGCACTATTAATGAATATGAGTTAGAATTATTTTGGTTGTAACTGTCACAAAGGCAGCCTGGGCCATTCAGACAAAGAGGGAGATTTATTGGCTCCCAGAATAGGAGGAAGCCTTGAATAACCAAGCTGAGGAGGGAAGAATGTTAAGGGCCAGCCCTAGGGATTCAGGCACTGACAGGAATCAATCTGGTTTCCTCTGTGCTCTCTCAGGTTGTCAGCTTCATTCTATCTCACTGCAGACTGCATTTTACCTTGTGTTGGAAAGCATGGTTTCAGGAAGTTCCCAAGTTTTGTTGCCTTAATCTTTAGGCCCCAGTAGAAAACCTACCTGAGTTTTGGGGGGTCAGTATCTGAAGTCTGAATATCCCTGTGTGAGTATAGGAATAGATACTTTGTTCTAGATTGAAAAAGCTAGGTGAGATTTCCACCCCTGGACCAATCCAATGTGTTTAGGGAGATACAGTACTGTGATAGGTCCAATTTGGGCCCTTTCTGAACCTTTAAACTGTGGCCCAGGAGACAGGTAACATTAGAATGTAACAATCCCTGAAGTCTCTACATAGGTGAGGTATGGGGAGGATTAGGTCCCAGTAGAAATGAGGATCAGTTTTAGTAATCCCAGAATTGCAGAAAAATAGAAGTAGTACTGAGTAGAAATAAACAAAAGTAGGCCTCTAATGCATAATGCCTGAATGATTCTCTTTTATCCTACATTATCTACTATCTCTCTGCACTTCACAAACTGTAAAGATGTACAAAAGGACATAGAGATCCATGTAGGTATGTTTAACAGAAATATATTTTTTGCTTATCAGGAAAACATTGACACTAGCATAATATGGAATTATTAATAGGTAAGAGCTTTGCAAAAACTAGTGAGCTTTGGGGTGCCTGGGTGGCTCAGTCAGTTAAGCATCTGACTTTTGCTCAAGTCATGATCTCACGGTTCGTGGGTTCAAGCCCCGCGTCAGGTTCTGTGTTGACAGCTCAGAGTCTGGAGTCTGCTCCAGATTCTGTCTCCATCTCTCTGCCCCTCCCCCACTCACACTCTGTTTCTCTCTCTCTCTCTCTCTCTCTCTCTCTCAAAATTAAATAAACATAAAAAAACTAGTGAGTTTTATTTCATATAGAAAATGTATAGAATTAAATATCCAAAATAGAAATGTTAGCACTTTTTAGTTATATCCTTCACTATTTCTGACGATGTCTAAATGTAGATAGAACGGCAAGAACGTGGGCTATTTTTTCCAGGAGTGTGGGCCGTGTTTGTGTTTATAAAGTGTAGCATCTATTGAAAATGGTGTTTAAACCTCCTTAATAGGAACGAAGTAATAGAGCTGATGCTTGAAGACAGTGCAACAGAACCCACCCATTGCTATGCTTGTCTCTTTGATAAATGACATGATACAAAATGACTAGCTCAAGGTCAGCTCACTGAATTGTAGTTTAAGCAAAGCTCAGATCTTCTCAAAGTGATCAAGAATGATTTCTTTAAAGGTAATTGAATCTACTTAGAGAATTATCTACCAGTGTTCTCTAGGAATAGCAGATGAATTCATCAACAGAAGATAAAAATATGAGGAAAAATAAAAGACACCATTTTTACACCCAATTTAGATCCAGTGGATGGTTTGAATTGAACATTTTCTTTCCATTTGATATCAGTATTTTTACTGATAAGCATGTTCTAGTGAGAAGGTGGTAAGTCAAATGGTGTGGCTAATACACTGAGAGTCCTTGAAAATGATAATGTAAAAGGACTGGGCCCAGAAGCCTATATCCTTTCTTGAAGGAAGGTTACTGGTTTTTTTTCAAATTTATTAGTCACCAAAGGTAAATGTACAGAACGAAATCAACTTAACATGTTAGAATGTTTACTATGTGCTTTACATTGGGCTAAAGCCCAATGTATATATAAAGCCCAATGTATATATAAAGATAAAAAAAAAAAGATGCCCAAAAAGCTTATCATTAGTGGAAGAGCTAGCTGGGAAAGGAGAAAGAGTGCAGTAGAAAGTTTTCTTTCTAGAAATGAATGAATTCTGCCAAGGACACCACCTTTCTGATCTGTTATTTCAGGCAAAAGCTGTGCATTGCTGAAAATACCTTTATTTTCACTACTTAATGTGCTCTTAGGGAAAGCATACTCTTAATATGAACTTGGAAAACAGACTTTCTACCTAGAGATGATTGTAGACACTTATATTTAACCCTCGTTTGGCATATCCATACCAAGAAAAAGGTAGATGTTGTCAGTATGTACTTTTTTCTGGGCCAGTGCTCTCTACGAACCTAGGATCTATCACTTTCCTCAAGACTCAGGTGAACTCTCAGACAGTTAGAGGGCAGGCTTTAAAATGGCAGATATTTACTCATACCAGGTGACAGACCTTTGCTACTGAGAATCTGGTTAGATGTTTGTCTTTATATCCTTTGAGCATTAGTACCAGGGACAGTTTCTGATTGCAATTCAAATTATGTCACAGCCAGAGAGAAAGAGAGGACTATGCCAATGCTTGAAACCTTTCCATAAAGCTCATTGGCCGTCTGGATATACAGGCACATGTCTAGTACTGGACATGTGTGCAGGAAAATAAAATAAACAACTAAACTCAACCAAATGGTAATGAGAATGATGATGTGAACAATTTATCTATTGGAGAAATTGGACTTTACTTTCTTGTCCTTCATGTATTTGTGTAATAGTACTAATTAAAGCTAACATTTATTAAGCATTGTAGCAAGCGCTGTGCTTGAATAAAAAACTTACTTCTTAAATTGACTCAATTAGCCTTGCACTTGTTAATGAAGAAACTGACACACTCAGAGGTTAAGTAACTTACTGCATCATGGAGTCAATAAATGGTGGAGCTATCTGCTTTTGGAGCACATGCCATCATACCCTAACAATCTCTGTGAATGTCTGGGCTCCAAATGACTTATACAACTTTTTTTTTTTAATGTTAGTTTAGCACGCACAAGTATCAGATTCTTACCCATGCTACCTTTTGTTCTTTAAACAGGCATCTGCTTTTGTAACTACATTACCAAAATGAATGTAAGAATAGATGCATCTCAGTGTCAACAAGCACCTTCCTTCCAAGTTATAAGATGGGAGAACCTGTAAAACTCTACACAGTTGGCAGTAGTTTTAACTCCCAAGTATCCCCGCTTCATCCCAGGATCCATTTCACATCCAAACACTGTAAGCTGGGATTTCTTTTACAGAAGGCAAGCAGCATGCGTATGTCAGCCTAACACCCTTCATTGATAAAGTCTGAAGGCTTTCAGTGCTTTAAAAGACACCATAGTATCTCCAGTTAAAACTATTCAGTATTTGCTTTTTCTGAAAGAAGAAATCCTGTAGTTTAAGGTTTTTTGTTGTGGTTGTTTTTTATGTTGGAAACTTGTTTGAACTATGGTAAAGTTGAGGCTAGTTGAATGGCTTTTCCCTAATTTTGCAAGTGGGTGAGAGTATGAGTGCAGTCCTATGGGAAGTTTTTGAGAGTGAGAATGGCAAGTATAGTGGATGAATTCCAAATTTTGTTTAACTAGAATGGTGTTGATAATGTTGATTAGAGATTTATTTTTGCCAGATGTAACTTCATATTACAAGTCATAGAGAAGTGTTAATTTTACTAACAGCTCTGGGAGTCACTTCTTCTCAGATATACCATCTGTTACTTAGTTGCCCTTTTAAGCTCTCTTTTCAACTAGGGATGCAAGTGTCCATAAGTAGACCCTACATATAGAGGGCACTAAAATAGTTTATTTTCAAACGCAGTTATATGGATTTTCAGTTATTGAGAAATCTTAAGAAAAGTTATCTAGATGCTTTTGTACCTGCTCTGTACCTGGTGGAAGTGTAGCTAGTCGTGATCAACTCCTCATCTGAGTAATCCTTTTGTTTTGTTTTGTTTTCAATGTTTTATCATTCATTTATTGGTTTAATAAACAATATTGTTTGTAATTTTGTGTATAATATTGTTGCCAAAGACATGTGAGTGGGTGCTGTGGAGGAGACAGATAAAAATAAGGCATGTGCCTTGTCGTTTAGGTGTTTGCAGTCAGCTTTTCCTGGGAATCTTGTAAGGCATGTACTTGAAAGAGTATATCATCACTCTGGTTTCCTCCTAGCTGTGAGCAATTATTGCCTTCTTGATAAGTAGACATTTGAATAACTGCAGCGCTTGCTGAAACTTCGACCTTCCGAAGATCCCAGATGTGAGAGGGGTCTTTATCATTCATCTAAAGTATCTAGTGAGTATTTATAGAGTACCCACCAAATAGAGCATCTGTGCTCAGTGTCATAGGGCAAACGGAATGAGAAAAAACTAACAAATTTTTCCCTAGGGCATTTTTAATGTAAGAACTAAACATATTTTAAAAGTTCACAACATAAAGTGGTATAAGTGAAAATGAGTGGCAGAGAGCATAAATGCCAAACACATCCAAAAGAGGAATAAATTCAAAGGTTGGGGAAGGTTGCCCAGTAGACTGACTTAGTATAGGGGTATCAAATTTCAATGGGTGAAAAGTACAAAGATAGGAATTTCAGCTTGACTAAGGTTTTGGAATATACATCAGCAAAAGAGGATTCTTCAAAGAGAACTTGGTTTGTGTGTTTTGACTTTTAGCCTAAATACAAAAGCTTAGTTTATTAAAACTTTTTTTTTAACCCAAATGCAAAGCAACAGAGGTAAAAACAAAGAAAAAATCAGCTACTTTTGCTTGAGACTCTGTCCCTCTTAAGATTTAGGCTCATACAAATAGCAAAATTATATTCCTTTATCACATTCCTTCATTCATATTGTATTTATTCACTCAGTACTTAAATGTGTCCAGCCTTGTGCAATGTGCTTGACATTAAGAATAGCCCTGAGCACCTTTTGGGATGAGCACTGGGTGTTGTATGGAAACCAATTTGACAGTAAATTTCATATATTAAAAAAAAAAATTCAGAAAAAAAAAAAAAAAAGAATAGCCCTGAGGGGTAAAATAACTCACCAAAGGAGAACATCAAGATGCCCTTTGGAATTTTGCCTGTAGAGTGATGGGAGGTCATGTGGTTCTGATGAGGGATTTATAGACTGATTGCATAAATGTAGTTTCAGCTCTAGGAGCTGCTGCCCCCTCCCTTAACAAACCAAATTAAAGTTTGCCAGAGTCTCTCTACAATGGTGACTTGAGTTCAGCATGTCTCATGTATTTTTTTAGTGTATTCTAGTTTTCATACCCACAAACTTTTTCCGAAAGATATCAGAGATAAATTTGTCTTTTACCACTGATTTGTTTCATTTGTTTAAATTAATGATATATCACTCTACCAAATATCCCTAGGCAGAATGAAATGAAATTACTTTGTTTGAATTAGATATGCTAAGTAATTCTAAAGTGTAACTCTAGAGGGAGAGCATTCTGTGTTTAATGTTAAAATGTCTGCACATTTCGACAACTCAGAGAAAATAAAATTGTATTTTTGGAGATGATGACATTTTTGGAGAAAGACTCTCAAGATAAGGTTATTGGCAGAGAAATGAAAGACTCGTACAGAATATTGGATGAAGTCTCAGTGGAGGAAAGAAAAGTCAAGGAAAGGAAGTGTGAAGAGTAAAGGGATGACAGAGTCTGTTATAAGGGATCCATGATGCAAAGAAATGGAACAAAGTGAAGTATATGGGAGAAAAATAATTAATGATGAAAACTGTGTGTAATACAGAATGAGGACTCAGAAGTCTTTATTATAATACCAATCAGAAAAGAAATAATACTTCTCTCCCTCAGGTGGGTGTTCATCTGCTCATATTTTATTTTTTAATTGAAATTCTCATTGTTCATTGACCAGATCTCTTCTCATTTATTTTCACAGCAACCTTGGTAGCAGCAAAATAATCATTTAGAAAACTATAATGGAGTGGGTGACTTACTGACTTAAAATATTTAGCATAGTGTATAACTCAACAAATGTAATTCTTCCCGATTATTTTTTATTTTACAAGAAGATACTCACTGTATTAAACTGATTGTGTGGACTGCTTTTTTACCTCATGTATCTTGTCCTGCTAAACACTTCCGTTCTCTGAATGCATTTTTTAAGTAACATAGCACTATTGCACAAGTTTAAAGGTGAACCTCTGGCAGATTCAAGTACCTCAAATTTAAATCAGATATCTGACTTTTAACGTTAAATTAAAAGTTGTCAGAAAGGAAGATAATTTTTTAAAATTTATTGTTGCATTTCAAAAGGACCAGATCCAGGTCTGTATTTCAAAGTTTCTTTAATAAACCCTGGGAATTTTTTTTTTCTTTTTTCTTTTATTTTCTGAATCCACTTCTCTACTCCAAATGATTTAGATGCTTTTATTCTTCAAGCTCCTTCCAACCATTCCAATGGAAAATTGTCTTATTTTGTTCCTGGAAAATTATACCTTTTGTTACTGGAAGCTTATTAAGAGTAATTAAAATTTAAGGTTACCCCACTCTCAGATGTTTACATGAAAATAAAGTCAGATTTCAGTCACCTAGATATTGGGGAGAGTTCAATAAAGGTGGCTGCTCATATCAAAATTATGTACTTGAAAAATGTGTTTTGATAATCTGCACTTCCCTTCTTGATGAATGAATAAGAAAGAAATTTTCAAGAAGGGATCACATTAAGTCTTTCTTTTCCTCTTTTTGGTAACCCTAGTGTGAATTGAAGACATACCTTTTTCTCTTCAGTATTTGCATTTTAAAACTGATATCCAAAAAGTGAAATAAACAAAATATTAAATTTCATAAGAATGTATGGGAGACATTTTGCAGTGTAAGAGTTCAGTGAAGTTTTATCCAAAGATAGAAACTTCTGTAAGGCAGACTCTGTTGATAAAAGCTGTCAAACTCAATGTATAATCGCATAGCAATATATAACTTCAGTCGTATAATAATCATGATGATTATTTATATCATCAATATATTATAAACGTAGTAGATATATAACTAATAATAATAGCTACACATATATATATCTGATGTCATAGTAAGAGCTTTATTCCATTTTGAAAGCCCTATAACTTTCTTGCTGCCTGCTTGTCTTTCTAACATGAATTTTAACTGCAAGCAGAGTGAGGGAATTTGTTTTTTAATTGTAGGCACTCCTTTTTGTTTTCAAATTTAGGTTAAATGGAGTTTTCATATAAGAATTGAAAAGTTAGGATAATGTGGGACAATGCTAACATGGCAAGGATTTTTTTTTTATTTTTGTACAAATTTAATGAATCTCATCTTCGTGCATATCCTTTCTGTTATCTCCTTGGGGTATTTCCCTTGTGGTTCCTACCTACAATTCTATTAATGATGTCAGTAATGGTATTGTAAAGGATCGGGCTTCAGGTGATATTAGTGTGTATAATGATTTGAAGAAGGGGAATGACCCACTTTTATGTTAGGTCATTTTCTCTACCTATCACCCAAAACACACTAGCTTCAGTAAGTGTAATCCACTCTCCAAGAACAAGTGTTCAATGATCAAATGAGCTTTGGGAAACGAAATCCCACCTGTGGAGGGTACTGATGTGCTTGGCTATATAGAATTTGAAAAATACCCTTAAAAACTGTACTGGATACACTTACCTTAGCAGATAAGCTGTCTAATTTACTTTCCCAGGGGAATTTTTTTCTTTGTTAACATAATCTAGAACACATTCTCCTATTGTAATAATGTAGGATCTATGTCACCTCAAAGGCATACTCCATTTGGTATTTGCCATTGTGAAATCTCATCCAAAAGATTATGGTACAATGTAATCTAATTTAAATACAATTCTTGGGAAAGATGCTGTTTTATTTAATTAAGGATTAAGAGGAACAATAAAAATATTTGCATTGTTGGAAATTACTATATACAACTACATCATTCTATTTTGTATTTATTATCCTAGCACATTTTGACATTGTTTTTGCTGATTTAGGGCACTGTAGGGCCTATATAATTCCATTCTGTCACTGATAACTATTACGTAGATATAGATGCTAAACTATAGGAAAGTAGGCCAAATGTATACTTAACACATAAATGTGTTGGAATATATTTCTACTCAACTTTATGATAATTTTGCTTTTTAAAATAATAGTAGAAGTTAGGACAAAATCAGTCAATGCAAGTTTTGTCATTTGTGTTCTGGGCAATTGAAGTTTTCCTTATTATACTTGCATAGGTTTCCTGATATGATCCTACAGTACTGTTGGATCCACTCAATAACCATTGAGAATCTCATCTTTGCAATGGACTGCCCAAGTGTTAGGTGAATATGAAACAAAAACAAAAACAGCAACCTGATAGGAAATTTGTTACCTTAAGGAAATTGACACAATGTAGGATAAACTTCACTATACTAGACAATATATCTGAAACACTATCTCAACACAAATTTTACAATAATTTTTTTTTCTAAGTTGTCTTCTGAGGTCAAAATATCTACTTGGAAATGCATAGTTACTAATGGCAGCTAATACTTTTTGAATGAATCGTGATTATCATAGCTTCAAGTTTAATCTTCTTCCCTCTCTCCTCTTAAATACACATAAAAAGATTGTTTTGTAGTTACCTAATGCTTATTGATCATCAATTTCACGATTGTTTTTTCGATGACAGTATTTTATTATTCTTCCAACTTCCCAAAATTCTAGGAAAGTGATAAATTTAGTCTGTTAGGCTATTTGTGATTCTTAACCCACTGACAGAATTCTGTTATGAGCATATAAAGTAAGGCCTCAGCTATCCTTAGCACTATAATTCACTTACCAGGAGGTTCACAGAAACTTTCCTGAGCTGTCAAATACATATCCAAAACTCACTTGCCCTGTAGTCACGGAAAAGGTCTTCAGTACCTCATATATTGGGTATTTAATCTTAGCCCATTCATAACTCCAAAATATTTTGTTATCTTTTCTCTGAGTCCAAGATATGTTACAGGAAGTAGCAGATTAAGAGAATGAATAGGAGCAGCCCACAGTCAGGCCTTTCGACTGCAGTGGTGATAGTGGAGAGGAAGAAACCCAAGAAAGCGGATTTAAGGACTTAAGAAAATTATGGCTCTGCTAGGCTGAATCACGTCCTGTAGGGGAAAAAGTGGTGTGGAAGTCTTTTCTGGATCATTTGACAAAATTGGGACAGAGATGGTAGATTAGATCAAGTAATGTATGTTATTAGTAACGTTATTGTGGTTATGTAAGAGAATATCTCTATTAGGATACATATACTGAAGTGTTTAGGAGTAAAGTGCCAGGATATATATAATTCACCATTAAATGGTTAAGAGAAAATAATTGTGGGTGTGTTTGTGGAGAAGGGGTGGGGGAAATGTATACAGAGAGAGAGAACAAATAAACAAGTGAGGGAAAATGTTAATAGCTGAATCTGGGTAAAGGGAATATGGGATTCTTTGTGATTTTTTTTTTTTTTTTGCATCTTTACTATAAGTTTATTTGCAAATAATTTTATTTTTTAAATCATGGTTTGAAGGTTTATTGTGTAGCATATATTCAAAATATGTTATTTTTTACTTCTTTATTTCCCAATCCAATAGCATACATTTGTAATAATGATATTAAATTATCAAGTTAATATCAAGCATCACATATTTAAGAAAGCAAGGTCTATACAATTCATTTCAAGGATAGTTTTATAATAATTAATCTATAATTTTAAACTTAGAATATTAGAGGAAAAAAACCTTCAACCCCCAGACAGCTGGGCTGTAGATTCACATCCTATCACATTGTATATGGTGTCTCATAAACTTTTCAATAGTGACTTCTAGTGTTTTTTAAATATATTTTTAATGACAGAAATTATCAATGATATAATATGATTATTACTCCCTCTATGTTTTTTTTCTCTTCTTTCTTACAGCCTTATTAATTTTTGCTGGCCCATTTTAATTAATAAATCACATATTAAAATACATATATTATACACACACACACACACACACACACACACACACACACACATACTCATAATCATTTATACTCTGAATCAAAGGTTGTGATTTAATAGAAGTGACTTCTTCCTTATCCATGGAATTCAGATATGCCCATTTTACCCCTCATACAAATGGGATTCCCCTTTCATGAGATTGTGATGAGGATGATCTTAAGCATGGTGCCCATATAACCCCTGTAGGTGGCAGTATCTGCCAGGGATTTTTTTGTGTGTGCCACTACTTTTCCCCCTAGTTTTGTGGTTTCTCCTTCACATTATTGTCTTGGGAAGTCAGGAAAATTAACAGGGCCCATGAATATTGACATGTATGAAATAAAGGAACAAAGATATAGATAGAGCTGAGAAGAGCAAGGCCCAGGTAAGGCTTGAAACTAAAAGTTCAAGAACAACCAACAAATGTGGAAGAAGCTTATGGTTGATTTGTTGTGCCCTCACTACTGTTGTCCAAGTTTTAAACTGAGAGTTTGTTGCAGAAACTGAAGAGTGTGTTGCAGATCCCAAATCTGTTCCTGAATTGAGCCTCTTCATCAGCTTCCAAAATTCCTGTGGCTATAATTTGAAAGATAATTCTGCTATAATTACATTGAAGTGAGAGCGATAGGGAATAATTTCTTTCTCACTGAAGGAAACAAGATTATGTCAATATCTCTTAGAGACCAGTGTTTTGCTTTGGAAATCCATCCTAATTTAATGTATGAAATGGAAGAAGAAAAAATATATAGCCATAGTTTTGGAGGATATTAGAATATTTTTGTAGGATTCTTTTGAAATCTTGTTAGAATTAGTGTCGATTCTATAAAGCTTTAAAATATTTTGAAGGTTAATCAGTAAATACATTTAAAAAAATCACTAAGCATATACTTGGGCAAAACACTATGTATGCTAAAGTATAAAAGCACTGATGGTCATCAACAAAGACATTGTAGTCTAGATGAGAAGCCAAGACATGATAACTCAATCATTATGTGACAATAAAATAGGAAAATGCAAGAGAGATCACATGGTGTGTGCTCTATGAAGGAGATGGACAGTGATAGTTGGTCAAGGCCTGAGAAGAAGAAATTACCAGCTTTGAGTCCAGGATTCCAGGAGGAACTTAGCTCTGAAGGATGAAAAGAATTGAGATTGGTGAAGAGGAGAGTTTAAGTTATTTGAGTTTGAGTGAACACAAGGTTTGAGCCTGGCAATAGGCTTGCAAGCTTTAGAAAAGAAGAAATAGATCAGTTTAATGAGAGTGGATGGCCTGTGTCTAGAAGGCATAGGAGAAATGGTTGAAACAGTAGAATAGAGCCAGACTGAGGATGTGGAATACCTGACTCACAAGTTTGGATGGATTGTTGTATAGAATCACTTGAAGTTATTTTTGCAAGGAAGAGGTATGTTGAGTGGGAGCTTTTTAAAGGAAGATTAATCTGTAGAACATTTATACATTTGCTGCTTTGTCCATATATAATAAAGAGATTTTTAAAAGTTACATACTCTCTCCCTTGTTTGGTGTCTGGGCTGATTTTAATTATACTTAAATCAACCCATAATAAATTTGTGTCTTCCAGCCAAGAGTGTCTGTAAGTTCCCTTGATAGCATGATCCATTGCCTGAATGTCCTTGTAGCTAGAAACTGCTTTCATATTATTTAGCCTGAGTTCTTGCCTTTGTGCTTAAGCACATAACTTTCTCAACTGTACCCATTTAATGGCATTAATTCATCCAGGTTTCTTTTCCACATGCCCTTTTATATATTTATAGATAATTCTTCTCTTATTTCTCCTTCCATGGTGGATTAATATTTCCATCCTTTCTTTTCCTTCCTTCCTTCGTTCCTTCGTTCCTTCCTCCTTCCCTTCCTTTCCTTTCCTTCCTTTCTTTTCCTTCCTTCCTTCCTTCCTCCTTTCCTTCCTTTCCTTTCTTTCTTTTCTTTCCTTCCTTCCTTCCTCCTTCCCTTTCCTCCTTCCTTCCTTCCTCCCTTCCTCCCTTCCACCGCCCTCCTTCTCTCCCTTCCTTCCTTCCTTCCTTCCTTCCTTCCTTCCTTCCTTCCTTCCTTCCTCAATTCTTGACTTCACTTTATCTTCATTCTCACCTTCCTGATATTTTTATAGATTTTTAAAAATTTAAGTATAGCTGGTACATAATGTTACATTAGTTTCAGTTGTACAACATAGTGATTCAACATCTCTGTATGCTATACGCACAAGTGTAGCTACCATCGTTCCCCATACAACACTATTGCAATACCATTGATTAAATTCCCTATGCTGTACCTTTTCTCTCATGACGTATTCATTCCATGACTGGAAGCCTATATTTCTCACTTCCCTTCACCCATTTTGTCCACCCCTCACCCCCACCTTCTAATTTTTTAAATGGCTTTTACTATGTATTATGTATGTATTAGCTGGCCTGACAAAATTTCTAGCAGAAAGGAGATTTATAATCTTAATAAAGTTATTTAAAGTCCTAGAAAGAGCTTAATCACCTTCCATTGTTCAATTTAAATATTACCTTTTCTAGGAAGCCCTCTATAATCTTCCTACCCTATGCTGACCACCCTCTTCTCTGAAACTCTTAGTTGATTTAGTCATTGCTATAGAGTAGAAGTCTTACTTACAACAAGTAATGTAGATAGGTCCATTGCTGTATATTTATCTTTTCCAAAGTACCTACACCTAGCATTGATATTATAGGTCTATCTGTGCTTTATATGTGGAAATCATAGATGGAGGGGAAAGTATATATGTGGCAAAGCAGAGTATACTACAATATTTTTCAGATGGTTTACCAAGATCACATGTTGCAAATTGATTGTCCTTGAGTTGGGGCTGTCCATACATGTTTTGCTTCCCTAAATAGTGGCTTATTGAACATTTAAAGTATTTTGAATTACTTATGAACATTTAAAAAATTAGGATGTTTCCCATAAACATCAGTATCTCCACTATGTAAAAGAAAAGAAAAAAAAAACAGTGTACCTGACAAAGTGATCTGCATTCTTATGGTAGTGTAATCAAGTAGAAGTGAGTAGCTGCCAATATCTTTAGACCAACTGGGAAGACTCTCTTTTGTTCGGGATAGCTCTATTTTTCCCCATTCCTAATTTAAAATGCTGTCTGGCCCTCCCAGGCACTTGAGTTTGTGATTGCTGTCCTAAATGCTTAGATAAACGTGGAGTGCCCTGGACTGTTTCAGAATTCCTTTAAGATGTACAAGAATATCTAGTAACATCCTGAACTTGGTGCTACAGTGGTTATCAGATTTTAGATGTAAGAAGAGTGAAATGGTCAGCTTCTGAAAAATGAAGATTCCTTGATCACATGCTGAGGTTACTAAATCAGCAGATCTGGGAAATCTAAATTAAAAAAAACACACACACAACAGATGATGGTGATGCATATGTTATTTGTATCACATTTAGTGGAAACTTCTTGTGTCTCTTGATCTCTGGAATCAGACATACCTTGCCTTCACTGATAGAAATAAGTTCAATTTTAATAATAATCATTTTAAAGTATAAAGTCCTAGAGGTAGGAAGAACACGCTGTTGTGCTATGTTTTTATCGACATCTTCATTATTAGACACTTACTTTGTGTATGATATTTTCCCATAATAAATAATTCTTGGATGAATATCCTTATGATTCATTTTTAAAAAGGAAAATGAGACCTCCGTGCTAACCAAATTTATTTAGGGAGTTGTGTGTGTGTGTGTAGATCATATATATATATGATATATATATATATATATATCATATATATATATCATATATATATATGATATATATATAATTCAGATATAATTCAGGATAGAATCCATCTTTTTTTAGGCCTAATTTTTCTCAAACTAAATATTTTCATATTGTTACCACTTTCAGTTACTGCTTCCATTATCTATCATTAAAATAAAGCTAAACTTGGAAAATATACTTTTTCCATGATGACTCATTTCTGTTGATTTGGAAGAGGGTCTTAACAATATGTTTCCTTAGTATAGATAAAATCATCTGTATGGTCAAATAAGGGTGAAATTAAACTTTGTCAATTACATCTATAATTCTATAACCATTGCCATTTGCTCGTGGTGCCAAAGCAAATGTAGGTGAGGTTTAATAATATTCACCAGGTTACTACTGGTGGTGTTTATTTCTTTTAAAATGCAGGACCTCATTGGCAAGCTGGGAATTTATCTTCTTGGATACTGAAAAGAATAGAACATTTCAACTATATGTCAGACCTTTTTTTTTTTTTAATTAAAAAAATTTTTTTACATTTATTCATTTTTGAGAGACAGAGACAGAGCACAAGTGGGGGAGGGGCAGAGAGAGAGGGAGACACAAAATCCGAAGCAGGCTCCAGGCTCTGAGCTGTCAGCACAGAGCCCGACGTGGGGCTTGAACTCACGAACTGCAAGATCATGACCTGAGCCGAAGTTGGACGCTTAACTGACTGAGCCACCCAGGCCCCCCTTTTTAAAATTTTTTTGACATTTATTTATTTTTGAGAGACAAAGTGAGACACAGCATGAGTGGGCGAGGGGCAGAGAGAGAAGGGGGACACAGAATCCAAAGCAGGCTCCAGGCTCTGAGCTGCCAGCACAGAGCCTGACGCGGGGGTTGAACCCACAGACTGCGAGATCATAATGGCTGAGCCACCCAGGCACTCTTAAACTGTATGTCAGGCCTTTGCCTTAACTTTAGCAGAAAGTAACTATCGCTTCTATCTACTCAATTTATGAATATTTTGGGTTAATGATATGACTGTCATTGTCCTAGAACGAATAACATTCATTAGTGAATAACATTAGTTCAGGTTCACATGATGGCCCATGTAGAATAAAGAGAAACTTTATTTCTCTTCATATGATTTTAAGAATGTTGTACATTTACAAAATGGACTCTTTACTTTTTATCTTCACTTCTCAACTTTTATCTGATTTCTTTGGCCCACATTTCCAAGAACAATCCCAATTGAGAAGTCAGACTTTTATGGCTCACATTCTGTGTTATTAAACACATGAATCATTTTGGTTTTATGACAAACTAATGGGACCATTGTTCCTATCCTTCAGAAGGTTGTTCTTTGGGGACCTTTTGAGTAAAGAGAAGAATGGAACAAGAAAATAAGATAGCTTCAGCCTAATAATCAGAGGTCAGTGCAGTCTGCAAGAAGATCATTGTTAAGTGTTTCAGCACATTTTACAAAATAGTCTGAGGAATTGCCAGTGTTAGTGTCATTATGGCCAATGATTAAATTCTGTTCAAAGTTAAAGCAAATTGGAAAAGAAGAATAAGTAAAAAGTGCGAGAACGAGAATAAAACAAGGGGGTTCACCTTTAGATCGCTAACAGAGGACAGTGAGAGGTGATAATTAACATTCCAATTCTGTTGTCATAGATTTGCCTAAACTCCTTGTGTTATTTCCACTCTTTCTAACCACAGACAACTTAAGGAATTAGTATTGATATGTTACAAATGGCTCATTGAATTACTTTTCCTTTGAGGTCCCAACACCAAGGGTTCCCTCAGAAGACATAGAGAATCTTTTTTTCAGTTTGCATTGTTTTCACTATAGAGAGATTTTTTTTAATGTTTGTTTGTTTGTTTGTTTGTTTGTAGTGCATATGAGTTTGGGAAGGCAGGAAAGAGAGAGAGAGAGAATCCTAAGCAGGCTCTACACTGTCAGCACAGAGCCCCACACAGGACTCAATCCCAGAAGATCATGACCTAAGCCAAAATCAAGAGTTAGATGCTTAACCAACAGCCACCCTGACGCCCCTAGAGAGAATTTTTAAGTGTTGGAAACCAGTTGTGTCCCCACCCACCCACACCAGCTCAACAAAATTGAGAGATTACATGCAGTACTATTTCCAAAGTCTCCATACTTAAAAAATTCTTTATAGTTTCCAACTAAATTTATTTGTAAGAGAATGATGAATGTGTTTTTCTTTTTTTTAAGTTTACAAGACTGCATCAATATATTTTTTAAGTTTATTTATGTATTTTGAGACAGAGAGTGATAGCAGAGGAGGGGGAAGAGAGAAAGAAAGAGAGAGAGAATCCCAAGCAGGCTCTGCACTAAGCACAAAGCCTGATGTGGAGCTCAAACTCTTGAACCGTGAGATCATGACCTAAGCAGAAATCAAGAGTGGGACGCTCAACCGACTCAACCACCCAGGTGCCCCACGACTGCATCAATATTTTTTTTTTTTTTAATTTTTTTTTTTCAACGTTTTTTTTTATTTATTTTTGGGACAGAGAGAGACAGACCATGAACGGGGGAGGGGCAGAGAGAGAGGGAGACACAGAATCAGAAACAGGCTCCAGGCTCCGAGCCATCAGCCCAGAGCCTGACGCGGGGCTCGAACTCACGGCCCGCGAGATCGTGACCTGGCTGAAGTCGGACGCTTAACCGACTGCGCCACCCAGGCGCCCCTGCATCAATATTTTTTAATGACAACTTTTTGTTAGAAAAAGATGGTCTAGTTTGACTTAGAATTATACAGGTCCAATCAAGTAAGTGAAAGTAACATGAAAAAGTCAAATGTCTCTTTCTCCTTCAGAGGAATAATCAATTTGTTTTGGGCAAAAAACGAAAACTGTAAATAGGACAACAAAACAGAGTTTTTATTTCTTTCATTTTAAAGTATAACTTTTCAATCATTCTTTCATAAACAGCCTACCATCTCTTCTACTCTTAATCAAAATCAAATTTATTTTTCTCTCCAGCTAATGACTTTATGAGTGGCAGGCAGGCTATTTTTTGACACAGGGAATAATTAAGAAGAGCTGAATTGACTAAATGAGAACTGTATTTTTGGTAGACTAGTTAATAATGACTTGGAAGTTTTGTCCTGATTTAGAAAGAAATTAAAGTTACTACATTTCTTCTTTTTAATTTTGATTGACAGACACAAGTGGGAAATCTAGTTACGGTCAAGTAGAACAAGATTCTCTGACTAAATCAAGAAAGGTTTGTTTGGAATTTCATGACAGCCAATGATCAATGACTTGATCAGTAAACTTTCTGGAGAGATGGGTCATCATTTGTGGCCTTAATCTCAAATGTGTTAGTAGCTCCATGCTGAGAACAAACATGTCCACAAATACTCACTAATCAATCACTGAAAGTATGTGAGTGGTGAGTACCAAATAAAGCTTTGGTGTGCATGAGTCTAGGGTTAGTTGCGTTTGATAAATTCATTCTGGCACAAGTAAAGAAAATGTAGTTGGTTTGTCTCTTACCTTTCAATGTTGTCAAAACAAAATCTTCAAGTGACAGTGTTATAAGTACTTTCTGTTAGGTTCTTTGGTGTGTTTCTTTGTTTAGCACAAATTAGAAATGTGTTCCTATTTGCAATTTCAATAAGCAAAGTTAAAAGACATTGATTCTTTCTCTAGTTTTGGAAGGTTAATTCTCCATGTTTCTGCAGACTTACAGTGAGGTCATTTATCCGTTCCCAAATGTGTACAAATGGGTAGCTCTATATTTATTCTGTCTGATTTCTCCCTTTATTGGCTGGGACCATAACAAACTAATTATTATTTTTTATTTATTCACTCTTCCAGATAATGCATTTTGGACAGTAAAAATAATATCAGTTTGATATTCAGTTTGCACATAGGATTTCATGGCTGTCATGCCTGATTAGGGCAAAGGCATTTCTTTCTCTTTGCCTTAAAGCTACAGCAAAATGCTATGAGTAATTTGTATATCAATGACTCCTTCACACCCTTTCTAGGGAGGTGGATAGGCATCAAATGTCTGTTAGGGAATGGTGCCTTCCGAATCAATCAATAAATAATCTGAGGGGCTCCTGGGTGGCTCAGTCGGTTAAGTGTCCAACTTCGGCTCAGGTCACGATCTCACAGTTCATGGGTTCGAGCCCCTCATCGGGCTCTGTGCTGACAGCTCTGAGACTGGAGCCTGCTTCTGATTCTTTTTCTCCCTCTCTTTCTGTCCCTCCCCTGCTCACACTGTCTCTCTCTGTCTCTCAAAAATAAATAAATGCAAAAAAATTAAAAAAAAATAATCTGAGTCTTTTAGTATATTACAGGCTATAATATTAGAGACAGAAATATTTTAACAATGTTAAATGAAGTCAGAAGATGTGTCATAAAAGCCCATCATGTTGTATCCCTAAACCAGCCCTCCTGGCAAAACAAAAGGAAATTTGAATTTAGATCACTTTCAGGATTTCTTGAATAACAACTTTGAATAAACTTATTCTTTGACTTGGGAACTTTACGCACCTCACTCTGAACAATTTATTCTTCTCAGGAAATTTTATTTCTTCTCTCTGTGCAACTCAGCCCTACTCAGCTTCCTTCATTTCTAGGGGGGGAAATGTGTTGGTTTTGTGTAGCTGCATAGCAACTTAATTAAGTAAATGATTTTATGAAGGGAGAACTTAATTAGAAGATGAACTTTCTAACTATTTCTTCCTTTTACTTTTCCTAGCAAGAGATATTGTCAGAGAAAATTGGACAGTATTGTAGAGATGAAAAGAGAATAAATATCTATTGTTTTGAAGCCTGGGCAAGTAGGAAAAGTAGGCCAAGTCCCTGGGCTGCATTTGTGGACCATTTTCTTTTCACTGATATGTTTGACATCTACACAAAATATAAGACAATAGAATTGGCCAAGATTAAATGTAGGCTTTGCATTATCCATGTTATGTCTCAATTTTCTTGCAAGAATACTTTTTTTTCTCCTCAGTAGAATTATTTGACCATAAACCGATGAGTGAATCCATAAATATCCTTCTCTTCTACAATGAAATTTTAAAACATTACAACCAAGATAATCATAGCCTTTACTTTGATCAGACATCAGTAGGCAGCTTGTTTATACTCTATAGTTTGTAAGAAAAAAATCAATATGTGTTTTTTTCTGCTATAGTATTTGGATATGGTGTCCCCCAACCCTAAAATATTTCTTCTATCCTTATCCTTAAGTCTCTTGTAATGACTTGTAGAAAAATGTTTCTTACCAGCTATTTTTTTTTATTTTACCAAGTTATCCAGTGTCTAGTAGAGTACCTCAATAAATATTTATTCAATGAATGAATCAATACCTCTGTTTAATACCAAGAATTCAGCCTAATCTTAAATAATAGTAAGCTGTTGCCTTGCAACTGCTCATGACAGCCTTAGGATTGGAATGAGAAGCCCACATTATATTCTGAAGTGTAATATTTTTGCTTTCTTGTCCAAAACATTCCAGTAAACTAGCAGGAATTGTTGGTGGTGGGGGAGGAATAGCAGAGGGGTGAAATGCCATTTGCTCAGATTTTTAGGAATAGATTAGACATCCATCTCTTCTGGTGTTTTAAGCAATTACCGGCCAGGTGTATATCAGCTGTGTTATGTCAGGACTTTCTAATGCCATTGGACTTTTTTATCAATGATGATATCACAAAATAGTCAACCCCGGACTGAGTTTGTGGGTGTAAAAGGGATAAAGTAGACATCATTAAGCAATGTTTGCAGCTAGGAGATTTAGGAGGAAAATGTGTGTGTGGTGAGAGAAAGAGAATTAGGAAAAAGCAATGACTTCTGAGGGTTGTGTCAGTGTCTCACTTTTGGAATAGGGCTGGGAGTCTGCCTCCTGCAATCTACTTATTTGGTCCCCAGACTGGTAATCAACACTTGGTCTACATTTTATCAAATGACTGCTTGAAGCGTGGTGAGGGTTTTCTTAATAGAGTTTTGCTAGTAGTTTGTGTGCCATTCTGTGGAACCCATTCCACAGCAAGGCACTGACTTTATAAGAAATTTCGTTCAGTTTTCTATTACCTGGAGTCTTTATTGAATCAGTTCTGCATAATATCTTTAATGGTGACCATGTATCTCTGCTAGATGTGTGGTAAGGAAAGACCTCTTTCTTGGTACTATGATTTTTCAAATTAATTTTTTAAAGTTTATTTATTTATTTTGAGAGAGAGCATGCTGGAGAGGGGCAGAGAGAGAGAGGGAAAGAGGGAATTCCAAGTAGCCTCTGCTCTATCCGCGTAGAGCCGGACATGGACCTTGATCTCATGAACCATGAGATCATGACCTGGGCCAAAACCAAGAGTTGGACTCAACTGACTTAGCCACCCCCACACCCCACCAATTATTTTTTATTAGTATGGGCAGCTATATCTCAAAGCACTTTTTATTGCTTTTCAGAAAAAATTTATAGTTGTAAATTCAGACCACACAAGTGATATTACTTGAATAGTTGACTTAATTTTGGACTACCTTGAAATTCTTTGCCTTGATAGCTTGAGGTTTCTGTATCTAGACGTTCATCTTCCCAGGATATACCAGAGTAGCCTTCTCTGTTTGAATCAGACTTTATGTTTAATTACTTTCAAGTAGCCAGGCAAGAGAAGGCCCCAGCTGTACTTGTTCCTAATTAACTCTTATTAGGTGTTCTGCTTCATTGAAGGTTTCCAAAATAAAGAGGAGTTCAAGACATAAGCAAAACAGTGTTGTCAAGTTTTGGCTTTGCCAGTGAGATGTGTGATTTGGAAAAATAATTCCTCAAAGCTTCAGTTTCCATAGCTGCAAATAGCACATTTTCTTCAGGTGATAACGAAGACACTTCCGGCTCTGGAAGTCTATGACCTCTTGAGCGTTTATGTGGTTATAAGGTCTCCCCCATGAGAAAGCCTTTCTTTACCTGGCCCAAAACAGAGATCTTCCTTCTTCCTTGCCCATGGCTTTAATTTAACTTTCTTTTCCAGGGCACGAACTGACTTATTAACCTTTTCCTGAATTGTCGCTCCAGATCAGAATCTAAAAATTATTAGGATATTAACAGATCCTTGTGCACCTGGAAAAGAGTCCATATAGCACCCTGTAGGCTGGTGAAGACTATGGGTGTAGTGGTGTGCCATTATCTACTCCACCCAAGTTATTAACACAATTAATTCCCCTGGAGGATTTTTAGTAGTTGTTCTGATCTAACAAACTTTCATGCCTTAACTTCTCTTTTGATCTTTTCTGCAATCTAGATTGCCCACTAGTCAACAACCTCCATGTTGTCGATTGTACAGAGACCCATTCCCAATCCATATATAACCTAAGAACAAAGGGTTCCTGTGGATGTCAGTCCTGCCCTGTTCCAACAGCTTGCCTCAGGTGTTTCCCCTACATCTTCAACCTGCCAGTCCAATCTTAAGCCAGCTGCATGGAGATTTGTTATATCCAACTTCATAAGGCAGCATTCTTTGCTGCTTGCATCTGACACCTGACAGGTCTATTTGTCTTAGATCAGTCCTTATGCTCTTGGTCCTGATTAGCAATATCCTCACTACCTCCCTGGTACTACCCCTGCCCTCTCCTTAAGATATCAACTTCCAAACCAAGTATAATGTTAGGCACACAGCAAATGTCATCAGCTAGGTGGAAATATGTTCTGTTTTGTTCCATTAAGTGTTACTTTGAGAGTAAAAGGTAGCCATTCCTTAAGGCTTAAATTGCATAGATCTCAGCAGGCAGGATAGATAGAAGTAGACAGCAAGGAAGAAGAGCCCATAAATCCTGAGGTTTAGAACTTCCCTGACTTTTTGTCTCACTGGACTTCTCTCCATACTCTCTTACAGGATCTATAGACGCTACGTTTTTGCATCACTTTTTATTTCTAGGAAGCTACTCTGAGAAAGTCAAGGTCTCCAAGGAATATAGGAAACACAACTGAGAACTGAAGCAATATATGACCAAGAAGTCTTTTTTTTTTTTTTTTTTTTTTTTTGTCCTGAAGTTCACAGCAAAATAAGATATTGGAAGGAGGCAAGAGTTTAGGATGTGAACTAGCTCATGAAGAAACATATGAGGTAGCATAACTGCACACACTTGACCATCTCCACGTGTACTTTAATTTTAAGTTCACTTCCATGGATTTTTCAATGCCTTAATGTCTGTTTTGAAATTATGATGTTCCCACCGCCCTGGGATCTATACAATTAGCACACTTTGGCAAGAGCAAAATAAAGTTTAGGTCAAATGTATTTCAATTCCTGTGTAAACAACGCATGGCAGCTGGAAGTTGTTTTAGAATTGCAGATGGGAATAGGTAATTCTGCATCCCTATGTGTATCAAAACGCACATGCTCAAAACCACCACAAATCGAACTTTTTCTTCATACCTGTTCGATAGAGTTGTTGGGACCATTTATTTCTTTAACTACTATTGACTTATCCTAACAGTAGACCAACCGATATCTACCAGGCCTTTGTTAGATGTTTGTCCTTTTTTCTCCCCCCTGAATAAAGCCTTGGGCATGGGAGTAGAAATCAGTAATTGCAAATTTTTAATTCCTGACAGGCAGGGTTTTACTCTCTCTGGCCTTTAACAGCCCATTTAGCCTCTTCAGGCTTTACCCATCAGCAAAATGTAAATAGCTGAATTAATGTGAATAAAGGGCTTTGAAGATGAAAACTCTTCTGCACTATAAGTGGCAACAGAGCCTTTCTTCCTTTATTGAAAAAACATTTATTGAGCTTAGTGTCAATTCTGTGCAGAGCACTTTAGGGAATCATAGAGATGTACATTGCCAAGGTTTCTGTCCTCGAGGAGGGTCACTCCCATCTTCGTGACACCCAAACCTAAACTGGGAAGTAGTGACTATTTCAACATTGGGCTTGGCTAGTGATTGCATGACTGGTTACGTCTTGAAGATACACATTTACCAAAGAAAACACTAATTCATTATCCACAATCAACTCAGAAGTAAGGTTTGTTTGTCAGTGATAGTCAAAGGGATCGTCCCTGAAACTCTAGCCCCTCAGGATGCTCCAGGACAAAAGTGTTAATGATTAACGAAGTTAGGAAGGAGCTACGTTAATACCATTCTCTTAAAGATTTACAGTGAATATACTTACAGTTTTTCAACCCAAACTGAGAAACACATTTTTGCAAATCTCCTCTAATTTTACTCCATTGAATATTTACATCCAAATAATTCTAGAATCTTACAGAATTAAAGTGGGTTTCAGAGGTGTCCAAGTTATGTCTGAAAAATGGTTGCAGGGAGGAATAAGCTTCTCTTAATATGGACCAATAAAGACATATTTAAGTCAAATAAAGTGGGCAATGTTTTTTTTTCTTAATTTTTTAAAATGTTTGTTTATTTTTGAGAGAGAGAGAAACAGAGCATGAACAGGGGATGGGAAGAGAGAGAAGGAGACACAGAATCCAAAGTAGGCTCCAGGCCCTGAGCTGTTAGCACAGAGCCCAACGTGGGGTTCAAACTCACAAGCTATGAGATTATGACCTTTAGCTGAAGTCGGGTGCTCAACCATCTGAGCCACCCAGGTACACTGAATATTTTTATTGGCTTTTATTTGAACTGTTTATAGGGTGGCTAAATACTTGAGTAGCTACAGTACATAATCCTAATGTGGCCCAAAATAGGCCCTCTCTTATTTTTTCATGGTAAGCCTATAAAGACTTTTTTTTTTTTACATTTTATTTTTTTATTTTTAAAGATTTTTATTTTCAAGTAATCTCTATACCCAATGTGGGGCTCAAATTCACCACCTGGCGTCACATCCTCCACCGACTGAGCCAGACCAGGTGCCTCTGTTATTTTATTTTTTTTAAGAAAGCAGATTGGTCCATCAACTTGATTTTCACATTTCATCCCAATGTCTCTGTATGTTTGAATCATTAATTTAGTTTTTTATTATGACACATGGAGCATGGTTCATGAAACTTAGCAAATAAATTGTTCAAGCAAAATAATTTTCTTCTTTAACATGTTAGTTCTCCACCCTTTCTGAGTATCTGACCATTATTTTATTTTAATACAAAATTTCTATATAAAATTGACTTTAATTTTCTACTAATCTATTTTCTCTGTGGGAAAAACTACCCTTTTAGTTATATTCCAGTAGAAATGTGCCAAGGCAGTAAACTTTACCATCTTTGCTTCACTAAATTATGTTCAACTTCAGTAGAGTATGCATTTGGACTAGTCAGAACTGTATCCAATTATTCAGTTTAAGCAGAGGTGATAGGAACTTTAAGCAAAGAAAGCTGACTTTACTTCCCTCTAGTTTTATATAAGTAGGATTTCAAGACAAAATGCTTTAGTTTTCAAATAAATATTGTAAAACTGAGGTTTTCAAATAGAATAATTTCCTTTCTTTGGCTTTCTGTGCCATCAACAAAGACATCATCAAAAACATGAGGTTTTCTTTGAGTTTTACCACCTTGAGGATTAATTTGCTTCAGTTTGGTTTGCTATTCATGATAAGTGTATTCATTTTTTTAAACTGTGTGTTTATTAGGAGTATTTGGATTTAAATTCATGTTGTCCATGGTATTCTTTTTGAGCATCAAAAATGCATGCAGAAAGCAAAATGAGAGTAATTTAACTCCTACTTTACGTTCCTAAGAGGCAAATCATCCACATCTTGGAACTCCATCTGTATAAATATTTGTCGTTTAAATCCTGCCTTTCATTGCCAAAAGGCAGTGAGATGGTCAAGCTTCTGCCCACATGCTTCCTGATGTTATTGTATTAGCTAAGATTCTTTTTAATGTAAAATGGGGGAAATTTTAACTCAATCTGGCTGAAGCATCAGAGCAAATGTATGGCTAATGGATTCAAGAAAAAAGCTGGATGCAGGAGAAGAAAGATGTCCTTAAGACTCACTGTCTTTCTCTTTTTATTTTCCCATATTTCTATGACTTGCCATGGTACCACCAACCTCACGTCTTCTCAGATATGTTTTCTTAACTATAGCTTCCATCATGTGCCAGGCGACATCAAGTAAGACAAACATCCCAGTTCTCAAAGATCTCTCTGCTTGGGGCGCCTGGGTGGCGCAGTCGGTTAAGCGTCCGACTTCAGCCAGGTCATGATCTCGCGGTCCGTGAGTTCGAGCCCCGCGTCAGGCTCTGGGCTGATGGCTCAGAGCCTGGAGCCTGTTTCCGATTCTGTGTCTCCCTCTCTCTCTGCCCCTCCCCCGTTCATGCTCTGTCTCTCTCTGTCCCAAAAATAAATTAAAAACGTTGAAAAAAAAATTAAAAAAAAAAAAGATCTCTCTGCTTAACATGGTACCTTATTTGATCAAGGTGTCATGTATCTTATTTTTTTTCTGTTACCAAGATAACCCCTCTTTCAGACATTTTACATGTGGAAATCTATGATGAAAGGATAAGAATGAAGAATGAAAGACCCAAGGGAGTGAAGTAAGGGAAATTCCTTTTACTAGGTTCATCTCTGCGCGGTGCTCCTTGGGAACTGTTTAAAAGTCCTTTGCCATCAGGCCAATCTTAAAACTGCTTTTTTCTCCTGACCAATTTAGTTTTGCTTCTTACCTTATCTGACCTTTATTATACCCAGAAGAAAATGTGAGAGAATATTTTACTATGATTGAAGTAGCGTAAAAACAAAGTAGCATAAAAGCTTTCATATTTATTTATTTCATTGTAGTTCTACAGCACAGTCCTAAGACTTCCTGGCAGTTCTTGTATCTTTTTTTTAAATTTTTTTTTTCAACATTTTTTATTTATTTTTGGGACAGAGAGAGACAGAGCATGAACGGGGGAGGGGCAGAGAGAGAGGGAGACACAGAATCGGAAACAGGCTCCAGGCTCCGAGCCATCAGCCCAGAGCCTGACGCGGGGCTCGAACTCACGGACCGCGAGATCGTGACCTGGCCGAAGTCGGACGCTTAACCGACTGCGCCACCCAGGCGCCCCAGTTCTTGTATCTTTTATATTGACAGATGAATGATAAGAAGTCTAGTAAGGTATCTAGAAAAGAAGACATATTAAAACAGTAACCTATTGCCAGTTTTCTATGGAACCTTGACGATATCAAAGAAGCTGAGAAGATACTGGTAAATCTCAGAAAGCCCAACTCTGAGTAACTCAAGTAGATAGGCAGAACTATATTCAAAATCAAAACATTTTTGGGGCGCCTGGGTGGCGCAGTCGGTTAAGCGTCCGACTTCAGCCAGGTCACGATTTCACGGTCCGTGAGTTTGAGCCCCGCGTCAGGCTCTGGGCTGATGGCTCGGAGCCTGGAGCCTGTTTCCGATTCTGTGTCTCCCTCTCTCTCTGCCCCTCCCCCATTCATGCTCTGTCTCTCTCTGTCTCAAAAATAAAAAAATTAAAAAAAAAAAGTTGAAAAAAAAAAAAACATTTTTCATCACGCCATTTCAAGGGGCAAAAAATTCCACACCATGTCAAGCAGGATTTTGAAAATTTCTAGGTCATTTACGATTTAATAATGCTTTTAAATTTTGCTCTTTTTGTTTTTAATGAGGGCAATGTTTGGTACAAAGGTGAAGTGGGTATTAAATAAAAAATGCATTGTTGTTTTTCACTTTACCTTGTCCCTTTAGGGGTCCCCCATGTTTTAGTTCAGATTCAATTATTGTCATATATTCAGTTGATAGGCTCTGATTCCCATTATCATCCCAGTGGTTAGAGGGACCAGGAGTGACTGGGGAACTGCAAAGCAGAACTATTAAATTTATATTTACTGCTAATCATTTCAACTCCTGGCAGACAGCCTAATTGCTAGCACAAAGAGGATGCTTGTGAGAATCATGGTCATATAACTTGCCCAGTGACTTTCAGTAAGATACATGGTTTGTGAAAGCTCTTGGCTTATTGGGAGAGTAAATATTATTGCAGCTTGAGTTTCCTTGTGCTGTTTCCAACTCAGGATTTATTAAATATAATTTAACAAAATATCTAATTTAAAGAGTTGAGACAAAATGTGATTAGTAGTTTCCCATCCTATGTTTTTGGGATGGGCAGCAATACATAAGCTCCTTAAAAGACCAAAAATGAATCTAGGGCTTTTTCTATGCATAATTCCCATTAATGTTAATGGCTTTTTGTGGGCACAGTTTCTATTAATGTTAATGAGATACACGCTGGAAGAAAAGAAAAGGGAAAAAAGAAAAGAAAACTGATCTCCCTTTGCTTCAAGTATTTTCCAGTGTAGCCTGAGAATGAACATCTAATAATAAAATATACTGACTCCATAGACAGGGAATTATTCACCTCCTTCTTTTGTTTTCATTCTGTTTTGGCTTTGCTCAAGTTGTATTTCTGGAAATCTACAAAAAAAAGTACAACTATATCAGTTGTCTCAGCAGTAGCAACTGTTTCTTCAACCAGGGATCTCCCATGTTTAGTGTATTACAAGACAATTTTTCTTTTATCTGCAGAACTGTACCAGTAGCTAACACTTGACCAGAGCTTATGTTGTAAGTGTTGGAACAATACTTAACTATGAAGGAAGGTGAGTTATAGTCAGGAAAAAAAAGACACGGAAGGTGTTTTCTTGACATTTAGTCAAGGTCAATCAAACATCTGCAGGGAAAGAGTAATACTCTTATATGCGCTGTGTTCTTAATATGCCAATTTCTGTATTAATGTT
Source organism: Neofelis nebulosa (assembly GCF_028018385.1). Taxonomy (NCBI): domain Eukaryota; kingdom Metazoa; phylum Chordata; class Mammalia; order Carnivora; family Felidae; genus Neofelis; species Neofelis nebulosa. Next base: position 71,599,700 of record NC_080790.1, read on the forward strand.
TAATGTATTAATGTTTTATATATGTTTACAATCCTGCCTAGGGGTAGCCTTTTAAGAGTCAGTCTAGGGGCCAAAATGAATCAAATACATTTTTATTCTAAAAACTGTAATTTCGCTTCCTTTGCTATTGTTGTTTTCCTCTCTTCTGTTCTATGGTCTCTAGAATAAAGCAGCATATTTCCTAACGCAGTAAACAGGTCACTCAAAAGTCACTCAGAATTTTCCAAAGCAAACAAAAGAATAACTACTCCTTGTTAAAAAAAAGTTCTTAGGTTATACCACAAAAAAGCCCCCCCCACACACACAATGATAAATAGATTGAACTTCATCAAAAAACTCACATCCAAATAGTATCCAGGTTCTCTCATATTACCCTGGCATGAATGTGGGCATATGTGTACATGTGGTCAACTCTGTGGGCATATTTTCCATTTTCTTTTCTTTAATTTTCTTTATTTCTAATTTCCATCCCATCTGTAACTTGGTATTCATGTCCCTAGATCAGCATATAAATGAGAATTTCATTAACTTTAAAGCTTAGCTGTAACCAAAAATATTAATATTAAAGCCAGAATCTTAGTTAAAATGTTTTTGTGGAAAAAGACATGATCTTTCCTCTCTTTCTTGTCACTGGGTTGTCCCAGTTTCATCTGCCTTTTCAGTTTCTGGCTAAAAAAATGTCTTGAAAGAGAAATAGCTAGATCCCTGTTATCCCCAGGATTTCATATCCTGTCAGCCCTGCTTTCTGGTGCAAGGCCAGACATCTAATCTTATATGCTTAAAGGCACATGGGAGAGAAAACTCTGGAAATATAAGTCTGTGCTACTAAGAGATTTTAAATGAAAAAAGAAGATAATGTAGATTTTATTCAAGTGTACTAATTTTACATTCAAATGCTACTACTGAAATTTAGGACTGCTGAGAATCAACATTGTGATTTGATGGTTAATGTTGCTGCCACATTTTCAATAAATGAAATATTGAATATAAGACTATTACAGTCACTGGCACTGTGCTGAGTATTAAGAAGAATATAAGGAAATATAGACAGTTCCAAGTGGGAATCTTTGTGTGTGTGGAGATATATATATATACACACACACACACACACGTACATTATATGTGCACATATATGCACATATATGTATATATAGACACACATATATATGCAAAAATAACAACAGCAAAATGTGAATATTGCTAAAGATAATAAGTACTTGATTAATGAATGTATAATGAGTCATGAATCAATGGTTGAATAAATTCAAAGGAGCTAAAGAATTTCTAGATGCTGAGGTCACAGCAAGAGATTATGAAATGGTCTTTGAGGAATGTCTTAAGACCAAAATTGTGGTAGTGGGAGGGAAAAGATCTATTTCAAACATTTTAAGTTAAATTTGGTACATATTTACTCACAAAACAACGCTAGATAATAATATGTATGATTTCTATTATAAGACATTCTAGAAAATGCAGAACTATAGGGAGAAAAATCTGAAGGAAGGTTGTCAGGGGCTAGTGACAGAGGAGGGGAAAAACAGTAAGGTTCTGAAATGCATTCTTTGTTGTGCTAGGCACTATGGATATAAGAAAGCATGCCTGCCTTAAAAGAGCCTATAATCTAGTTTGTTAAATTAATCCAAATTAATATGCATGTAGAGGGGAAGATCAATAAGTTGAAATATAGGCATAGTGGATTCTGTTGCACTTTTGGGTGAATCATTTACCCTGTGTCAGCCTATCCTTTTCATTAGGTAAAGTAATAAGATTGACCACTAGATGAATTTTGATATCACTTTTGTTTCTAAAAATTTATGGTCCTATTATTTTGGTCTTGTTCCATGTGTTAATAATGAGAAGAAGTGGGCTTTCTTGAGAAGCAACCTGTGATATATACTGAAATATAAATTACATGAAAAATGATGTTCCGAGGTTAGGCAAAGTAAGCACAAAATAACTTTGAGATTCAACTCTCAGTTTCAGTTGCCTATTTGTGGCCACTAGGAGTGTAGAATTTAGTTGGGAAAATACGATATCCCATATTTTTATTAAGGTCAACTGTAGCCATCAATTTCAATCCTCAGTCTCTTCATAGACTACTAGCAGCATTTTACATGGTTGAATATATCCCCTCCTTTGCAAAACACTTTTTCACTTGGTTTCTAGGACCACAGACTTTTTTTCTTTGATTGCTTCTTCACAGTCTCTTTTTCTGTTTTTTTCTGATGTTTAATTAGTAGAGAACCCTCGTCCTGAGTCCTAGAGCTGAGTCCCATCTCTTTTCTCTTTATGCTCCTTCCCCTGGACCCCATTCTCTCTCATGACTTTAACAACATCTTTATGTGATGCCTTCATATTTGACCTCTAGATCTAGACTTACATCCCCAATTTACTACCCAATCCTGTACAAACTCTAGTTGTCCAAAATTAATCAGATATTCCTTTTCCAGTATACTCCTTCTACAATATTAGCTATCTCAGAAGTTGGCAGTCAATACTGTTGCTTTTCCCAAAAACACTGAGGTCATCTTGAGTTCTTCCTTTATCCCATTTCCAATATGACAGCAAATCTGGTTGGCCCTATCTTAACATGATTTGATTATAATTAAAATGTAATAGAAATTTAACCACCTCTCACTATTTCAATAGCCTACTAATTCTTCTCTGTACTTCATTCTATTCCCGAAGAAGTTGAGAATGATCTTTTAAAAATTTAAATCATAATTATATCAGTCATCTGCTTAAAATCCCCCACATACCGCTAGCCATTATCACCCAGGGTAGAATCCCAAATTCTTCCACTAACCTGTAAGTTCCTATATGATTTTATGATCTTCCTCTGCCTCCACACTCATACACACCTCTTTACTTCTTAATTACTCTATTCCAACCATACTGCCTCTTTCAACATGCCATGTTTTCTTCTATCTCCAAGCCTTTGTATGTGATCTTTCGTTTACTCAGAACCCTTTTCCTCTAGACACTCACACAGTTCTTTACCTCACCACTTGTGATCTTCATAGAGTCATCTTTTAGTGAGGTGTTTGCCAGTGTGTTTTGCAGTGCTATTTACTAACATTTCCTCTTCTCCTTTCTTATTTTCTTACCAGATCACATACTGTGTATTTCATGTATTTATCCAAGTTACTTTGTTTCCCCATTCTAGAATGAAAGCTGTAGGAGGCCAGAGGTTTTGCCTTTTGTTTCTGTTGTTCCCCAAGTTCAGTAGAAGATGTCTGGTGTCTCAAGAACATATGTTAATGGATGCCATATCTGGGAACTGCAAGTTAATCTTTGCCCAACAAGTACTGCAGAACCCACCCAGAACAAGCAATCTGCTGCTAGTGGTCTCAACGCACTTTTCCCATTTGTGCATTTCATGTCAGATGAGATTTAAATGCCTTCACAACAGCCAAACAGGAAGAGCAAAGCCCCGTGTTTTGTGAAAATATCAAGTGGGGAAGAGATTACAATTCATGTGGGTGATCTCTAGGACACCTGAAAAAGAACTTTTTGCTAGTTGGCTTGAGATAATTAGCATAGTCAAGTGTCAAGCATTGCTCTGGACCTCATTAACACGTCTCCTCGGGGAGGCATTTTTACTTGGAAAAATTAGCCTTTCCTCTCCAAAAGCACTGAAAAGACATCTTCCTCTAGCTAGCCTCTGGTAAGAATCTGAGCTTCTCCATTATCACATCTGGTAACAGAAGAGAATATACTTTGATTCATTGTCACATTCAGATAAGTGAAGAAAGAAGCTTCTCCACAAGTGTGAATAGATTTTGGTAAACAAATGGATTTTTTTTTCTTTTTTGAAAGGATATTTAAACAGCAAGTGTCTCTGCTCTAGTGCAGCTTGGCTGTCTAGACTTGAAGGACTGCCTTCGGTTGTGTTCAGCATATGTTATCACCAAGCATACTTTTTATGAAAATGTACTGACGGTGCGACTTCCTCTCCAAAGATTTTTGAGGAGATTCTCTAAAGAAAATTGCCCTCTCGCTTTGTTTGTCTAATAGGCGCTACTCCATTTCTGCTGCACATTGTTTCCTATTGCACCGTAAATAACCCATAGTTTTATTGACCTTTGACAGTCTTTAGGAAAGGTCTAGATTTTGTGGTTTGCTTTAGATTTACTACAAGTACATCAATGATTCAATCTCACTAAACATTAATAATAAGTCACTAGGATGTTTTCTTCCTTCCCAGTCAAAAGAATCACAGTCTGTATCCCTCATGTACTTTACTTACACTGTCTTGGATAAGAAGCTTGTATTCTGAGCAGCAAGTGTTTAAGGTAGTTGAAACACAAGGAAGAAGGTGTGAATTCAAGTTCTGCCACTGGCTGGCTGTATGATCTTTGCTAAATTCTCTGTAACTTCGCTTCAACATCTATAAAGTGGGAATTATTACATAATCTGTTTAGTTATTGTGAGGACTAAATGAGGTAAGTGTAGTGCTTAAAATGGTGTCTATCCTGCTCTAAGTGCTTAGTAATGTTAACTCCACTTATTATTACCCCATTGCAAGTTCAAATGTCAGCAATTAATCAAAGCCACTCTTAATCACTGGATCTTATGAAATGATCAGTAGCTTAACCCAAATTTCCTTAGAATGTTTTAATGGAAATAAAGGTTTCATGGAATTCAGGAGGACAGAGTAAGTGAAAGGTTTTGTTTAAAAATATATAAAAGGACTAGTTTTTCGTGACTTACACTGAATCTGTGTTATAATAAATTCCAAATAGGAGATAATATTTAAGGAAATAGAGAATATGTATTATTGTCAAATCCATAAGTTCAATGACCCTATCAAATATACATTCATGTTTAAATAGCAAACGAAGACAGTGGGAATGGATATTTCACATTGTGAATAGCATTATCTCTATTACATAGCAGAGGCCTATTTTAAAAAGTAATTATTTTTAGCACTTCTAAGAATGAATTTAAGTTAATATGTTTATCCCTAAAAATAAGCTATAAACTGTATCGTGGTTAATAATTTGTTTCCTCTTTCACTGTAAATAACCCATAGTTTTATTGGCTTTTGGCAATCTTTGGGAAGAGTATGTGTGCATGTATGCTTCGTGCGTATGTGTGTGCATTTGAGTCTTTGAACATTTGCCAGAGCGAGTCCTAATCATATTTTATAAAGATGTATATAGTAAAGTATACTTTTTAACCTTGAGATTTAATGGATATCTTCCTCTAGCTCATATATGTTTTGTTTGAAAGCAGTCTACAAATAAGAATATGCAGAGGTTACATTTACATGAGAAACAGGGAAAGTGAGAATAATTTCAAACATAATATTGTCTTTTACTGTTTATTGTTCACTTCTTCATCAACAATAGAAATCTATTAACGATTGCTCTAAGCAGAATTTATGATGGATTACAGAGAACTAATTGTGTGCACATGTGAAAATATAACAGGATATTTCTTTCATTGAATTAAAAACATGTTTTGTTTTTTTTTTTAATGTTTATTTATTTTTGGGAGAGAGAGAAACTGCATGTGGAGAGAGGGGCAGAGAGAAAGACACAGAATCTGAAACAGGCTCCAGGCTCTGAGCTGTCAGCACGGGAGCTAGAATCCACAGTGAGATCATGACCTGAGCTGAAGTCTGGTGTTTAACCCACCAAGCCACCCAGGCGCCTCTAAAAACATGTTTCTAAAAAACTCATGAAAGTGCCTTTTTGTGATACTTACAAGACTGCATATTTTGTATCAGTTTTCACAAATGCTACTGGAAAAGTTAAAAAGAGCCAAACTGAAATAACAAAAACAACTCAGGTAAATACAGGAAGATGGCATGAAAACATCCTGGTTAGGTGGCAGTTGCAAGGATTGATATGTGAACTAGAAGGCTTTGTGATATATTCATATATTTTGCTTCCTTTTTGCTTTATTAGCTGAATTAGGATTTTGAAACAAAATCTCTTGAGCTAGGATTACAGTGTTTTACTATGTTTGCCACTCAATCTGGAAAAGACATTTTCTACGTTTTACATTCAAATGATAGATTTTTTTTTTTTTTATGGGCCTCCTCTTTGAACCTTTCTCTGTTTACTGTAAGGTTTTACATCTCCCTAATCCCTGCCATAGGCTTTATACATGACAAAGAAAGCTCGGATAAAGGACTAGGAGAAACTTGCAATTTCTTTGGGGGCTTTTTAGAAGGATTTACATGCACAGTTAATTGTACCTTCTGCTTATATTTTCCCAAATAGACGAAAGCCTTAAAGTGTCTACCTTAGGAACACATTTAGCAGAAAAAGTGTCCCATATGTAGAATCAATGAATTTTGATTTTTTATTATTTTCTTTAAAAAAACATTTTCAACACACCCAGTCTTAAAAAAAGCACATAATGTTTAGAAATTCTGACAAAACAAAACCTGGAAATAAGATGATGCAGTGGCTACTTCTGGCCAAAGTTCTGATACGCTGTTTTTCAGAGTAATATGTGGGAAGATTCTAACTTGGATTGGGTGAGCATCATGAAAGTCTCAGTGTCACAGAGACAAGACGCATCTTTTCTGAGCCTACTGGCAAATATAAATCTAAAGCTTATCAGAAAGTCTTCAAGACCAACTAAAAATGATAGATTGGCACACGGGTATTGTACCTTTTGCAATGCAGTCTTTCCGCAAACAAAAATTAATCTGGCTTTAAACAGGGTTAGTGCAGACATAGAAATCCTTCCTATTGGTGAATTAGAATGTATTCCAGACTTATGGATAAAGGTGTCTGTCCTTGATTACACTGTGGTCCATTTTACAGCCAGTGGGAGCAAAATCTGAACACCTGACTAACCACTAAGTCCATTGAGACCCCCAGAGTTCTTGAGGCCAGTATGTCAACACTTCACCTCTACAGTTTCTAAAAAAGAGTTATGAAGTCTGCTTTTGAATTTGATGAAAACAAAATTAAACACGGAGCCACACTCTTCTTTTGTTCAGCTACTTTTAAAAGCTAGAGAAAGGAAAATTTACTTAGAAGATATATGTTCTTGCAATTTTTCTCCAAATGAACAATTCACCAATTAGAGCGTCATAGTCAAATTGCTATCCCAATTTTTGTCTAAAACAAAAGAAAAGAAGAAAAAAATGCTTCATATACCCACCTATAATCGTAAGAAGCCAGAGCAAGGGAGGGAGGAAAACTGCATATAATTTACATTCATATTATTTAGCAATTTATTTAACAAATTGATCCTATCCATCAAACTCCTGTATGCATTATACCCTAGACTGACAGTAGCAGCATAACCTGGAAGCTTTGAGAAATTTAGAATCTCAAGACACACCCAAGATTTACTGAATCAGAATCTCCTTTTTACCAAGATCTTAGGTGACTCACTAAACACATTAAGGTTTGAGAATCCCTACCCTCCAAACTGCTTTTTCAGTATTCTCATCCAGGGACACATCCTGTTAAGTATAATACTAAGACTTTTGTATTTCCCCATAAATACCTTTGCCTTCAGATTCATTTGCTAAGCCACATTCGTTCTTCCGGAAGTTGGCTGGCCTAATGCATAGTTCCTACAATAGAAGAAAGAACACCTTGGTCTTTCTCTAATTTCTTTTTTTTTTTTTTTTCCAGCCTAGACTTATAACAAAGATTCTGCCAATGCTGTAGAGTTTAGACAATACTGTAAAAAGGTAATTACATTAAATTTCTTAGCAATGGAGGTCGTGGGCCAATTCTAGTATTTTTCGTCGCAGGAATTCTGGCGAGTGTATCGTATATATTTTTGTCACGTTCTCATCAAAATTTACAGGTGAAAAGATTTTTTTTTTCCCCTGACAGCCTGAGGCTTTATGATTTGGCTCACTGAATCGGTGAGAAGTACTCATTGAAACTCTTCTGGTAGCTGTGTGAGACATGCCCTCTAGTCTATTACCTATACTATCTAAAGCAGATTGTTCTTTTTTGAGCCATATAACAAGATATAGTTTTTGGAAGGATGTATAATCATTCAATACTTGCTTCTGTACTTTGGTATTTGCTATTCTGTATTATATCCTATATTAAATACGTATCTTTTAACACTGCCTTCTATCTTCCAGACTCAAATGTATGCCACACACAATTTTGTTTTGCTCATTCAGTTTGTGCTTGTATTTAAATTATGGACTGAGGGGCAGGGTATGAAAAATCTTCCTTCTGGCTCTCTTTATTCGCCTAATCTCTCGGTTCAAAGATTTTCATGGGAACCCCTAATAATTTTGTAATTAAAAAGTTGCTGTTATTTTGCACAACACTTTGGGGACTTTGCTGACTGAAAGGAACTATATAAATTTAACAGAAGTTTATCGTTTTGTGGTCTTCAGTTTTCAAGGTGAAAGCAGCAGGACATAGGCTGAGACTGTTTTCAAGGTATATCTGCATTCAGGTCTTATATTCTTGTACAGAGTCTGATAAAAGTAATCACAAAGGAGTATTTTGAAAATGTCTGCTTCTTTTATTTCCAAGGCTTTTCATGCACACATACATTAAACACACATTAAATACATACATACACACACACACACAGAGACAATTTTCTGCTATTTTTGTGACTCAGTTCAGAAAATCATGAAAATGGTTAGTTTCCCTTGACATCCCACTGCCTCCCAGGGCTCGCCACCTGCTTGTCCGCATTAGATACCAGAAAGGTGCAAGATTCGGAGGCATCACAGGAAAAGGCCAGCGCCAATTCACAAATCTGGAAGAGAAGGTAGCCCAATAAATAGGATTTGTTCCCCTCCTGTATCTGAGAAAAGGCTGTCACACTCATATTTGAAATTACCATTGACTCAGTTTGCCTGAAAATATTTAGAAATGTCAGTGTCAAGGAGGAGGGGTGGAGGAGAAGGATTTTGCCTTTTCCTCAGAAGAGGGGATATAGGAGAGAAGCAAAGACTTTTCTTTCTTTATTAAGCTCTCTATCTGTAGATATTCAAACTCTCCACTTTTAGATTGCAAAGCAATTTTGAGAATTCTTATTTTGAATGTCCTTTTTCAGTAGTGATCTGACCCCATTGAAATCTCCAGATAGTTTCGGAAATACTATCCTCAGTCTAATCTTTGACTTCCGTGTTAGAATGTATGATTTCTTTTCATTGCAAATCTTATTTTTTCCACCTTCTTCCCCAAATTTAGACAATGGGTTTAATTGATGATTTGTTGTTTCTTGACTGCTGACTTAACACTTTAGGTTATATCTCTAATTACCCCTATGAGGTTCAGATAATAACAAACTTCAGGGAGTTTTCCCAGATTCCCAAAGTCATTTATTAGAGCCTGCAATACCATGTAATAAATTTTTCTGATAAATTTCAATTGCTGTAGTCAAGCCAGTGGAAGATCAACAACAATTGCACAGCTTTTTACAGTACCCCAGCAATAGTGCAAGCAATTATTTCTTCAGCCTGCAATTTGTTTGCCTTATATTAAAAATTGTTAGTCACAATAACATGGAGAGATTGAACTTTGGGAGAATTTCAAACTATGTCTACAGGCACATTTAGAAAGTTTCAAAAATCAATTAGGCAAGAAATCTAACTACTAGTATTAAAAATATAGAAAATATAATTGCTTAGCCCTAAGATTGACCCAGTGAAAAATTATTTTTCCTTATTAAGCCTTCTTAATAAGACATACTACTTATAAATTGAATATAAATATACATATGTATGTAATTCTGATGTAACAGGAAGACTATTACCATTGTTCATATTGGACATACACTAGCAGTTTTCAAGAAATATTAAATAAAAATAAATGAGGTATAAAATTTCCAGAAGTGAATCTGATGTCTCCCACCTAGTTTGCTATCCTCTTTTATTTATCTACCTGATTTTTATTTTTTTCTTCAAGACAGGTAGTGTAGGGTAATGGTTAACTTCAGACTGCACAGTCAAACAGGCCTAGATTCATATATTGCTTATTGCCCACACTAGTTTGTGCGAGCTTGAGCAAGTTACTAGCAGTTATAAGTCTCAGGCCATAAACAAAATGTAGCTAATAATGGTACTTCCCATATTGGGTGGTTATGAGGATTAAATGAGAAAGTGCATACAAACTGCTCTGACTATGCTAGGATGAGAATTAGTGCTCAAGTAATACTGATTCTTGTTGGTATTTTCTCAGCTTGGGTGAACTCCTAGACACCTCAGAAACTTGTTTCTTCTGTGGTCCTATTGTACTTTTTTTTCCTGATCAGTGTGTGTGTGTGTGTGTGTGTGTGTGTGTGTGTGTATAACATATATTTTAATAGATTTTATTTTTTAGAATAGTTTTAGGTTCACACTAAAACTGAATGGAAGGTACAGAGATTTCCCATGTACCTTGTACCCCTATGCATGTATAGCCTCCCCTTTTATAAACATCTCTCACTCTAGTGGTATGTTTCTTATAACCAATGAACCTATATTGACACAGCATTCTTACTTAAAGTCCATACTTCACATTGGGGTTGATTCTTGGTGTTGTACATTCTGTGGGTCTTGACAAATGTATAATGACAAGGATCCACTGTTGTTGTATCACATAGAGTTTTCACTGCCTTAAAAATGCTCTGTGCTCTGCCTGTTCATTCCTTCTCTACCCCAGCTTCTGATAACCTCTGTTCCTTTACTGTCCCCATAGTTTTGTTTTTTCCAGAATGTCAAATGGGTGGAATCATACAGTATACAGCCTTTCATATTGGCTTCTAGTATGTAGTAAGAGGCATGTATGGTCTCTCCATATCTTTTCATGGTTCCTTTTTAGCACTGAATATTCCATTGTTTAGATGTACTGCAGTTTATCTGTTTAATAAACTTGGTTACTTCCAAGTTTTAGCAATTATGATTAAAGCTGCTGTAAACATCCATGTGCAGCTTTTTGTGTGGACATGTTTTCATCTTTTGGTTAAATACCAAGGAGAACGATTGTTGGGTCATAATGGTAAGAATATGCATAGTTTGTAAAAAGCTGCCAAATTGTCTACCAAAGTGGCTATACCATTTTGCATTCCCACTAGCAATGAATGAGAATTCCTGTTGCTTCACATCATCACCAGTATTTGGTGTTGTCTGTATTCTGGATTTTGGCCATTCTATTAGGTGTGTAGTGGCATCTCATTGTATTCATTTGCAGTAATGATATATAATGTGGAGCATCTTTTATATGCTTCTTTGCCATCTGTACATCTTCTTTGGTAGTGTGGCTCTTCAGGCCTTTGGACTAATTTTTAACCTGGTAGTTCATTTTCATATTGATAAGTTTTAAGAGTTCACTGTATATTTTGGATAAAATTTGTCGGGTATATTTTTTGCAAATATTTTCTCCCAATCTATGATGTACTTTCTTTTAAAAACCACTAATAGAGTTCAGGTTGTATATGCCTTGCATTGGTATGTCATTACTTATATATACAACTCAAAAACAGGAAGTAGGGCCCGAGTTTTCTCTGTATCTTTGATAGTACCTGTACAGTCCTTTGCATGCATAGAGATATTCAATAATGATGAATTGACCAATTGAATTATCAATATCCAATGGAAGTCATGTTAGTATATTCATGCCCCAAATGAAGAAGTTCCATAGAAGCACCCAAGACTGGAGGCATTCAGCAGGGCCTGATGCAAGTTATTTGATCCTCTTTCTGCCTCACTTTTCAGCATATTCAAATAGATTGTAGATGTGTGTCAAGGATAAAGAGTGTCTTAAAAGGATTATCCTAGAATTGGACTTAAACTTTTCAATGGCTTTTCAGAGAGAGACTTATAGATAGATCACTTGTATAGGCAGAATTCTGGTCAGTGGATAAAAGAACAGATGCCTCAGAGGCAAGTTATGAGTGATCCTTTTTGGATACATATTTTAAAACTTCCATGGACAAAAGATATTGTAGCAATGGTGAAAAGTAAACACTAATTCATTCAAAACTACTTTGAGTGTCTACTATGTGCTGAGGCATTGTATATCAGACAGAGGTCAAGTTGATATAGATGTACTCAAAAAGCTTTATAAAGCACTAGGACAGAAGAGTCATATGCACAGATAATTATGGTACGTGGTAAATAGTTATGTGTAATAAGTATGTACAAAACCAGGAGAGCAAGAAATTAAATTTGGCTTAGGAAGGAAGTCATTGACTCATTTAACATATTTATTAAACATCTACTGTGGTTTAATTTCCTTGCCACATAACAGGCTTCAGGGAGGAGTTGCAAAAACCTGTAACTTCAAGATACTCCCTGTGCAGGAATCTGGTTCAATGGGTAGTGAGGGCTTCAGGAAGGAATCTCAAGGAAGACCTTTTGGAGAAGATGGCCTTTGGACTTGGCGTTGAGGGACTGGTAGGATTTGGATATTTGGAAATGGGAGTAATGAGAGGGGGAAGAACATTCCAGATATTGGCAACATAAATGGCATAGGCACTTGACTGTCTTACATTAAAAAAAATAATAATAAAACAAAGAATCTATTGATTTCTGATTTCTTTTGATGATCATTTTATATCTAGAAAGGTATAGTTAACATACTAGTAATATATTATATTTATTGAGAATTTACTTTGACCTAGACATTATTTTAAACACTTTACTTGTTTTTTAAGCTCACGTAATCCTTACTGGATCTCTGAGCCAGATATGATTTTTATTTGCAATTTGACTCAAGGAGGACTAAAACCCTCAAATGGGACTGGGGCACACCCACAGGCACATTTGATACTGAATTCTACACTGCAGGTCAAAACCATGGCAAAGCTCTTAAAGCCTCTCAGGACTCTGTCTTCATGAAAGAGTTCACAACTCAAAATATTAAAAAAAAATTTTTTATGTTTATTCTTGAGAGAGAGACAGAGTGCAAATAGGAGAGGGGCAGAGAGAGAAGGAGACAGAGAATCTGAAGCATCTGAAGCAGGCTCCAGGCTCTGAGCTGCCAGCACAGAGCCCGACGTGGGGCTTGAACTCATGAGCTGTGAGATCATGACCTGAGCCGAAGTCGGACACCCAACTGACTGAGCCACCCAGGTGCCCCACAACTCAAAATATTTTAAAAGACATTTCAAAAGAAGCTTGCAAAACTAAAAATGCTACGAGAGAAAGAGAGAGAGAGAGAGAGAGAGAGAGAGAGAGAGAGAGAGAGAGAGAGATTGCTCTGAGCCAGTAAATATGGACTCATCAAATCTAAAGTTAGAGTAAACAGAGTCTTGTATAACATGTGTTTGTTTCTGTTTTCTGGAAAATGATGGACAAGGTGGGCATCTGCTTGGTTGAGAGGATGTAATGACAGGGGAAGAGAGAAAGCTAGGTTGTCTGGCTCCTGTTTAGATTTCATCTTTTCCATCAAGCAGAATGATACAATATAAAAGGTAATATGAATCTGAGGAAGTTTAAATCCAAAATAAATAAGAGAGTTAGTATTTTCAGACAGCAGAGCTAGGAGGGAGCATTTTCGATAAAGAAAAAGATTTGAGCAAAAGCAACACAGATGAAAGATCTGGAGGGGATGGTTAAAGTCCTGTAACTGCAATTTAAAATCCACATGAATAAATACAGAGAAGATATCTTGGCAATGAACAGTGTGCATAGGTCTGAGAATTTTAGTTCACTAAATGCTCGTATCTGCAACTAGTGAATTTGGCTATTAAAAAACCCAGGCAATATTGATGGAAGAATATTGCCTTAACTGAGGAAGATAGTGCACTGTTTATCACCCATCTTATGTATTGCATTTAAGTCAATGCACTGTGTTAAGGTTCTTGAGAATCTAAGTTCATTAACGAACTGGATATGAGAAGGGTGAACAGTGAGAAAAATTTCTCTTAATGATTGATAGTTAAAGCATAGAAAGTGAGTCTCCAGGGGAAAACTTGAGCTGATGGTGGAAGAAAGCAGACTGGATAACAGTTTTCAAGAAGGTGAAGGGTTGTCATATGGGAAAAGGATACAGATTGCACTATATTGATCCTTACTGCAGACACATTAAAGAGAGGTAACTTTCAGTTCAAACAAAAGGATTTTCAGAAATGAATAGGCTGCTTTGAGAAGTAGTAACATCACTGGCAGGTTTCAAGTAGAACTTAAGTAAGGGTCCTTTGTCAGAGATGTTTTAGAACAGCTTCCTGCATTTTGGGAGAGTCTGGGTCTAAGACCTCTTTCCAGTGCTAAGATTTTCATTATTTTATTAATTAATATTTTAAGTCATTGGAAAAGTCCCTCTTATTTCTTTCACCAGTTGTCTCCTCCTGCATTTTGGGGCCATATAAAATAATAGACAAAGAGAAGTCTTATAAATTTCCTACGTTTATGGTCGTCAAAAGAGAGAGTTGTTTGCATCTTAAAGTTTTAAATAATCTGAGCAAATAAGATGGAAATAAAACATTATACCTAATGGGAGTCAATCCAAAAGTATAAGTTCTGGCAAGGAAATGAAAGACAGAAGACATTGACAGTCTTATCTTTTAGAGTGCTGATATTTTAAAAGGAAACTCAGCTTACAGGCCTTCTCTTAAAATATCAATAGGGGAACCATAGAAAATTTTTATGAAATAGTAATGTGAAAGAGTCACTACACATCATACAGTCTAAATTAACACCTGGGTGAAAATATTCACTCGGTTTCATTGTTGAATTATATTTAGTAACGACTATTATCTAATGGAGAAACGAGACAAAAAAGATGCTGGAATTGGTAGCACCTCCGTTCAGATGCCACTCTCGATCAATTTTTTATTGCCTAAGACATTATTTTGCATACATACACACAGCCCACATATAAAGTTGGAGCAAGTTAGACTTGAAATTATTTTTTATGTTGGAGTTTATGCAGATTAAAAGGTCTGCTTTCATTCTTTATTGTTAAGTGTGGAGGGATGTCTGATGTTCTCTTGGTAGTGATTATTGCTTTTCTTTATGTCCTGCTTGTCACTTGCGTTATACAGATAGTTCCCTGACTTCTAGTGGTTCAACTTACAATTTTTCCACCTTATGATGATGGGAAAGTGGGGCACATTCAGTAGAAAGTGTTCTTCAGTTTGAATTGTGATCTTTTCCTGGGTTAGTGATAGGTGAGATGATACTCTCTCCTGATGCCGGGCAGTTGCAGTGACCTGCAGCTCCTGAATAACTGATATACTTACAGACATGGTTTCTCCCTTTCAGTATAATGTTCAACAAATTCCATGTGAAATCAACACCTTTTTTATAAGTCAGGTTTTGTGCTAAATAGTTTTGCCCAACTGTAGGCTAATATAAGTGTTCTGAGCATGTTTAAGGTAGGTTAGGCTAAGCTGTGACATCCCATAAGTTAGTTGTATTTAAATGCATTTTCAACTTACAATGTTTTCACATTACAAAGGGTTCATGGGAATGTAAGCGCGTTGTAAGTTGAGGAAGATCTGTATGTCTGCTTTAGCTTCATACAAAGGATGGAAAACTTCCAGGTTGCCATGCTGTCTTTCTTATGGTTAACAAAGGTTTCCCTTACATAGTAAACGTAGTCTTGTTGTGGTAACTACACCAACATCCTGGAAGCATAATTGCCTATAAATCAAAACCATTGTCAATATAATCATCCTGAATATATTTTTATTTTGTGTTCTAGACTGTCTTTATTTTTGATAGGTTAGATATAGCAGAAGCCTAGGGTATCATTCTGTCATCAAGAAATGAAAATAAACTCACTCCACAAAAAAAGTGAAACATTGCTCTGTGGATACATTTATACTATTTCAGTGTGATTCTCTGGCCTCAACCAAAGTGAACGTAGCTGAAATTTTGATGGAGAACCAGCTGAGTGTAGGGTCTTCTCCCCTCTCTATTGCAGCAGTTATTGTCAGGACATGTCAGAGTCCTGATGAAACCAGATTTGGTTGTTTTCTTTTTCTTTCTTTGTTTTGTTTTATAGAATAAATACACAATCTTAAGTCTCAAGCAGACAGTAGTATGTGATTTAGAAGTTACAGCAATGCCTCTTTTGTTTTCAATTTTTTGGTCTGTTGGCTAAATCTATTTATTGCTCAATATTGGTTCTCATACGTTGAACCATTATGAATTAAAATTTATTATGGTATGTGAAAATTGAGAAGGCAATGTAGAAAAGAATAGAACTATACAACTAAATGATCTAGAAAATGGAGATGTTTAGCCAAATGAGGAAATGGAGACAAGGGAGTTGTCAAGTGATTAGTTCAAGGTCACAACTTTAGTTAGGGACAAAAGTTACAGTCCCCTCGATTCTCATTGTTCATGCTTTCTATTATGGAAACTTCCTAGCACAAGTAGAGAAAATAACATAGTAGACTTCAGTGAACCCATAACCCGGAGTAAACATTTAGAATCATTTGCCCCCCAAAAATGTTCATATACCTTTATTAAATTCATGTTTCTCTTTTTTTATTCTAAGGTATTTTGCTGAATGTCTCTTACTACTCCTTATGAGAATGTTTGCATTTATGATTGACTATCTTATTCTTAGAACAGGATTTTTACAACTGGCCCTTGATGCTATTTGAAATGCCTGTTTTTGTGTCCAACAGTGTAGTGGCAGTTTAGTAGCAGCAGTGTGGGATTGTTTTCCTCTTTTTTTCCAATAATTTGAACTATTATTTCCATTTCCTATCATACTGATTGACATGACTAAGACAAAGCTAACACATAGTGGTTACAATGTAAAGATCCATTTCTTACTTTACTGGCAGTGCTTTTAGTTTAAGCATTATGTTGGCAATAAATTTAAGGTAGATTTGCTTTTATAGTGCCAAGATATATTCTTCTATTTCCAGTTTACTAAGTGAATCTTTAAAAAATTGAGAATGGTATTAAATTTATCCAATATCTTGGATATATTGGATATATTAAGACAATATAGAATTTGTCTTAATGGTTTATATTGTTTTTTTCCTCCCTTGTCCTAATGATACATGTTATTACATTGACTAATTTTGAAACATCATAGCATTCTTGATATATCCCCAGCATGCATGGCGTCTGAAGTCAGAAAGAACTAAGCTTGAATCCTAGGTTTATACTTAGTGGTTGTGTAATTTTAGGCCACATTTCCTCATCTGTAAAATGATCATATTAATAGTTACTTAGAATTATTAAGCTAAAATCGGTTATTATATTAACTGGCACTCTGGGACTGACTCGATAAATGGAGGTGCATGAAGCGCCCATCTTTGTCATGGTGGGTTATTCATTTGTATGCTATTGAATA
Source organism: Neofelis nebulosa (assembly GCF_028018385.1). NCBI lineage: Eukaryota > Metazoa > Chordata > Mammalia > Carnivora > Felidae > Neofelis > Neofelis nebulosa. The sequence continues at coordinate 71,616,904 of NC_080790.1, forward strand.
CATGTAGGGAGTATGTCAAGCAGATTTTTATAGCCTATGATTATAATATAAATTGGCCTATGGAATTGGGATTTGTGTGTGGGTACTACATTTCACTGACTTTTTATGAAGAAGTTCTAATTTTATGAAGTTAGATGGGTGGTTATCTATCATTTTCTGTATTCTGAAACAGGTCTCATCACTGGGAATTATCTATTTCTGTGATTTTCCCCCCAGAGGCAATAGAACACTATAGTAGTTAAAATAAGCAGATCTGGATTCAAGTGTTAATTCTTCAACTGATTAGCAGTGACTTTGGGCAAGTGCTTAAACATTTTTATGCCTCAGTGTCTTTATAAAATGTTGGTAATAACTCTGTTTCTCAGAGTTGATGTGAGAATTCAATCGTATTCAGTAAATGTTTATTTGGCAACCATTACTGGCTACAACTGTATTCAGTGCTAAATTTTAAAAGATTAAACTGGGAATATAGGACGTGGTCATTGACAATTAAAGCTTATTGATATTATTATCAATATTACCAATAACTGAGGCATAAACTACCTAGACCAAGAGCCTTTTACACTGGTAATTTGTGCAGTTATTTCTGATCTAGTTTTATCATTTTTAGTTATCTCTGTACCAGTTTATTACCTTCAGCACTGTAAAAGTATATGAACATAACTAGGGAGATAGCTGGGTAGGTATTTATTCAATTTTTTTAAGAGATTGACCATTTGTATTTGTGTTATAGTGTTTGGCTAAAAAAAAAATGGGGTCCTAGAAAGTAACATGCGATAGTATTTGTGGTGGAATAATTCTAAGGCCAGTAAGAAGTTAAATAATAATAGTAATTTTTTAAAAAGTCTCTATAATCTCTTTGAAGATTAAAAGGATGGCAGAAATGTACCTTATACAGCTTTCATCTGGATAGAATGAGAGACAGCATGACACCATTAAAACTCTTAGGGGAGTTTTGGCTAGCAAGAGAATGAAAAAGGGAGGATTTTATTTTAGAAAGCCAAAAATAATAAATGCTGTTCCAAAAAAATAAGTTGGATTAAAACTAAGTGGCAGCTCAGGAATGGATAAAAATTCAACAAGACTTTTGAAACACTCAGCTAGTGCGTGTGTGTGGATGCACCTTTTGATGCTGAAGAGTTATTTCAGGTGTTATCATTCTCTTTTTTGTGTGTGCATTTTTGAAAACCTTGAATGTTGGCTATTTTCTGAGCCGATAATCATATATCCTATGCATTAACTACATATCTTCCATAACCAGTGCATTTTGGTGGTCTGTGCTAATGTCAGTGTAGATTTGTTAGGAAAACATGTTAAAATAGTTCAGTTCTTGTAGCAGAGATTGGACATTATGACAGTTTCAGCTAATGATGAGTCAGCACTGCATTAAAAACAAAAATAAAATGCTAAGATGGCACTTAAAGTTATGAGATAAATTTATCTAGAAAATGTTTTCATGATTCCTTTTTATGGCAGTTTTTTGATATGAAATAAATTGTCAGCACATTTTGAGACAGCTGATAGACTTAATCAAAGCAGAAAATTGTATTATTATTTCAAGGGAATATGGAATAATTTAATTTTAAGTAGGAAAGCTAATCAGAAGCTTAATGCCACCAAGTCAATTGTGCTGGGTACATATTTGTTGCATATTGGTCCAAACTGAAATGCTTCCCACATCTCTTAGTCACCTATTATTAACTGTAACTGTTGAATGTTGCGACTTAATCATAGACTGTTACTCGTTAGTTGTTAATTGGCGTACAACCAGAGCCAATATTAAATATTCTTCCCTTTTTCTGTTGACATCAAAGCATGCTATTTGCTTGAGGAGAATTTCAGGGTTTTTTTTTCAGTTTTTAGTCCAGCATGAATCTTTATGATTCCTTGCATGAAGCATTCTCACAGAGCTGGCACTCTTGGACAGCATCTTGGATAAAATTAGCTCAAATTTAAAATGGTATCATTAAAAACTAGACCCATGCTTAGGAAGAAAGAGAAGATGGCAATGATTGAGAGGCTGGTTTCAAGCAACTAAGATAAAAATTAAACAATTTGGAGAATTTTGATTTATTAATAGAAAATTTTAAATATTCATGGAAGGAGAATGTTAAAAGGATCTGAAACACGGTCATTATATTTTTCAGAGAGGGGTTAAGTGAGATAGAATAAGAAATCAGACTAATAATATTTCTAATCATGACCTGGAAAGTTAACTAAATTTAAAAGATATAAGAGAAAAATACTTCTCTTGGGTCAATTCATATTTCAAAGTTCAGCAATACCACTTATTAAATTATTTTTATTGTGATATAAAAAATAATTATAGTTTATTTCATTTCTTCTGAAACCATTTAAAGGCTTTGTATAATTATAGATATTATACTAAGTTTACACTATAGTATATAGGACTATACAAAGCTTTTTTGATACAGTCAAACCAGTTACAAAATTCATATCTATATCTATTTGATTCTGGATTGTGACATTTGAAAGATTTGACCTGGAAAGTTATTAATATTTATTTTTAAATATTAGGTATAACGCTATTGGGAAAATACAATTAAGTTTCTAATTTCCTTTCCAATTGATCACATTTTGCTTAACAAAAAACTTAATGACTGATTTTGTTATGATGATGATGTATTCCATTGGATTTGACTGGAAGTTTGAAACACCTCTTTCCAAAATAACAACTAATACTAAAAATGGTTTAAAGAAACCTCTTAACTGTGGGGGAAAAAAGATATTGGAGAAAAAAGGGGTACAGACAAGCGGGGAGAGAGGACAGATATTGGCCATTTTTCCAAGGGCCCTTCCATAGAGTTTTTGAGCATCTGACATCTAGACTTATAATTTAGCCTAAAGGGTTTGCTTCCATATCTATTCCAGGGGCTCCCCAAATATGAGGAAATCTTTTCTGTCCCTAGGGCTTGTGAAGAGTTAGCCTGCTAGTAATTCTGAAAACCTGGACTAAATTAATGCCCATGAAAGAAGAGTTGCTGGGCTCTACTCACCCTTATCTTGGCAAGTTTGTCAGTGTTCAAAGCACCATAAAATGATAAGAGTCTACAGGCCCCAGGATACTTTCATGTGGCCTATTCTTTTTCCATTGGGTCTTGAAGAATGTACAGAGGAAAGTAGCATGATGTGACTGAAGAACATGAATTTGAAACTAGATAGGCCTGTGCTGGATGCAACTTGATATTTTAGCTCTGATTTTAGAAGATTCACCCAGTTGCTGTGAGGTTCAAACATCCTCAAAATGATGATTGTAAGGGTGACAAATAAGAGTTATTGTGAAGATTAAAGGAGTAAACGTTTGAAAAGTAATCGATATATTACTTGGTATATTCAGTGGAAGGATGTTGACATCTCTCTCTTCCCAAGAGGCATACTGATATCACATGTTAACTGTAATCTCTTTTTAGCCCCTTGGACTCCTTCTCAGAGGCATACTGGTATGGCTAAGCATGCAAAATCTGGAACCAGATTGCTTGAGACCAGATCACAGCTCTCATGCTTATTAGGCAGATGATTTTGGTCAGGTCATTAAATGTTTTGAGACTTAGCTTCTTCATTAAATAACTGGAAATAATAACATATATTTAATATAGTATGTCTGGTAAACTGCTTATAAGGAGTGCCTGGCACACAGCAAGTATTCAAGAAAAGGTAGCTATTATCATCATCACTATCACCATCACCCTTGTCATCATTGCTGTCATAATCATCATCATCATGCATCTGCTGCCAAACATAGCCCTTCCTATATAGCCACACTCATGTGATAAGTTTGGCACTGATATTAGAAAAGAGTGAATAAGCTAGATATGGTTCCCATTTGGCCTTAGAATGTTATTAGTGATTAACTTCTCAGCGGATTTTTACCTTCTCAGTTAGATTTGGTATGTGTTCATTTTGAGAGAGTGTACATGTTTGGCAGGGTATGTATATAAGTTGGATGTGAGATCACAGTATATTAATGTTGCTGTGATATTTAAAGATTAAAGATATATCATGGATAACCCAAAGTCCACTAAAGAATACTGTTAATCACACAAGACATGGCCTTCCTCTTTGGTACTGACTTTGCAAGTATTGTCAGGAAAGACCTTTAAGTGTCTTTTGTTCCTCAACGGGTGAACATTAATCACTTTTTGCTCCATAAAAGGGCATTTACATAGACAAACTTTGTACTTTTGCTCAGCTGATTTGTTGCCTAACTCCGCTCTGAAGTCCTTTTTTCCCCTTAAATATAGATGATCCATTATTTGGAGATGGGTGAAACAGGGAAAGAACTAAACAGAAAAAGAAAGAACAGCAAAGATACTAAGATGGGACAGAACATGCTATATTCATGGGACTGAAAGACTAGTATGACAAAGCAGTTAGGAAGAGAGGGAGGGAGGGAGAGAGAGAACGAACGAGCGAACAAGCATGTGTTCTTTCATAGAAGGCTGATAGTGTGACTTTGTTACAGATCTTTCAGTCTGTCTTTACTCTGTTATCAGAATCCACAGTCTCCTCAAAGTGTCCTCTGGCTCTTCTAGGTAAACAGTAAGGGATGACTTTAGGAACCCACACTGGTTACTGCTCTCAAGAAGATAGCAACAAATGTTATCTCAGGTTCAAAATGTTCATGGATTATTTACAGTTGAGTACTTTGTGTGTTTTTATCTTCAAAATCCTTGGCCAAATTTAGGAAAAACTCATATCTTGACTTCATTTATTTGCATTTTTCCAGAAGTAGAATTGGATGAATTGCTTCCCTTATATGAGTTCATTGCCTGGAAAAGTACATTTTAGGGACATGGGCATTGGACCTGGTTCATTTTCTCTTCTAGGTGAACAGGGAGGTAAAAGAGTCAAAGGTGACAACTTTTTATTTCTTCAAATAATTTGTGGAGGGTACTTATAAAACTAGTCTAGTACTTTCAAACGGTATTTGTAAGGTGGATAGTGTACAGAGAACTCTTGCTACATCTTAAGATAAAAGAGCACTCTAGAGAAATAAGTTAACAAGACATTCTACCCACAAAGAAACTAAAGGTGTTACATTAACTTTGAAATATAACCATAGAATGATGAATCATTTTTTGACATTGTAGAATTAAATGACTTTTGGAAAATGTGGTGAGTCCCTGTTGATTCAGAAAGTCTTTATGTATTGTATTTCATAAAGCACATTGATGAATGAAACTTAGGAACAAACAACTAAATGAATGTCAAAATGCATACTGTTAGGTTCTACATTTGTATCAATAGTTTAACATTCTTAGTGTGCTTAGCTATCTGTCGTCAATTGCTTTCTTGTGCAAATGATGTGCTTTCATTTTTTTTATATGTAATTTCATGACCTACCTGTCCTCGATGGACTTTCTGGATAATACCTACATATATGTTCATTTATAATTTACATATCTCCATTTCTTTTTTTTTTTTTTTTTTTTTTTTTTTTAAATTTTTTTTTTTTCAACATTTTTTATTTATTTTTGGGACAGAGAGAGACAGAGCATGAACGGGGGAGGGGCACAGAGAGAGGGAGACACAGAATCGGAAACAGGCTCCAGGCTCCGAGCCATCAGCCCAGAGCCTGACGCGGGGCTCGAACTCATGGACCGCGAGATCGTGACCTGGCTGAAGTCGGACGCTTAACCGACTGCGCCACCCAGGCGCCCCTACATATCTCCATTTCTATGAAGAATCCATATATTTATGTCTGAATCTACATGTGTACCTGAAAGTATCTGTCTTTATACCTACATATTTTTGTTCCTTGGAGCTCGTACACACATTCTTCTCTCTACTTGGGAAACTCTTTCTCTCACATTATTAGTTTCTTCTCATTTTCAGCTCCTCAAAGAGGCTTTCCTTAACTACTCATTGCCTCTTGTAACACCCTGTTTTTTTTTTCCTTCTTGACACTTAGCATACTTTATATGCTAATATAAAATTAATGTATAAAGAAATAATTTGAGTCAAGCTTCATGTTGGCAGCAGTGCCTTCGGTTTTGTTAACCACTGTTTGTGTAGAACTTAGCAGAATGTCTTTATAGCAAGGAATCAGTTTCTATATTTTGAATGAATGAATGAATATTGTTGAGGACAAAACTCACGTGTTAAGATATTTCCAAAATTTTGGAGCGCCTGGGTGGCTCATTTGGTTAAGCCTCTGATGTCAGCTCAGGTCGCGATCTCACGGTCTGTGAGTTCAAGCCCCGCGTTGGGCTCTGTGCTGACAGCTCAGAGCCTGGAACCTGCTTCAGGTTCTGTGTCTCCCCCTCTCTCTGCCTCTCCTCTGCTCATGCTCTGTCTCCCTCTGTCTCTCAATAATAAATGTCATAAAATTAAAAAAAAAGATATTTCCAAAAATTTAGTACCATTTATGCAAGAAAATCATGAAGTTTGGGGAAATGAATGTATATAAACACAACTAACAAATACACTTAAAATTTATTCAGTTCTAGAAAGAGTGGTATAGTGTTTAGAGAAATACACTGTACCTAATAAATACCTGATAAACATTTCTTGACATTATTTCTTATTTGTTTAATTTTTTGTATTTTATTTTTGTGGCAATATTACTGTTTGAAGATGAAGAAAGGTCATAATCTTCAGGAGTTTCAGCATTAGAGATTCCATATTCTCTTCTGAAAACTGTTGTGCCAACATCACACCCATAAACACACATTCATTTTTGAAGGCTGCAGAAATTATTGCTTGCTATGCTGGGAATAATAGAGCCTTGCTGATTCTATAGAAAATAGTCTTTGGTGAATGCCTTTTCTGCCCATATGCACACATTTGCTTTTTCCAAGAATGTCAGACAGGTAGTCCTGGACTAGAAGTCAATAAGAAAGAAAAAGAGAGGGGCGCCTGGGTGGCGCAGTCGGTTAAGCGTCCGACTTCAGCCAGGTCACGATCTCGCGGTCTGTGAGTTCGAGCCCCGCGTCGGGCTCTGGGCTGATGGCTCGGAGCCTGGAGCCTGTTTCCGATTCTGTGTCTCCCTCTCTCTCTGCCCCTCCCCCGTTCATGCTCTGTCTCTCTCTGTCCCAAAAATAAATTAAAAAAAAAAAAAGAAAGAAAGAAAAAGAGAAAGGTAGCATTGTCAGCTTTTCTCTTGGAATGCATTTCAAGTAGAGCTCTGCTTGAGGCTTGTGAAAACCAAGATCGCATAATCCATCACACACATTTGAAAATATTATCTTGTTATTATTTTTCGGGTTTCAAGTCACGATTCACAAACACAAATTTGAAAAATGATATCCCTTCCAGACTGACCTTTTCATTTCATGTATAGCTTGTGAACATTCATCAGCCAAAGATTTAAAAATAATTGCAATTATCTCATTGTGTTTTTTTAAAAAAAACTATTTTAAAAAAAATACAAAGGTTAATTTTATTTTACTTATAACCTAGTTACTGAGGCAACATTTACCACACAGAGGACTGAACTCACTATCCAAAGATGTTTTGTCCATTTGTCTGAAAAATGTGGTGCCGTGTTATGGAAATTTGGAGCATTAGAGTTGACTGTAATTATATAGTAAGGTCTCCACAAAAATAATAGTCCTGGGATACCACAAATAAATGAAATCCACAAATAATCTCAAACCTTTTTATAGGAAAACGTTTTTACATAGAAATGCCAACAACTAACGGAATTGATAGAGCCGAATGTCCTTTCCCTATCCAGTTCCTGGCGGAGGTAATAATAAGCAGTGTAATGGCCCAAAGACAAGGAATCAGAGAAAAGTAGAGAAACAAAGGTTATGGTTTTAATCAGCACTTGAAACACAATGTTTATTGCACACAGTTTCCTGAATGATTGTAAAATGTGAGCAAAGTTAATTTAACACCCAACCAAGGGTTTTAAAGCAACAGGAAAAACACATCAAAAAACTTAAAAAAACACCAAGCTATTTCTGATCAGCCCACTGCACTTTGAATGAGGCTAAACTTTAGCCAGTGTGGATCTGAGCTTCTCATACACAAACCTGAGGAATTTGTCATGATGCCATATCAGGTGCCATGGGCTAAATATTCAAAACAGAGGTATTACCATTGAAAACTCACAAACCATGCATAGACTACCAGTCAGTACGTATTTTTTGCTCTGTTTGATTTCTGGGTTTTAAAAATTATTTTTCAGGGGATAATGCTTAATAATAGGATACATTCTTTATATATAAGGACACATTTAAAGAGGAATATTTCTTCTTGTGGTGGTTGCCATTTCAGTGGATGGAAATACAGAATTAATGAGTGCAATGAGATGACTTTGATTCCCAAGACCATCAGGTAGCTTTATTTCATTCTTTATTGTTCATGATGTCATGCAGAGATGTGTTGTTTGAACCATAGGTAAGTATAATGAAAAAGGTTGGATGACATCTCTGAACCCATGGCCACTCTGGAGAACTTCATAAGGGTTCAAGAATCACTTTACAAATGTAAAGGATAATCTAGTATTGACTCAACTGATGAAACAAACAAAATAGAGACAATCTCCAAATATCAAGTCATTATTGCCCCTTTAAAAGATATACGAGCCAGTCACTTAGTGGGCTGGTTTCACCCAATATTGTTTTGATTGTTGGCTTAATTTTCTCTAAAGATAGATATTATGAGGAAAAGGAGACATTAAAGAGTTAGTGCTATCGGTAGAACCCAGTGTCTATCTATCCTCAGAAGGAGAATTCATTGACCCTTCTCACTTACCACCACTAAGTCCTAGACACCTGAGAAGGCAGGAGTTCTTACTCATAAAGACAAGTCCCCCAGGGCGCCTGGGTGGCTCAGTCGGTTAAGCGTCCGACTTCGGCTCAGGTCATGATCTCACGGTCCGTGAGTTCGAGCCCCGCGTTGGGCTCTGTGCTGACGGCTCAGAGCCTGGAGCCGGTTTCATGTCTCCCTCTCTCTCTGACCCTCCCCTGTTCATGCTCTGTCTCTCCCTGTCTCAAAAAAATAAATAAAATGTTAAAAAAAAATTTAAAAAAAAAGACAAGTCCCCCATCACCCTGGAGTGAAGGAATTATAATTGCTTGGAAAAGAACACATCTGCTTTACAAAGGTGTCTGAGACACTGACCTAGTGGCATATCGCCCTGTCCCTTCAAAATTGGAGAATTCCTGATTGAAACATATAATAAAATGCTAGAGTTCATCTATTTTATAAATCTAAAAAACTAATACATTAAGATTTTGGTGTCTCTGGTGTATTTCAAAAAACTAACTAGTATTTTCTAAATGTGTGTGTGTGTGTGTGTGTATATGTGTGTGCACGCACGCATGCGTGTACGTGCATTCTAACTGCTTAGCCATTCATGAAGGCTTTTCATAGAGCCATAGTATCATCGAAATTGGAAGGGGCATAGTGGTTGTCTAATCAAGCAGTATCTGCTTCAGTGCAACAAATGGAAAGGTAGTATATCCCATAGGTAAACATGATTAGATTTTAGAATGTTCTCTCTTATGCCCCCTGGTAGATAGATGCTCTGACTTTGGTCAAGTCTCAGCCTTTTTGAGCTTTGGCTTCTCAATTTATAAAATAGACATGCTGTTACACAAGTTGTTGTGAAGATCGTGAGATATTATGTGTCCCAACTAAACTTTACTGGCTGTGTAATTCAAGCATTATTTTATTTTATTTTTTTTATTTATTTATTTTTATTTTTTATTATTTTTTTAGCATTATTTTAATTAACTTCTGTTAAACCTACTAAGAAGCAAAACATTGTTTTCCAAATGTAAGAATAATAATAATAGTAACAATAATAATAATATAGCTCATAGGTGCTGAGTAGCCATTAAAAATGTTTACAACTTTCTATGCATTATCTCATCAAAAGGAAATTGCAATGTGATGAAAGTGTTCTGAAATTAAATAGTGGTGAGGGTTGCACAACCTTGTGCATATACTAAAACCACTGAAACATATATTTTAAAGGAGCAAATTTTATGATATGTGAATTATATCTCAATTAAAAAAAGAAAATTGTATGTGAAAGAGTTTTAGAAAATTGCAAATGTGCAGGTGATCTACAAAGTGCCATGAAGGATACAATGAGGCATAAGTCAGTCTTTTTTCCTACTCGAGTTTTCTATAATATGGTTGAGAAGTTAAAACAGATGCATAAAAACTAGCACCTAAAACAGTGTGTGAGGGAGGCTGTCATAGGTTTACGAAGAGTATTAGATACTCAGAAGACTAGGAGATACATGTAGGCCTCCAAGAGGATAGTATCACTGTCCAGGATATAATTTCATTGAATCAAAGGAACTCTAGAATTCTGTAGAATGAAGACCAATTAGAAAAGACACACTAATGTGTGTCTTAATGGAGATTGGATGGGAAAATTAAAATAATGTTTTCTTAGAATATATTACCCCTAAATGAGATCTTTCTGATGTGGCATCACCAATGATCTCACCCACTTCTGGTTTCTTGTTATGTAGTGCTATAAAATGTAATTAGCCAAAAAGAAAGATGCACTTCACTACTGCCCTATATCTGACTCAGTCCTTTGGTTTCAAAATCTTTTTCCTGGAACATGTGAACAGTTGAAGCCATTCTTTTTTTAGAAAGCCCCTCCAACATGATCAGGTCCCAGAACTGATATTTATTAACTCTATGATTTGGGACACATTATTTAAACTCTCTGAGTAGATAGAAAAAAATAGCACTCAGTCTTCATGTTGGCCGGGGGTTTTAAGTGATAAATTGTATAGAGCTCAATGTGTCTCACACAGTGAGCACACTGGTATGCAGAGCCTGGGAAGAGATGGGAGACAAGGGGAAAGATCTTCTGTGTCCTTGCGTGTCTTTGGTATCCACAATGTGTATTATAGCTGTCTATACTCAAGCTTGCTCCTGCCACACATTTGCAGGCTCCCTGAGGCCTCTCAGAGCAGTTCCCCATGGTGCACCCTGCTCCCCCTTTTGCTGTTCCCTCAACTGTTTAGTGGGTGTGAATATTGACAGGCATGATTTGTCTTCTTGATTTGATTGAAAACCTCCTGTGAGACGGAGAACACATTTTATATGTCTGTGCGGTCTACACACTTACACAATGCAAGATGCCTGTTATATGTTCAATTTTTATTTATTAGCTAAATAAACAAAAAAAATATTAGTAGGGGAAAGTGAGAGACAAGGCAGCAATAGCTTCTTGTTTTTGAAATGATGTGTATGTGTGTGTGTGTTTGAGGGAGGTGTACATTTCCAGCTCAGTGCCAAGTTAAAATAACTGAACCAAAAACACTCTTTGACCGTCTAGACTGGTAAACACAGTCTCTACCAGATAGTAAGACCTCTTAGTCATTCATTTAGCAATGTATCTGGGTGAAATTAGCAATTATCCGAATCAGTGTGTTTGTTTTGAGGTGAGAAAACAGGTGGCTGTCTAACACACGCTGCAGTGTTACTTTATTCCAGCAATAGTGACTGTGGGCCCCAGAGTCCCCCTCAGGCCTTAAAACCTCCTTTCCCTGGTGAGAATTAGTCTCCAGAGGAGCAAAACATAACATTCAACCTGACTTCGATTTCGGTTGTCGATGTAAAATTGGACCATGGGAGTTGTTCTGAAATGAGCGTAAGCATTCAGTGTATTTGAAGGCATTGTCAAGTTTTATCCAAAGTGGGGCCCTGGAGTATAGGACCGCATTGTGTTGCGCAACAGAAGTTTGTAGACCATAAGCAAGTCTCCTTGCTAAATCTACATGCCATCCTGTGTTGCACACTTGTTCATCTTGTTTGTTGATACTCTAAAAGTACAGTAAACAAAAAAATAGCAAAAGATAATTTTTTTTTCATTTTTGGTTGCTTTCCTTGACATAGTCAAGCCACACAATTCTACATAACAACCCCAGAAAAGAGGAAAAAAAATCAGTGGACATATCTATATGCCATATACAGGGTAAATCTTTACATTTATGTATTCTGTTTTACCTATTTCATATGCATATAGATTGAAATATGTCTGCATCTATAACATACAGACATCTTGCTTGAAGTATGCCCCAGATATTAAGTACACCATTAAATCTTTACCTTGGTTACAACAAATATTTTCAAGTGAATATGTGATTGCATATGGAATTAAAAGGTGTGTGAAACTATGGTACCACTTGCTAGAACGCTCAAGTTCCTTCCCAGTGTTATCTTTCATGTTTCCTTCTAACTTGGTTTAATAATATAATCCTTATTCAGAAATGAGCTTTTGTGAAAAAATCAATAATTACCTTTGTCACTATTTATTTAATGAATCCATGGAAAGACTTCATTAAATTATAAATGCCTTGTTACTGATATTCTCATAATAGATTTTTGAAGTTATATGTGAGCCAGTTATCTATTTCAAGGAAAATACAATGTTGAAAGATCAGTACATGTCCAGTGAAATTACTGCTGGTTTTGCTAATACAATATTCATGAGAATTTGCTGGAGACAATTACATTTAACCCCAGAGAATAAGAATTTGAAATGGATTCTTTTAAATGTAATTATCCATTGGCAAGAAAGTTTAGCAAGTTTTATTGTTTATGTAATTGAAATGATTTGCTATTCTTTCCATATGGGGGAGTGTTTTGAGAATATTTACAGTTTCTGAATGGAATCATAAATACTGATTCTCTAAATATGCTTCATATTAATATTTTGAGGTTTATGTGCATTTTTAATATATTTATTTTCAGGGGAAAAATGGAGTCTGTGGCTTGATACAGCTTGGATAGGGTAAATAAGGTCTGATTTCATGTAGCATCTGTTGTCTGAATCTACTTGGGTGGTATTTAGTCTGTTCTAGCTGACTCTGGAGTCTGAATCCATGAAAAATCAATGATCTTGGAAGTCAAAGGACCTAATCATCATATATTTAGGAAAGGATGGGTGTTATTTAAGTCAGAAGTTCTCTAAGCCATCACCAACCCTCATTGTTTCTTAATTGTTTGTTTTACTATGTTGTAAGAAATGAATACCTACAAATTCTAGAGATTTCTATATCTTAGAAAATAATCATTTTGCATTTCATATTGCTGAAAAAATGTAGGGATAAAGCAAAGAGACTTTTTCTCAGAGTTTGGTGCATCTTGTAACTTTGGCATTATAATGCTTTTATTTCTAGAACTTGAATCTCCTTAACAATTAGAACTCTGATAATAAGGGACTATTGTAGCCTCCCTATCAGAATAAGTAGGGAACCTTCAAAATTTCTTTCAGTCTATCCTGGGATATGAAACATGTCTGTAATAGAAGAAACCCTAAAACAGTGGAAACTCCAGAGTAACAAATATCCTTAAGGACTTGTTACATTGTAAAAGCTGATTCCTACAATGCAACAGGAATTTAAATCTGGTGTTCTATGGAATATTTCTTCTTGACCCCAGGGAAAGTCTTAACACTACATTTGTCTCTTTTAGATAGTTAAAAAAAAAAAAAAAAAAAGGTCATCCATTCACTTTTACGCATAGGAAGTAATTTCAGTGCACTCCTTTGTAATACTAAATACAACTTCAGTTAGAGCCAGTTTATTAGCCCTGCTTGGGTTGCCTTGGAGTGGCCACTTATACTGGATGAGGGGAGGAAGTTGTTTCTCCTCTTGTTTCAGTGATGTTCACTTCTCCTCCTCCTTCCTGACTCCTTCACAGGAGGAGGAAGCAGGAAAAGGAAGAGAAGATAAGGGTCCTCCTTGATCTTACTTGGCTAATACAATAGTAGCCATCTAGCTGGACTTAGCCAAAACTAGAAACTGACTCTGGGAAGGGGCACTTTTGGGGAGGCTTTTTAGTGGGTTTTTCAGTGCTCTTAACCACATCACCGGACTTTTTTTTTTTTTTACCTGTAATTCCCTTAAGGTAGGTAAATGCACCTCCTTCAGGTGGTCATTTAGGATTTCTGCCTCAGTCCACCCCTGCAACTTCAGGTTCCTTCAGTTGTCTTCACTGCTCATCTCCACCACACCCACTCATCCCAACTGGTGGCCCTTTTGAATGTGATACAACACAATTCTATGCTGGCTCTCTAAGCCATGGTTAATGCTCACCTGTCCCTTGTTCTAACAAACTCTGATGCACAGGTGCAGTAATAGGTCTTTGCTCTGCCATCAGAGCATCAACAAGCCATAGTCCCTTCCCTTGAAGATTTCTCAGGCAAGAGTCCAATCCCAGGCAGGAGCAACTAGGATTGCTGACTATCCTAACCACTGCAACCAAGTTCCAGGAGATGAGTATCAAACTTTCTGAGATGTTTCAGTGAAGTCACATTTCCCTGCACTTGAGATAAGGGAAAAGTAGCACCTTCCACCTTTCCAGGTACCTGGAAATCACTTCACAGTCCAATGGTCTCCAAAAATCCTCTTCTAGTTATCCATCTCTTCTTGGCCTTTCTCTCTTTTATAATGGGCTAAAAATAGGTAATTAATTCAGGGTCCCAAAACCAATTTTTAGTGTTCTTCTTTGCAAGTTGTATACCTCATTTTGTACAATGGAAGTAGCAGCCTGTTTTTTGTCTTATTACCAGCTCAAGATTGCAGCTGAAATTAAGACAAAGAAATCCATTCTAACATCCTGTAACGTCTGCATATCAGTTGCTTACTGTCCACTATAAAATTATTTTAAACACATATTGATGGATACATATGTAAAATCTGCAAAGCACTATATGAGGCCCCGTGGTGCTCCTACTCTAGCAGGAAAATGAACAGGTAGCCAGAACAGCTAGATTAATCAAATCTGCTAATTGCAGTTATAGGATGACCCAACATTCCTCGAATTTAGCCTACCATAATCATTAGAAGCACAAAGTGCATTCTCCAAAGTGGGAATGCTTGGGTTTGAATCACAGCTTTTCTCTTTTTAGCTGCATGACCTTAGCTGAGTTCCTGAATCACTCTGTGCTTTAGTTTCCTCATCTGTCAAATGGAGATAATGTAGTACCTCTCTCATGGGGCTGTTATGAGAAAGATCAAAGTTATTACTTATAAAGTACTAGGAATAGAATAGTATAAAGGTATTTGTTAATCTCTTAAATAAGATTCTTAATTTTCTTCCTATTAGTTTTATCATACATGTGTTAAAATATGTATTTATCATGTTAAGTAATTTACTGAAAGCGAGCAAATTGGAAATCTTCCAAAATGAGGAGATAATGATTGCTTGCAAAAAAGGCCTGTACTAAATAAAAAATGTCTAAATAATGTCTCCACAGGCCCTTGGATTAAGTTTCAGTTTTCAGGGGAATCCAGCTGTTTGTGTATCACTGGAATCATTCTACAAAAAAACCTGGAATGTCTTACAATGGCATATATTTTAAAGTAAGGATTCTGAGAAATATGTTAGACAATAAAAATAAATCTAGAGAGAAAAAGTACACCTCAAGTGTATGTAGCTTTAAAAATTACTCTGCTCTTGAATTTTGAGTTTCCTAATAACCAAAGTTAAAAAGGAAATATGATTTAAGTCATATTGTTCCTGAAGCCTAAAAACAAATCAAAACACACAAATTAAAGTCCATACTAACTCAGTATAAGAAAGATATCCTTTATGAATAGTAAAAAGCAGAAAAAAGAAAAATGGAAACCTTTGCATGTGACTATGAAAGGGACAATGCGCAGTGTCCCACATAGTATCTTCAAATACTTCTGTTTAGTTAATGCAATTTTATACAAGATTTTTTTTGAAATAACTCTCAGTGTAAGCTGATGCCATGCATACTGTTGCTGCCTATTCAGTGATGAGAATCCAGTGAGAGGTTAAGAGGATGTGGTCCAAATATTCAGGTTTCCAATATTCTGATTATAAATTTCTACAGGAATAGATAGATTTTATGTCCTTTAGACCCCTATCCCCCCCATGTTGTTCCTCTCAACTGAGGTTTGATGAAAGGTGAGCTGCAGACAGTTTGAGGTGATGTACTCTGACAGGGGCCTGCAGTGTCTGTATTCTATGCTGCTGATTAAGGGCAAAACCATATGCTTTACAAAATCAGCTGAGCTCCTGGTAGAGCTGACAGAACTGCTATTAGAGAATGCTGCTCAGAGCAGAGAACATACGCACACACTTCTCTTTCCAGCCTCATCTTGTGAAATTCTGAAGTTAACAGCAACAAAGTTTGCACTTAGAATGATTTTAATGCCAATTTGCATAATCCGTTAGAAGTTAATTTTATTTTTTAATGTTTATCTATTTTGAGAGAGAGAGAGAGAGAGAGAGAAGGGGGGAGGCAGAGAGAGGAAGAGAGAATCCCAAGCAGGCTCCATGTAGTCAACGCAGAACACAACGCAGGGCTCGAACTCATGAACAATGAGATCATGACCTGAGTCGAAATCAAGAGTTGGGATGCTTAACTGACTAAGCCATCCAGGTGCCCCTTGAGAGGAAGTTAAATATCTATCTATCTATATCTATATATATCTATATCTATCTATCTATCTATTTATCTATCTATCTATATATATATATACACACACATACATAACTTAGTTATAAACCAAAAGTGAGGGACTGAATTCTCATTCTGGTACCTGTCTATTGTCACTTGACCTTGAAGAAGTCATTGTACCTTCCCGTGTCATAGTTTCCTCATTTGTAAAATAAAGAAATTGAGTAAGTTTCAGGCACTTAGCATTTGATGACTTTTTTCACGAATAAGGACTAAGAAACTGCACACATGAAATGCCTGTCAGCGTGTTCCATATCTTTTAGAATGATTTCCTATATTGTGAATATTTATCATTCCACTCTAAACAGACTTAATTGCTGTGGTTTTGCCAGTTATTAATGAAAGAGAGAATTTCTTGCCTCATTTGTTTATGTGTGTGTGAAACGGAGAATGGAGTAAAGAAACTACATTAAAGAACGTGACAGGATGTCCTTCCCCACGGGCAGCTGTGCACCTTTTCTGGGGCATCCTCTGGGAGGAAAACAGTTCAGTTCTCTAGAAAGTGTTTCTATTGGCATATCCATCATCCATGAAAGAGATGCTCCAGATTGACCCAAATGTCAAGAGTCTTGCTTCTAATATATGAATTTTTCAGAAGTAAAATTGGAGGAAAGTAACCATTGTCTGAAGCATGTTCTTGAACAATACACTGTATGTAATGTTTTGTTTAAATTTGTGGCTTCCTAGAACAGAGACTAGGAGGGTGAATGAGGGTAACTACATGACAAGAGAAATGCGTCTCAGACGGCCTTCGTATATATATATGTAGTGATAAAAAGAACCCAAGATGAACGTCACTGAACTGTGAATATTTTGAGGGAAGTGATTACACACAAACACACACACACGTGATTTTACACACACACACACACACACACACACACACACGTATACTTATGTCTGAATCTCTTTTTTTAATTTTTTAAAATTTATTTAAACTAAATTAAAAAAATTCATCCATTTCTGACATCCCTCACCCCCTACTTCTTGGAATCACCAGTCTATTCTCTGTATCTGTAACCTTGGTGTGTGGTTTGTTTTAGATTCCACATATGAGAGAGATCATGTAGTATTTGTCATCTCTGACTTATTTTACTTAACATAATATTATTTAATTATTTAATATTTAACTTACTTAACATAATGCCCTTGAGCTCCATCTATGTTTTTGCAAATGGCAAGATTTCATTCTTTTTGATCGCCAATATTCCAGTGTGTGTGTGTGTGTGTGTGTGTGTGTGTGTATACACACACCATATCTTCTTTATCCAGTTTTCAGTTGATGGACATTTGGCTATTGTTGATAGCACTGCTGTAAACATTGGGGTGCATGTGCCCCTTTGAATCAGCATTTTTGTATCTTTTGGATAAATGCCTCATAGTGCAATTGCTGGGTTATATGTAGCTCTATTTTTAATTTTTTGAGGAACCTCCATACTGTTTTCCAAAGGGGCTGCACCAGTGTGCATTCCCACCAACTGTGCAAAAGGGTTCCTCTTTCTCCATATCCTTGCCAACATCTGTTGTTGCCTGAGTTGTTAAACTTAGCTATTCTGACAGGTGTGAGGAGATACCTCTTTGTGGTTTTGATTTGTATTTCTCTAATGATGAGTGATGTTGAGCACCTTTTCATGTGTCTGTTAGCCATCTGGATGTCTTCTTTAGAAAAGTGTCCATTCATGTTTTCTCTGCATTTCTTCACTGGGTTATTTGTTTTTTTGGATGTTGAGTTTGATAAGTTCTTTATAGATATTGGATACTAACCTTTTATCTGATATTTCATTTGCAAATATCTTCTCCCATCCCATTGGTTGCCTTTTAGTGTTGTTGATTGTTTCCTTTCCTGTGCAGAAGTTTTTAATCTTGATGAGGTCCTAATAGTTCATTTATGTTTTTGATTCCTTTGCCTGCAGAAAGAAGATGCTGTGCCTGAGGTCAAAGACATTGCTACCTGTTTTCCCTTCTAGGATTTTGATGGTTTCCTCTCTCACATTTAGGTCTTTCATCCATTTTGAATTTACTTTTGTGTATGGTATAAGAAACTGGTCCAGTTTTATTCATTCTTTTGCAAGTTGCTATCCAGTTTTCCCAACACCATTTGCTGAAGAGACTGTCCTTTTTCTATTAGATATTCTTTTCCTGCTTTGTCAAAGGTTAGTTGACCATACATTCATAGGTCCATTTCTGGGTTTTCTATTTCTTGTTCTATTGGTCTTTTGTCTGTGTTTGTGCCAGTACCACACTGTCTTGATGATTACAGCATTGTAATACAGCTGGAAGTCCAGAATTTTCATGCCTCCAGCTTAGGTTTTCTTTTTCAATGTTGCTTTGTCTATTTGGTTTTTTTTTCTGGTTTCATACAAGTTTTAGAATTGTTAATTCTAGTTCTGTGAAGAATGCTGGCATTTTTTGATAGGGATTAATTGAATGTGTAGATGGCTTTGGGTAGTATCAACATTTTAACAATATTTGTTTTTTCAACCTATGAGCATGGAATGTTTTTCCATTTCTTTGTGTCTTCTTCATTTTCTTTCATAAGCTTTCTGTAGTTTTCAATGTACAGATCTTTAACCTCTTTGGTTAGTTTTATTCCCAGGTCTCTTACAGTTTTTGGTACAATTTTAAATGGGATCCATTCCTTGATTCCTCTTTGCTGTTTCATTATTGGTATATAGAAATACAACCAGTTCTGGTACTTTGATTTTATATCCTGAAACTTTGCTGAATTTGTGTATCAGTTCTAGCAGTTTTGGGATAGTGTTTTGGGTTTTCCACATACAGTGTTATGTCATCTGTGAAGAGAGAAACTTTGACTTCTTCCTTGTCAATTTGTATCCCTTTTATTTCTTTTTGTTGTCTGATTGCTGATGCTAGGACTTCCAATGATATGTTGAACAACAGTGGTGAGAGTTGACATCCCTGTCATGTTCTAGCACATTGAGTACTTCCTGCCACTCCCTTCTGGCCCACCAAGTTTCAGTGGACAGGTCTGCTGCTAACCTGATGTGTCTATCCTTGTATGTTAAGGACCTTTTGTCCCTAGCTGCTTTCAGAATTCTCTCTTTATCTTTATATTTTGAAAGTTTCACTATGATGTGTGCAATTTGGACTTGAATGCCTGTTTCCTTCCTCAGACTAGGTAAGTTCTCAGCTACATTTTGTTCAAATAAACTTTCTGCCCCTTTTTCCTGCTGTTCTTCTGGGACTCCTATGATGTGGGTATTGTTTAGTTTTATGGAATTGCTAAGTTCCTTTTTGCTCTAATACTTTCCTTTCCCTCTTCTTTGCTGCTTCATTTTCTTCCCATAATTTTATCTTCTATATCATCTATTGTCTTCTCTGCTTCTACAATCCTCATTGTGACTGTATCTATTCAGCTTTGTATCTCAGTTATACCATTTTTTTTTTTAATTTCAGCCTGACGGGTTTTTAGGTCTTTGATCTCTGTAGCAAGGGTTTCTCTGGTGTCTTCATAAGCTAGTAGTCTTATGACTTTTGTTCTAAATTCTTGCTCAGATATATTGCTTATATTTTCTTTGAGCAAGTCCCAGCCTGTGACTTCTTCTTGACCTTTCTTTTGGGGAGAATGCCTCTGTCTTGTCATTTTGGCTAAATTTCTGTCTTTTGCATGTTTTAAAAGCTTGACATGTTTTCTGCTCTTGAGAGTACTACTATATTAAAAAGGGGTCATATGGGGCGCCTGGGTGGCGCAGTCGGTTAAGCGTCCGACTTCAGCCAGGTCACGATCTCGCGGTCCGTGAGTTCGAGCCCCGCGTCAGGCTCCGGGCCGATGGCTCGGAGCCTGGAGCCTGTTTCCGATTCTGTGTCTCCCTCTCTCTCTGCCCCTCCCCCGTTCATGCTCTGTCTCTCTCTGTCCCAAAAATAAATAAAAAACGTTGAAAAAAAAAAAATTTAAATAAAAAAAAAAAAAAAAAAAAAAAAAGGGGTCATACACTATCCAGGGCTTGGCTCTTCAGGAAGCGTTTCTGGTGTATGCTGTGTGCACTCTGCTGTTGCGGGTTGGCTGCTCTTTCCTACTGCGTCGGTACTCTGCAGAGGTCCTCCTTGCTTGTAGTGGGATGTGTTTGGACCTTAACTAGATGTACTTTGATTTGTTTGTTGAAGTAAACCTTGCACCTGCCATGCTAACTCCTGCCAACTGTGGAGATCCTTCTGCCACTCTACAGATCAATTTCCTGGGTGTTCCAAGTGATCTGACCTCAATACAGCTGTGTTTGAAGAATAAGGACAGCTCAGGGCTCTTCTACTTCTCTGCCATCTTAACTATTCCCCCCAGGTTCCCTTTTCATTTTGTTGATGGTTCCCTTTGCTGTCCAGAAGTTTTTTAGTTTGATGTAGTCTTACTTATTTATTTTTGCTTTTGTTGTTTTTCTTTTGGTGACAGATTAAAATAATCATCACAAAAGACTTATACCAAGGAGCTTACTGCTTATGTTGTCATCTAGGTTTTTTATAGTTTCAGGTCTTATATTCAAGTTTTTGATACATTTTATGTTAATTTTTGTGTATGGCATAAGATAGTGGTCCAGTTTCATTCTTTTGCAAGTGGCTGTCCAGTTTTCCCAGTACCACTTATTGAAGAGACTGTTCTTTCCCCATTGTATATTCTTGGCTCCTTTGTTGTAAATTAATTGGCCATAGTTGTGTGGGTGAATTTCTGGGCTCTCTGTTCTGTTTCTTTGATCTATGTGTCTGTTTTAATGCCAAATACCATAGTGTTTTAATTACTGTAGCTTTTTAATATAGTTTGAAATCAGGGAGCATGATGTCTCCAGGTTTGTTTTTCTTCCTCAAGATTGGCTTGACTATTCAAGGTCTTTTGTGGTTCCATTCACATTTTAGGGTTTTTTGTTCTATTTCTATGAAAAATACCATTGGAATTTGGATAGAGATTGCATTGAATCTGTATAATGAATGCTTTGGGTAGTAAGGACATGGTAACAATATTAATTCTTCTAATCTGTGAACATAGACTTTCATTCCATTTATTTGTGTCTTCTTCAATTCTTGTCATTAATGTCTTATGGTTTTCAAATATACAGATCTTTTTCCCTCCATGCTCAAATTTATTCCCATGCATTTTATTCTCTTTGATGTAATTGTAAATGGAATTGTTTTCTTAATTTATCTTTCTGATAGTATATTATTAGTGTAAAGAAACACAAGAGAGGGGCGCCTGGGTGGCTCAGTCGGTTAAGTGGCCGACTTTGGCTCGGGTCATGATCTCGCTGTCCGTGAGTTCAAGCCCCGCGTTGGGCTCTGTGCTGACTGCTCAGAGCCTGGAGCCTGTTTCAGATTCTGTGTCTCCCTCTCTCTCTGACACTCCCCCGTTCATGCTTTGTCTCTCTCTGTCTCAAAAATAAATAAATAAACATTAAAAAAAAAAGAAACACGAGATTTTTGTCTATTGATTTTGTATCCTGCAACTTTACTGAATTTGTTTTTTTTTTAATTTTTATATTTTACATTTATTTATTTTTGAGAGAAAGAGAGAGACAGAGCACAAGTGGGAGAGGGACAGAGAGAGATGGAGACACAGAATCTGAAGCAGGCTCCAGGCTCTGAGCTGAAGTCAGACGCTTAACCAACTGAGCCACCCAGGCTCCCCTGAATTTGTTTTTTAGTTCTAGCCATTTTTATGGAGTTTTTAGGATGTTCTATATATAATATTATATAATCAGTAAACAGTTCCAGTTTTACTTCTTATTTTCCAATTTGGAAGCCTTTTATTCCTTTTTCTTGCCTAATTGCTGTGGCTAGGAGTTTCAATAATATGTTGAACAAAAGTGACAAGAGTGGATATTCTTGTCTTGTTCCTATACTTAATTCTTATTAAATGCTGACTAATCACTATAACTTCATACAATTCTTTTTTGTCCCCTCCTTCCTTCCAGCACCAAGGAAAAATTGGAGTTAAATTTAATGTTGGGACAGATGACATCGCCATTGAGGAGTCCAATGCAATCATTAATGATGGGAAATACCATGTAGTCCGTTTTACAAGGAGTGGTGGCAATGCCACATTACAGGTGGACAGCTGGCCAGTGATCGAGCGCTACCCTGCAGGTAAGCCAGTGAATGTGTATCGGGGGAAGATTTTATGAAAAACAAAGTGGAAAACAGAGCACTATTTTGCGTCCGTTTCACCAGATTGTGGGTTTTCTGAGAAACCATCAAGTATTTATTGGACTTTAAAATCATGTGAATGTAATGCTGTCCTAAACTGTTCTTGATACAGTGTACAAATGGCATTTTGTAGGAGAACTTGAAGGCACACTTTATTGTCTGCAAAATTCAGGACATCAGTGAAACCAGAAAAATGCACACATAAAAGGCACAACATGTCAAAGCTCTTTTTACTGGATCCTTGCATTCGAACAAAGGAAAGGCTTTGTCAAAAGTAACAAAGTTATATTTAAAACCGAGGGAGGGAATATTACATATTTTTCTCTGAAAAAAAGTAGGACCAGGTGGTTCCTTTGATGGTGCAGAGCTGAAACTCATGAAAGGTGCAAGAGGACCATGAGACAAATAGGGAAACAGTAAAGGAACAATATATAGTACTATAAGTCACCCGTTATAAGAACGTGTAAGTAAATGAAGTTTGTGTTCACTGTCATATAACCATATGGGAGTTTCACAAAGATTCTGTGACACTAGCATTATTCATTTCACGTCTATAAAATGAATGTCAAGTTATTATAGATAAAATAAAAATTACCTTTTTTCATTGTTAATCAGCTTATCAGATCTGCATTATTGAAACAAAGGAAATAAAGACTTAAACTAGTGTTACTTGTGGTTGCATATATTCCCAATTAAAAAAAAAAAACATGTTATTTTGGGGTGCCTGGGTGGCTTAGTCAGTTAAACATCCAACTTTGGCTCAATTCATGATCTCACAGTTTGTGAGTTCAAGCCCCACGTCAGGCTCTGTGCTGACCGTCTGCTTGGGATTCTCTCTTTCTCCCTCTCTCTCTGCCCCTCCCCCCTTTCTCTTTTTCAAAAATAAACTTTAACAATCATGTTATTTTAAAGTAAAATACAAATTAAAAGTATACTTGTATTTTACTTCAATTATTATCTCTATATTTTAGTACAAGAGGTTACTAAACACATCAGCCTCATTTCTCTCCGCTCTTTTAGCTACAACTGACTTGTACAACAGATTTATAGTAGTGTATAAAGAAAATATTCAAAAAGAAATTTTCATTTTGCACAATACAAATGATTACCAAAATGCATATAAGCCTCTGTTATAAGTATTTGTTTCTTGGAAGAAATGATATGAGGAAATGACTAACTTATTAATAAAGATCTCAGTTTTTCTTAATACTGACTCACAATTAGGAAATGTGTAATGAAATGTCCGTGGTGCCCTCCTGGAACTTTTCTGATTTATATATTTCTACATCTTCAGGCCTCATTTCAAACCTATTCTATAAAACTGGTGCTGTGCAAATATTTGCTGAATTAAGTGTGATAAAAAAAAACAGCTCTATGACAAAATTCAGAAGCAAGCACATTAATAATATGTCCAGGGCTCATTATAATACTGGCAAATAGTAGCCAGTCAATAAATATTTGCCGAATTGATGTCCTGGGAATTATCCCTACAATTACAAGAATGTACACCTTCTTTTACCATCTATAATGGATTGGAAGACTTGGAAGGAAAGTAACTCAAATATGTCACATAGAACCTGCTAATACTGCATTTACTGAAATCCTAGTAGAAGGGTATTTTTCATAAAAAGTACACCTTTAGTGGGATTATGGAGAGTAAATTGGTAAATTTTCCAAAATACAGATTAATCAATACCTGTTTACTGAGAGGAAGTTACTGCACTGGACACCATGAAATGTGTAAAGTAGGGTAAGGTCTAGGCTGTGTCTCTGGGGGTTTTGTCATCTGTGAATAAAAGACCTGAATATGTAAATTGACAAATTCTGTTACTATTATAGTAGCCCAGCAATGTTTCACCAGTTAATTTGTTAAAATTATTTCATTTTAGTAACTTTTTACTTTTATCACACTTTTATCACATAGTGCTATTTTTTAAGAGCTCCTTTTTAGAGAATGCTAATGGTGACCTACAAGGGGAGAGAAGTCCCACTCTCAAGTTAGTTGGAGAAAATCTGTTTTAAACTAAGTTTAAAATATCTATATCTGGACTTTATTTTATTAATATACATAATGCATCTCTAAAAGAGAAATACAATATGCATTTCTCAAGCATAGATAACCAAAACCTAGTTTTCTAATGCATTAATGCATTGAGATAAATATTTTATATTTTCAAAAATTTCTATGCCTCTTTAATATATTTTATCTGATTGACAGTCTTTTAATTGTGCACTTACTAGATACTATGTACTAGGTATATTTCAAAAAAGACATGATCCTGTGGCAAGCTAATGTCCAATTTAATACTAGAATAAGGCAGTAAATTAATTAAGTCAGCAAATAGTTGTATATTTTTCTAGACTAAAATTTGTTTAACACACATATAATGTCTCATTTACCAATTAAATGGATGCCCAGTATAGGGAACAATGTAAAATATATTTAAAGATCAGAAACCGACAATATCCTGATAATTAAGGGACAATCTTTAGAAATATTTTAGATGCAACCTCTTTTATATTTAGAAAAAAAATAGGCACATGCAAAGATTCTATGTACGCTTTCAGTGAAAAGTATTTGAGATAATATTAATTAATCAAGAGTGAGCAAAGTCACAGTTATTATGGAAGATACAAGCAAAAGTAAAACACAGAATCTGTCCTCAAGAAAATTAGAGCACTTGTGAGGAATTTCAATGTATACATGTAAAAAGTTCATGATGAATATGTAAAGAACTCAGGGGAGTCACCATTGTTATCAAGTATTTTATTAATCATCTGTTCTGTGTGCATTTCAGCATGATATTGAGGTAGGAAATAAGCCATGAAAATTTCAAAGACTTTCTTCTTTTGGAGCTGTATCTGCAACAATGCTGTGAAGGCTGAATACAAATTTAGAAGTGTGTGTCATCTAGATTGAAGTTTTTAGAACAAAGTGATTTTATGTATGAGTTCATTAGAAATGTCTAGTATGTCTTTTATATTGGTTTGTGGTATCACTACTTTTATTTTAAAGTTTTTTTTTTGTTGTTATTCTTCATTAGAAATACAGCTGCACTAATGCTTTTACCACCAAATCCTATAATCAGAGAAGCAGGAACCAACAGACTATATTTGGTTCCTTTTAAAGTGCCTGCACTGCAAAATATAGGTAATAAGGATTGAAATTAGTAATTAAGTATAGCACTTAATCTTCCATTATAGGGCTTTGTGGTAAGTGCTTTTATATGAAGCAATTCATCTGGTAGCAACACTATACATTTAATGAAAAGCACCTAAAGCGTTGACCAGTGGTATTACCCTATAATTGTCTGGAAGGCTTTCATAGAGAAACTAATTAGTAGAGGTAGATTTTATGCCCTTTTGGAGTATTTGAAATATTCTTTTAACCCAACAATTCATATTTTAGAATAAATATTGAATTTTCTGAATAACAGACCCACTTTTCATTATTTTCTGTACATGGAGCAATGTATAGGAATAATATTGTGCAAGCCATTTAAAGTTGAGAAACCATTTATTAGTGCTTATTAGTTAAAGCTCTTAGAATATAATGCATCATTGATATCTGATTTGTTCCTAATTACAATTATGTAGCAAAACTTCTCTCGCAACAAAAATAGATTTCCTTTTCTCATAATGTTAATCCACAGAACTTAACATCATCTTACTCTTTGCCCAGACTAAAGATTGCTCCAGTTAAATCACAGTTACCCTTGAGATTAAACGTTTGAGTTCATTTGTCTACCAGCATGCCAAAAAATGTCCTTTGCACAAAACCGAATATTCATTTCATTCATGTCAAATGAATAAATCAAATGAACAAATACTTAAAGGATATGCATTACATTAAAGGGACATACTAGATTTACCATCTGGACACAGAGATACATAAAAAATGTTGGAGATTAAAAATATAGCATCTGAGAAAATATAAGACTTACCATATAACATTTGGCTAATTTTGGATGGATAAATACAAAAAAGGTAGGTTTTAAGGAAGAAGAAGCCATTTTGAAGTAAGTAGGCTAGTAAAACTATGAAAAAAAAGTAGGAAACTTGATTTGGATCTTGAAAGGCTTGATTTTTACCTAAAGGGTGGCATGAATTTATTTTAATGAGATTATCAAGAAAAGATAGAGACAGAAAGTATTTAGAAAGCTATTAAACCGTCCAGATGTCAAAAGATGAAGGCCTAGAGTAGTGTGTAAGAAAATAGAGAATAACATAGAATACGATGGAAAATCTGGTCAATGACTGAAAAGAAGGAGAGTCATTTCCACTTTTTAGTTTGTCTCTTTCTCTCATCAGCAATTTTCAACGTTTTCTTGCTGCAGTGTGTCACCAGACTGCCCCAAGTTAACAGTGAGATGGAAATCTATGGTAGGAATGAATAGAGAAGTCAAAGACATGTTTCTTGCTTGCTAAGAGTTTAGTCTTTTAGGGAAACAAGGATTCAGAAAACCCACCAATGTCAAATAAAATAGGTTAACTTCAAAATTACTAGTGAAGAGAAAACATGGTTTTCTATGATGGTATAACAAAGCAGATTATTTAGGAATAGGAAAGTTTAGAAGAAAGAGAGGAATGGCCCAAGAAAAGATTCCATAGAGATGGTGTAGATATTTTTTGCATTACCATCACTTTGGCTCAAAGATCTTATTGATATTATCTCTAAATCTTGATTTTGTTTTAATCTTTGAAAGTTGGTAAAATATTTGAGAGCTCAGGAAATTCATGGTGATGATTTCCCTTTAAATTCTATATACTTAGTTTAGGTTAATTCTATATACTTAGTTTAAGTTGTCGGTAATTATTGACTATCTGTTTGAGTCATTCCATCATTTAAAAGTTTCCTAGATATTGGTGTTTTTATTTACTTTTAATGAAATTTTTGCTATGTATGATGTATTGAGAAAATCTACTGCATTTGTGATCATAGCATAAAAAAGAGAAGGACCTTCACAGATCCTTCTATTTCAGCTCCTTCATTTTACAAACAATAAAATGGAACCTTTGAGAGGTTGGTGGATTTAATCAGAATCACTTTGCCAGTTAGTGTCAGAGCCAAAATTATACTTGGGAATTCTTGTTTACCAACTTTGTGTACCTTATTTTATACTATGTGGAAGATAGAAACCAGAATGAAGATAAATCATTAGATAAATCCTTCAACATAGCAAGGTATACTCTTCATAGCTAAATGTTAAGATGACCTACACGATTGGTCATGGTTGTACATGTTATTCCATGTCAGAGTCCATTACTTCTGCTGACCAACACAGACACATACACACACAAACCTATATTATGAGTGCTAAAAAATAACACATAGAAAAACATTTTCTTAGAAAAACCATAGTTAATTACCCAAAGGATACAAAAATGCTTTTTAGAAGGGGCACATACATAAACATTAAAAAATAAATGTTTAAAAAAAGGCACCTGGGTGTGGCTCAGTAGGTTAAGTGTTTGACTTCGGCTCAGGTCATGATCTCATGGATCATGAGTTCAAGCCCCATGTTGGGCTCTGTGCTGACAGCTTGGAGCCTGGATCCTGCTTCTGATTCTGTGTCTTCCTGTCTCTCTGTTCCTTCCTTGCTCACACTCTGTCTCTCTCTGTCTCAAAAGTAAATAAACATAAAAAAAATTTACAAGGGGCACATGCACCCCAATGTTTATAGCAGCAATATCAACAAGAGACAAATTATGAAAAAAGCCCAAATTCCATAGGCTGACAAATGGATAAAGAAGATGTGGTGTATACACACACACACACACACACACACACACACACACACTGGAATATTACTTGGCAGTCAAAAAGAATGAAATCTTGTCATTTACAGCAATGTGGATGGAACTAGAGTGTATTATGCTAAGTGAAATAAGTCAGTCAAGGAAAGACAAATATAATATTTCACTCATATGTGGAATTTTAGAAACCAAACTGATGAACATGGGGAAAGGAAAGCAAAAATAAGAAAAACAGGGAGGCAAACCATAAGAGACTCTTAAATACAAAGAACAAACTGAGTTGCTGGAGGGGAGGTAGGTGGGGGAAGGACTCTTGTTGGGATGAGCACTAGGTATTATGTGTAAGTGATGAATCACTAAATTCTATTTCTGAAATCTTTATCACACTGAAAACAAACAAACAACACCATAGTTATTTATCACTGAATTTTTGAGTCAGTAATACTCATTAGGAGGCACTGGTATTTCTTAATCTCACTTTTGTCAAATCTCACATTTGACATTTGTCATATGTCTTGGTTAAATGTATAGATATGGGAAATGCTTGATGGAATTTTGTTTCCCTCCTACAAAAGTAAGGCAGTGAAAATATAACTCTTTATGGAAACTGATTAATCATAGTGAAGATTTGAATCATTCTTTAAATAAAAACTAATTTTTGGTGCGGTCCAACAGAAGACATGGTAACCGGTATTTGTCACATAGTAGGCTACTTAATGAATAATTTTTGGAATAAATCCAGTTTCCTCATTCAACTTCTATGTAATAACATTGTCTTTTGCTCATGGTTTTTAGGCAAATATGTACATGGATGAATATTTATATGAATATATACATTTTTGGCTTCTGTGATATAGTTAACTGTAACTAATTCAAATTTTCCAAAGTAAAGCTTACACACTATGAAATATATGAAACTTCAAACACTGTAGCTATGTTAGAATTAGTGACTAAAATTCTGTCTTTTCTAGTATTAATATCTTCTTTAATGGTGCTCATTTTTTTGAGACTTTGGGGCTTTTCTTAATGAGGAAAAATTATAAATTTTTTATTAAGCAGTATGTTAAATACATCTGCCTAAAGTGTGAGCTACAGAGAGATTGTATCCAAGGAGATGGAAAGAAATGGTACCTTCTCAGACTTCTCACTCATTCATATGTATTCTCAGCGACCTGTATTTTTTTTTAAGTCAAAGAGTTCTTACAGTTACTGTAAGTCAATCACATTAGGATTTTTAATTTTTTGACAAAAGAAAAAGAAAGTTCCTCTGATAGCTTGGTGGGCTTTGGCATCACTTATACTACACAGGCTAACAAACCTAGATAATATAAATAAATATAAATAGCCCTTCATGATTTTCAGAAGATTTCCCTTTGTTCCCCATTATTGTTTTCAGTGTACAATCTTAGTACTCTAAATTCTTATCGTAATTAAGGTACACGTTGATCCCACTCCTGAAAAATATGTTAAACACAAAATGGCATTACCATAATTTTAAGTAAGGATAGCCAAAAGTATTAACTGAATAACTGGGTTCAAGGACTTTTCCCCAAAGGTATTGATAATCAGGTCAATGAATCTATTCACTGGTTACAAAACAATGAATTACTAATGTTACATAAAAAATTGTTGCTACTACAAATGCATAATTTAGTTTTTAGGAGCAGAGGTGGAAAATGTTTAAAGTAATAGCTAAAGTGTGAAGGTCAGAGATATTACTTTTTTTTTTAATTCTAGTTTCTTTTTTTAAATTTTTTAATGTTTTTATTTATTTTTGAGACAGAGAGAGACAGAGCATGAGCAGGGGAGGGGAAGAGAGAGAGACACAGAATCCGAAGCAGGCTCCAGGCTCTGAGCTGTCAGCACAGAGCTGGACATGGGGCCTGAACCCACAGACTGTGAGATCATGACCTGAGCCGAGGTCGGACGCTCAACCAACTGAGACACCCAGGTGCCCCCAGAGATATTACATTTTTAAGGATCTTAGGCTTTCAGGAAATTTCACAGCTTTTCCAAGTGTTTTGGTTGATTTTGATAAGATTTATAGTTTTTTAACAATGC
Organism: Neofelis nebulosa; assembly: GCF_028018385.1. Lineage (NCBI taxonomy): Eukaryota > Metazoa > Chordata > Mammalia > Carnivora > Felidae > Neofelis > Neofelis nebulosa. Next base: position 71,647,310 of record NC_080790.1, read on the forward strand.
TTTTATAAACTTCGTCAGTATCCAAAAGTATCTTATATCCCACTGCTTATAATTACTTGAGTGCAATGGAAGATCAGTCGTGTTCCCAACTCAATGAACCATTCTCTTAATTCTTTCTCAAACACTCTTACTCCTTATTTTCTCAAGAGCGTTTTATTAAAGTGCCCAGGTATATTTAAATGCTTTTGTGATAAGTACAGATAACAACTAGTACCTTTGTGTATAATTAAACAATTTAAAAAATTCTACCAGCTATTTTTACCTTTCAGTTCTTAACGTCACCATTTGAATGCCAGCTGTGAGCAAGACTCATATTTTGCGTAGTATTTCCTTTTCTTATCACATACCTACTTTTCTTACGTTGTAAACTCAGGAATAAATTGGTATTAAATGTCACTTGATGGTAAATAATCACGGTTTTTTCGAGAAGACACAAATTAGCAAAAAGATAAAAATCTCATATCCAGATGTTGAAGCCCTATATAGACTTCATATGAGTACAAACATTAGATAACTATCCTCAGTTTTAGATATTAATCTATATCAATTTTTCTATTATTTTTTTTTATTTTTGAGAGACAGAGAGATACAGAGCATGAGCAGGGAAGGGGCAGAGAAAGAGGGAGACATAGAATCCAAAGCAGGTTCTAGTCTCTGAGCTGTCAGCACAGAGCCTGACGTGGGGCTCAAATCGATGAACCGTGAGATCGTGACATCAGCCAAAGTCAGATGCTTAACCAACTGGGCGACCCAGGTGCCCCTTTACCAGTTTTTCTTAATGTTTCTTCCTCTATGAGATGATGATGAAGTAGGGCATCTTATCATTAGAAAAATACACACATGTCTGCATTTAAACACAGTTATGCATATGATTTTTTGGGGTTGTGTCTCAACATCCCATGGCCCATTTACCTAGGATTCAGAACCTGTGCTCTGGGTGATCTTGAGGATGTCAATTTTAGAGGAAAAAAAACAAAACAAAACAAAGTCTGTGTAATGAACAACCCAGTTATGCATATGATTTTTTGGGGTTGTGTCTCAACATCCCATGGCCCATTTACCTAGGATTCAGAACCTGTGCTCTGGGTGATCTTGAGGATGTCAATTTTAGAGGAAAAAAACCAAAACAAAACAAAGTCTGTGTAATGAACACAGAGGAACCTCCTATCCAAATAAAGTATGCTTCCAGTGAAATGTAGCTGCCCTTTATAACCTTCTAACTATGGATGTAGCCCTCTGGATTAGCCTCTTCTAACTCATATAAAATCTTTTTTCTTTAATAGAACAAGCCCAACTTTTGTACTTCCACTTTAGAAAAACTTAGTTCTTTCTAACATGATTATAAGAATGTTGTTATCCTTCTAATAAATGTATTTCAAGCACTGATATTATGCTTTATATAATTCTAGCACCAGTGCATTGCATACTAAACAGCCTCAAAACCAAGAGGCATGATTTGAGGCTCTCATGTGGAGAGATCTATTTGTAAATTATCTGAGGATTGTGAAGTGTGATGGCGAAATTACAGTGTCCAATGTGTTCAAGATAAAAATGACTATTAATCTGACATCTTTGGAAAGTGTTATCATTATTATGAGGACAAGTTAATAAAGCCCTTTGCATGTATAGAAGAAACTTCAGAACCCATGGAGGAGGACAATTTCTCTCCTTTTCTCCCCTTACTAGATAATTTTTCACTTTTATCTCATTACTTTTTTAATCTGTATGGTTTATTTTCTTACATATGTACTTAACTCACTCCAGGAGAATACTGACAATCCATTCCTTCCTTTCCACCAAAACCAACTCTCAGCATCAAAAATGTTATAACCAATTAAGTTAGGTGAATGTAGGAAAATGTATATTCTAATTTCTGTATTAAGAACTACCGCAAATGTGGCAAATAGATGCCATTTGAACACTATCTAAGGTTCATAATTTTGAAAAAAATCCAGAGCAAAGATCAACAAACTTTTACTGTAAAAGGCCAGGTAGTAAATATTTTCATCTCTGTAGGTCTCATGAGCTCTGTCACAATTACTCAGCTCTGCCATTGTAGCTCAAAAGCAGGAATACTAATAAGCAAATGAATGGCTGTGGCTGTGTCCTAGTAAATCTAGAAAAATAGGTAGAGGGACACATTTGACCTGTACACCATAATTTCTTGACCCCTGATATAAAGGCATAACAGAAGGATATGGGGACCAATCTGAAGGAGCTCCTACATGCCAGAATTGGAGTTATTTGAACAGCAAATTAAATGGATATAGCACTGGATTATAATCCAGATAATGAAATAAGTATCCATGAGCACATATTGGTATTAATAAGTAACTGAATGGACAGATGACAGATAGATAGGTAGATACATGGATATATAGGGGAGCAGGAACAGTTTTGCTTTTTGTTTCGTTTGTTTTTTAGAGAGAGAGAGAGCAAGTGAACAAGCACAAACATGGGAGAGGGGCAGAGGGAGAGAGCCACACTCAGTGTTGAGCCTGATTTAGGGCTCAATCCCATGATCCTGGGATCATGACCTGACTTGAAATCACGAGTCAGATGCTCAGCTGACTGAGCCACATAGGTGCCCCTAAGGAGAGTTCTTTCGTACAGAATAATTCAATTAGCAAATGTAGAAGGATTATGGAAATAGAAATTCAGCATTACAACTTCAAAGTAACAATTGTTGAGGGTAAGATTCACCAACAGATGCCAAAATTAGTGCATAAAAGTTGGAGTAGAGACTAGTAATTTATGTAGTGTAAAAGTATCTCCTTCAAGGGGAAAGTAAAAACCTTTCACAAAGAAACTCAGTAGAACACCTTAACCAAGTAATCAAATTAACCATCATCATTATTAAGAAATATTGATTTATGTACCTCATGATATAATGCACTGAGAAAGTATTTGCAACAAAAATTCATAACCTCGATCTAATCATGACAAATGTGATGTGGGAATCTGTGTTGGATTCTGGACCAGAAAAAGGACATTAGTTAAAAATTAGTAATAAAGTGTATACATTACTTACTAGTATAATACCAATGTTAATTTCTTAGTTTTGATAATTACCCAATGGTTGTTTCACTTGTTAACAGTGAAGAAAGGTGGGTAAAAGATATGTGAAGCTCTCCTTACTATTTTTACAATTTTTCTGTAAACTAGTAATTTTTAAAAAAAAATAAAAAAAATTATTTTTATCAAAAATACCTTTTCCTCAATTCTCTATAGCATAATTCCAGGAAAAAAAAAGATTTTAACAATAAAATTTCATGTCTTTGTAGAACTGGCAAGTCAGATGTAATTGTTATGATAAATTATATATTAACATGTTTATAGGGTTGTTAGAAAAGCACATTTATTCCTGAGGAATATAAACCTAGTTTCTATAATAATCCAAAGGTATAATATAATCTAATATTTTAGTTCTTAATTAAGAAAGAATGACATAATAAATGTGAAAGTCTTTTGAAGTATGAAGCCTTTAAATAGGCCAAATATTAAAATTTAAATTATGATGGTGAATATTTTGTGTCAAATTTAGCCTCATGGGTTGGATATTTGTCAAAGAAAGTCTTTCATCTTAAACATTTTAAAGTCTGTTTTGTTTTTAGCCTTTTGAATTTGACTGTATTAAAAAGCAGCTAAGATTCCTACCTCTTCTGAAAATTTGAGACTAACTTCACTCATGTTAAGTATTATTGAAGTAATTTGTCATCTTGGGCATATTATCTATACTGGTGGCCTGAATATTTAAAATATCCATTGAGAGTCCAAAAGAGAATATACCTAACATAAGTCTGTCTAGATATTACCATATGCATTTCCAATGAAGTATTTTAGTTGAATTTATGAGATATAAAACTGGACAGAATAGAGAAACATCTAGCTTCATTTTTCTAGATAGTGTCAACTAATTGATAGCATGCCATAATAATTTTTCAGGGTCACCTTGCTGGAGCATTTTAAAAGTCCATGTAGAGTCTTCAGCTTTCTCATTTGTTATTTTTATTGCTCAATTTGGCAGAGGAGTTGGATGAGAGTGTATTTTCTGGTTAATGGAGAAACAAACAAAAAGGCTTTTTTTAAATGCAGACTTTGCTGTAAAGTGGGGGTGGGATGAGGGTGCAGGATGGTCACAGTCACAGAAGGAAACAGGTCTGGGGATAATTAGATGAGGCCTGTACTTTATGGAAGCGTGTTTGAATAGAAAGTTTAATGCATAGGATTGACTCAATAAGGAAATTGGTGTTGCACAAGGGTTGAGGTAAAGAGGTAACACTTCACCCCGAAATCCCAAACATTCACAGGGCCCATATAAATTCCTGCCTTTTGTAGGATCTAATATTGGCAAGAGGGAGCTAGACAGGCAATCTATATGGGGAACTGTGGTAGTTTTTTTTTTTTTTTTAACATTTATTTATTAATTCTGAAAGAGAGTGTGGGTGTACACTCATGCGTGAGCAGGAGAAGGGCAGAGAGAGAGAGAGAGAGGGAGAGAGAGAATCCCAAGCAGGCTCCACACTGTCAGCGCAGAGCCCAGTGCAGGGCTCAATCCTAAGAACTGTGGTATCCTGACCTAAGCCGAAGTCAAGAGTTGGTTGCTTAACCAGCTGAGCTACCCAAGCACCACCGTGGTATTTATTTTATATACATTTTCCATTATAAATCTTTAAAAGCCAGCTAATGTTATGTCCTTCTGATAGATGAGTAAACACAGAGATTAGGTTATTTGCCAAGGTCACAGATCCCAAAGCTCACTCCAGTACTCTGAAGTATTATGCAACATTGCCTACACTATTTATTCTTACTCCTTCTAAGAAAAAAAAAAAAAGAGAGAGAGAGAGAAGTTTCTTTTTGGTGTTGCACAAGGATTGAAGTAAAGAGGTAACAACCTTTGTTGTGAGGTGCCTGGGTGGCTCCGTCTGACTCTTGATTTGCTCAGGTCATGATCTCAGGGTTCATGGGTTTGTGCCCCACATTGGGCTCTGTGCTGAGTAGAGATTCTCTCTCTTTTCCTCGCTTTCTTCCCCTCCCTTGCTCTTGCTCTCTCTCTCTCTCTCTTTCTCTCTGTCTCAAAATAAATAAATAAAATAAATAAATAAATACATAAATACATAAATACATAAATAAAAAATTTAAACCTTTGTTGTGCTGAGGTCCTGTTACCAATGCGTATTGCTCATTTTGTTCAGATCTCTGAGGGCTGTGTAAGGGTCCCTTGGGATTGGTATCATGCTCATAATGATGCCTTCCCCTGCTGCTTGTCATTCTTCTTTTGTTTTTTTGGTCATTGTTTATTTAGGTATAGCAGTGAGTGCCAAACCCAATTTGTGTACCCCTCTTAAACACTAAATTGCAATAGGAAATATAGATCACACATCAAATGATCAAACTTCAGACATATGCTATATACTTAACACAAGATTAAAGATGGAGTAGTGTGGACCTTAAGGGACAAGGTTCAGGGGTCAGACTGCTTGAGTTCAAATCTTAGTTACAACACTTCACACATGTGATACCTTTCACCAAATACTTTAGTTTCTTTGTACTTCAGTTTCCAAATCTGTAAAACGTTATTAATGATAGTTCTTACTTCAGAGGATTGTTTGAATTTTCAATGAGTTAGTTATTAGTTTCAAAATACTTAGTTATTGGTAAAACCCTGGTAAGTAGGAAGTACTCAATACATATTAGCTCCACTGTCAGTAATCATAGTAGTTCAGTTTTGCAATCCTATAAGTGCAATAGGTACGAATCTCCCTATTTTAGTGTCTGATTCCTTCTGAGAACAAATTTACCCTGTCTTGGCTATCAGACTTGGGTTCATATACATGGAGATAAATCTTTCCAGAAGGTTTAAGAGATGTAATTGCCCTACACTCTTTTGCCCCCCACCAAACTCATTCTGAATCAAGATATTAAAGAGGCATCACTATGAAGAACTGGGTTCAAGTCCAATGAGTGACACAGAAAATATGTTCTGTATAAATTTAGAAAAAGGAGTGTTGTGGGGTGATCAGAGAAGACTTCATGAAAGACTGGAATTTGGGCTGGGTGTTGGGGAGTCCTCTGACTTTTAGTAAGTGAGCATTAGGGAGACCATGCTAGCTGATGGACAGACTACTGCTTCTAGTTATGCAGTTTGGGTGACTATGGACTGCACCAATATCCCATTGGAGGAAATGAGTGGAAGCTGGAATCCAGTGTATGTTTGGGTCAACAAGCATGTGCCCTAGCACAGAGGATGTCCCCTGAAAAAGAATTGACTTTTCCTTCTTACCAAGCACCTTGGGTTTACCCAACCTTTTGTCTGGGTGTTAACTGTCAGGGGAGAGTCTCCTTTCTGTTTCCTGTGATGGCACCCTTTAATTAGGAGACCAAACACACATAATTCCAAGAGAAAAGAAGCAATATTAATAGTTACTACTATATTAATAGGCACCTGCCAACCCTATCTTGGGCAATCAAAAACATTTTTCACTTTATGTGTAAGCTGCCAAGTAGAACTGAGACTATTGCTTGTCTCTTAACTGGAGAAACTAGAATCAACCTGTTGGTCATTATATTAGGTGGTTGGGTTTATTCCTGCTCAGATGGGGAAACTGAAGATATCAGTTAAAAGAAGTCTCAGACCAAACCTTAGGAAATAATTTTAACCAGACTCAAAATCATTACTTTTTTTTCCCTAAAAGTATTTAAAAATATCAGTACATTCTCAGTCACTTGTAAATCTTGTGCTTAATTTCGTCTTTTGTCTAGCCAAGTTTCACATATCTTAAATTATGTTTAATTTTGGTTCGAATTTCTTTTTCACTTTCTGCCTGAAGATATTTTTCTTGAGTATTCATTTTTTATTCTGAATTAGAAAGCATTGAGAAAAGGTAAGCAAGTAGGATGGAAAGAAAGCATCATAAAATTGATTGAATTATTTAAAGTGCTTACAACAGAAGCAATTCTTGGACCTAGCCATTTCTTTCACATATTTTACTTTAAGGCTCTAATAGAGGCCCAGTCTTGGATACTCCTTTGATCCATCAATGAACGTTCAGTAAGACCCATCTCATGGTTGTTCCATGGTATGCCAAAGCTGATGGGGAATACAGGGAAGCAAAAAAAAAAAACCAAAACAAAACAAACAAACAAACAAAAAAACAGTTTTTTGTTCTGCAGGAGTTTGAGGAATAACTGGAGAGGAAAGGTAACTCAGAGAAGTATGAATTTTACAGGAAGTACAAGATTACATAGCACAAAATATGATGATGAGAGCTGGAAAAGAGATGTGTTTAGTACTTAAAACAAGTCTGAGTCTGTTCCAGAAGGGACAAATGGATGTATATTGATGAGGAGCCTATTCTAGGTTGGAGAGAGAATGAATCAAAGAATAAAAGTGGTTAAAGATCCCAATATAGCACAAAAAATGTTTTTTCTCCCTGTGATGGTGTGTTGATGATAACTTCATACTGTCTTAATGATTAAAGCTGAGGGAGTAATTAAGGAAGGAAGGTCAGAACCACTTTCTTCCAGAATTTGTGGGTTCCTGAGGTATGTCTATACTGTGACAAAAGGTTGTTTTCTTTGGGAGTGTCAAGATGGCCTTAGAGATAGCAACATTCTGCAGATTCCTGTTTGAGTTCCCCTGGGCTCTCAAGAGAAATTGAGTACAGTTTCTGAGTCTGTGATGATAAGGTGAAACGAACACTGTCCACCTGGACAAAACAGAGGTAACTGGTGGTAGTTGTGTGTAACTGTTAACTTTTAATAAAAAATCTGGGTGAATAGGTAGAGGTAGGCACAATTGAGTTTTATTTCTACAAAGATGTGTATTTCTGATTGCAGCTGAATTCCCATTCTAACTATCTTATAACTTCCCAAGCCACCCTACTAAACTCCTAACTTGTGTCATTAATAACATAGTTCACCTTATTACCCCCACATATCAAAATCTTTTAGTTAATCCCATCAGATCAGTCACTGGGTCCAATGGTAGGCACCAGTCCGTCCGCTAATTATTACTTCAAAGATTCCCCAGTTTCCATCATTCATTTTCTATCCTTGCTGGCATTATTTTAGTGATATAGGCCTTTATCACAATTGGACCCCTCGTTATCAGCTGTAAACCATCTATATTCATCTTTGGCTAGCATTCTTTTAATCCATTTGGTATATAGCCAAGATGTTTATCTTCCTGAAATTGCTTTTATCATATCTCTTCCTGCCCTTCAATTCTTCAGTGGCTCCCTTAAGTAGGCTATATAAGAATAGAATTTGTATAGATGAAGAGAGATGTATAGTAGGGTTCAATGCCTTTCTTTGGGGTCTGATATTTCATAATTGGGAATTTTATTTTTCAAATTCTATTTTTTTTCTTTTTACACACAGAAATTTTTTGAAAATCTGACCTTTCTTGCTTGACATTTTTCTAAATATTATGTTACCAATTTCTTGCCCTTGCAGTAGGAAACCAAGGATTACAGGTGTTCTGTTTTGTTTTTTACAATATTTATCATTCCAATGTCATACTTTAAACTTTACTGTGGGTCTTTATTGAATATATCTAAAATCTATTAACTTTGAAAAGTAAATGTAATGATTAGGGGCACCTGGGTGGCTCAATCGGTTGAGCATCTGACTTCAGCTCAGGTCATGATCTCATAGTCCATGAGTTCGAGCCCTGTGTCAGGCTCTTTGCTGACAGCTCAGAGCCTGGAGCCTGCTTCGGATTCTGTGTCTCCCTCTCTCTCTGCCCCTCCCCCGCTCATGTCCTGTCTCTCTCTGTCTCAAAAATAAATAAAAACATTAACAAAAATTTTAAAAATGTAAATGTAATGATTAAATGTAACTAGAGTATTTCTGTGTGTAGCCAAACCAAAACAAATCAGAATAAGAAAGTCCGCTGTATTTGCCAATAATGTGTGATGATGCTCTTTACTTTTTTTATTTCCTTTAAATATTAAATAATATGAATAATAGTAGTTTTATGACATTTTTTCAACTCTTAATGAGCTATGGTACTTTCCAATTGTCTTCTAATTCTGTAGATCTCAAGAGACCAATGCATCAAGGTTATCAATCCCATCTTATATCAGTTGGGAATTGGACCAGATTCTAGCTAAGGTCTTTTCATTTCTACAGGTCTGTAATTTTGTGTAGTCTATAAAAACAATAGTAGCCATCTATTACCAGAAACTATCCAGGTGCTTTATACAAATCACATCTTATTCTTAAAAATAATCTCATTAATCCCATTTTACAGATGTGGTAAGACATGGAAAGAGTAACATGCCTTTAGTACTTACTGAAATTTGAACCTGGGATTTTCTAAGTCCCATAAAATCAAATGAACTTAATTATTTCTTTCCATGAATCTTAATACTCTTGTGGTTTAAATATTTGGAAAACAAAGATTTCACAAATTTAAAACTGGAAACTCTTTGTCTTGGGCTGTTAAAAGGTGACTTTTCATTTTTGGTGAGAAATAATGTCATCTACATGTACTGCAACTTTCACCTAAATTATTGTGACAATGTAAAGTGTTTAAAAAGCTATGTATTCTTGATAATAATGTTGTGTTATAATCCCTTAGGTTAGTCATGAGGTGAAATTTCTTAGTCATTAAATAAAATAACATGGCAACCCAGGGGGAATGGATGCCTGGAGCTAAGTTAGGGGGTGATGGAGCAGTGCAGGGGGTGATAGACTATAGCATGGGAGGTTGAGATGGAGACACAGGTCCCAGGAATATCAGAGGAGAGAGTTAAAGTCAAAGACAAAGCTTTCCCAACCCCTTGTATCAAAAATTTCCCCCAAGTAAAATCAGGCCAAAATTGAAATCTGGCCGTATGGGTGCCAGCGGCGAAATTGTATTCAATTTCTTAGGAAATATAAGACTTGAAATGATTGCATTCAGATAAAGTCCAAATCTTTTTGTTTTAGCACTAATTTGTGCAGTCATCTTTTTTGCTAGGCCTCTGGTTGTCCTTGGGTATTTTCATTGGAGGCGCTCACCTGTATTGCTGGGTGGCTTCAGGGAGGTAGGGATACCTTATCGAAGTTGGGCTTGGAATTGGTGTCATTACCCACTAATAAGCATCCAGAGAGAAAGAGAACAGAGTAAGTCACTCATCCATTTGGGAGTAGATGATAAATATTTCAAGTTAACTGTGAAAGTTGCTATTTTTGTAGCTGTTGTTAACTATTTAGCAAGCCCCCCAAAACCTAATCATGATCTCACAGAATCATTTTTTGTGTTTACTGAAAAAGATTCTTAAGGCGATTTTTAAGACTAGAAATTTGTGTAAATAATGTAGGCTTATCTTTTTGGGACTTAGAATTTGTTTTCAGAGTTTTGGAAGTGGGCACAATAAACTTTTTGTGATCTTTGTGATAGTCACAAAATTGAAGAAAACATCAGTATATTTTAGTAAAAGAATCTCACCTATGTAATCATTAACATAAGTAGGAATTTATTTTATGCAGTGTTTTGTGTGTGTGAAACTTTTAAAATAAATTAGAAACTTAACACTATATTTTAAATAGTACTGCAGTCATCTGTGTTAATGATGTTACAGGGGGCCACAAAGTAAAGGAGGTGGTAGGATCACTTTTTTGGTATTTTAAGAAATTTCATTTAATGATATGAAATGTTAAATAATTCCTTTGCAAAAGTTGTTCTATAGACATAATGGAACTATATGTTTATCTATACCTATTTATACTTATAGGTATATGTGTGTGTGTGTATGTATATATATATATATATATATATATATATATATATATATATATATCATGCTGATATTTATGTATTTCATGCTGAAATCAATTTCATCATTATCTTCTAATTTAAATAATGCGGGGCGCCTGGGTGGCTTGGTCGGTTAAGCGTCCGACTTCGGCTCAGGTCATGATCTCACGGTCTCACGCGGGTCAGTTCAAGCCCCGCGTCGGGCTCTGTGCTGACCGCTCAGAGCCTGGAGCCTGTTTCAGATTCTGTGTCTCCCTCTCTCTCTGCCCCTCCCCTGTTCATGCTCTGTCTCTCTCTGTCTCAAAAATAAATAAACGTTTAAAAAAAATTTAAATAATGCAAGCTGTAAACTGGTGGACTTCATTCTATAACTGTGCTAACTACCAGAATCGTGGTGCGGACTGTTACGATTTAAAGCAAATCCAGAGAAGGAGGAAATGCTTTCTCCGGCCAAAATTTATAATTAAAATGGGTACAATTTTGACATTAACATGGTACACTATTAAAATTCAAGTCCAGGAGTACTCATTTCTAGACTTTTTTAGCAATTATACCAAAATGTTATCATATCTGCTTAGTACCAAAGATCTGTGATTAAGTCAACGGTATATAACTTTAAATAGTTTTAAATCATCTCTCCATTAGTTCACTAGGGTCTCCATAACAAAATACCATAGACTAGATGACTTAAACAGGTATTTATTTTGTCATTGTTCTGTAGGCCAGAAGTCCAAAGTCAAGGTGTTGGCAGGGTTGATTTCCTTTGAGACCTAGCTCCTTAGCTTGCAGATGGCCACCTTCTCTCTGTGTTTTCACATGGACTTTTCTCTCTGGGAACATGTCCCTGCTGTCTTTGTGTGTGTGTCCAAATTACCTCTTCTTGTAAAGACACTGGTCAGATTGGACTAGGGCCTACCCTAAGGATGTCAATATAGCTGAATCTTCTCTTCAAAGGACCTATCTCCAAATACAGTTACGTTCTGAGGTACTGAGGGTTAGAGCTTCACCATATGAATTTCAGGGGGTGAGAAGCACAATTCAACCCATAACAATCTTAAAGTATTTGAAGGGTCCTCATGTGGAGGATACCAACAAACTGTTTATTTCCACTGAAATCAACACAAGGCCAGTGGGATTTTAAAGACTTTAGGAAAAATTTTAAATGAAATGTTAATTAGGCTAGAGTTGAATGACCCAATTAATTTAGCAATGACACAGCCTAACTATAAATGTGCTAGATTATAAAGAAAAGAAAAGAAAAGAACATGTAAGTAGACAAATTCCAAATGTCCTTTCTAATGGAGTATCAGCTTCAACTTGGTAAGACATTATTTGTAGTTTTGTCATTCTCTCCATTCTGTATTTAGTGATCCACTAAAAATCACAGTGGCTTAAATTTAAGGGGAGTTAATGAAGGCAATAAAGAAATTCATAGTCTCATTCTAAGAAATGCAGTGTACTATTTCTTCTCTGTATCTACTGCATTCTTTAGGATGTGTGGGTCTTAATTGGTGATCTCCACCCAGGCTGGGAGTTATACTTAGGCCACCTGCAGGCGGCCAAAGTCTTCTCTTATCAGACTTGATTATATGGGAGCTCTCATGAGGATGTCTCCTGAACCAGAAGCAGCCACATAAAGTACAGTTCCCCAGATCAAAGGTGTTTGAGAAACCCCAGAAAAGATTTTACTTAAATTTTGGACAGAATGGGTTTGCAAAGAGCAGCCATTGATTTGAAGAAATCCTTATTCCCTCTTGAAATTGTCCTTTCTTACCGCTTCATTACTAAGATTTTAAAATGAAGAGGAGACAAACCTCTTTCTGAGCATCCTGAAGCACTCCCCCATCCTCTTAACCACTTTTTAAAAAATAGAAATCTCCTAAAACCTAACCTGTGCCTGCCTTTCTCCTCTTGAAACGGCTGTCAGAACAGTGACATGCTTCACCGGGTGGGTAGAAAGAGAAGCCAGAGGAATGTCTACATGGTGAGAGGTGTGTGTGTCTGTATAGCTGAAAGAAGAAGGAAGACAAGTTTGTCAAATTAAACATATCAGAAAAATGTAATGGTTTAATTATAAAGATCTCCACAGATGACGACCCAAAGTCTTCATAAATTTGTCAAAGCACTATGAGATAGTTAACAAAAAAAGAAGTGAAAAAAACATGCCAAATCAAAAATTTCAGTCTTTTGGGGTACCTGGGTGGCTCAGTCGGTTGAGCATTTGACTTCGGCTCAGGTCATGATCTCACTGTTTGTGAGTTCCGGCCTGCATGGGGCTCTGTGCTGACAGCTCAGAGCCTGGAGCCTGCTTCAGATTCTGTGTCTCCTTCTCTCTCTGCCCCTCCCCCACTTGTGCTCTGTCTCTCTCTGCCTATCAAAAATAAATAAATGTAAAAAAAAAAGATTTTTAAAAATTTCACTCTTTTAAGTATATTTGCACAGTTAGAACCATTGCTCATATCTTATTTTTCAATGGGTCTAAAATTACTTCCCTCATAAAAATCCATAGACAGTGTATGTTAACAAGATGGCCTAACGTGTGTCCTCTTGACAACCCTACCTTCAGCATGGGATCATCAGTCATTAGCATTGGTGACCACATTAGAGGTCATACAGTCTACCAACCTCATTTTACAGATAATGGGACTGTCTTGATTTAGACTACCCAGTATCCACTTCTGTTTATAGTTTCTGCTGTAGCCCCCTCCTTTTTTTTTTTTTTTTTTTTTTTTTTTACCATAAGCCTTATGGAGGAAAAAGAAGAGATTGAGACATTATTTTTTGAAATGCATCTCTTTAAAGCATTAATATACAGATTAAAATGTCATTTTGAGACTCAATGATATCTAAAGTTTTCCTATTCCAGGAGCAGCTTTGTCACTCTCCTGCTGCACAGAACAGATGGTGGTCTCCTGAATTTCATTTTCTCTTAGGACAGGTGCCTTTGGCTTTTTCTTTTTGTGTGGCTTCCTCAAGTTACTGACCTCCCTTCAGTTGTTCCCTTTGGCTTCTAGGTAGCCATGCATAGATCTCTGAGGATAAAGTTGACATTGCTTGGGAGAAAATGCAGTGGTTCATACAAAGCATCTTTGGGGTGGAAGACACTTATAAGTCTATTTCCTTTATTTGTCTTCAGAAAGCAAAATTGATTTATTTTCCACTCCTCACGTCTACCTCCTTCCTGATATTCAGATGGGTGAGAAGCAATTTCTGCCATCTGTGTATTCCTAGATACATCCTATTAGTCAAGTTAGGCCAGACAGCAAATAATGACACAACCACGATATTTTGCTAGTATATATGGAGTGTAATACTCTGTGGTGTGCTAGTATATATGGAGTGTAATACTCTTAGGTATTGTGCTAAGAGATTTACATAAATTACATCAGATACCCTTACAGATACCTATACTACAGATGAGAAAACTGAAGTTCAAAACTATAATGTTTCTTGTTCCATGTTACAAAGCTAATCACTAGGAAGCCAAAAAGCAGAGCCCAGTAATCCTTAACCATTGAGGTTTCTTCTTCTACTATGAATCTGACTACATGGGCTTACTTATAAAAAATCATTGCTGGTATGCAAAACACATTTTTATTAGGGGTAAGCCATTTTAGGATTTTAAGTTCAATAGTATTTGAATTATCTATAAAAATATTATTTTATTTAAGAGTTTTTACATTGTATAAGATTGAAGAAGGCTGGCGATCAACCAACAGCTGTGTTCCAGCCTGTCCTTTTCAGTTTCAGAGCATGTAATCTTAAATAATTTGTGTACAGTTGACAAATCCCATCTCTTAATTGAAAAAAAAAAAAAAAAGTCTTCCTGCATTCCGATTACAAATGAAGGAGAGAGATTTAAGTCCATTGAAAATGAGATTAGAATGCAATAGTAATCAGACCTTTCTTCACTGGTGAGTGAGGAACTTCCTCACTATCATTTATAGTCCATATCACACTATAGATGAGACATTTACTTATTTCTTCTTCTTTACATTAGTCTAAATATTAAGAGGAACTGATTAAAAACCAGGGTTGGTGTAAGCAGGTAGAAAATTAAGCTGTACCACATAATTTTCTGATTCTCATAAATCAAGAACTGGGGAAAGGAGGCTTAAATATATGTGTAAGTTCTTACCAGGGTGGATAAGCTTAAATGTTTTGACATGATTTAGAAGGTATTTAAGATACTTATATCTTGGAAAATGGCAAAATGCCATTTTTAAGGTAATGTGGGATTGTTCTTACATTTAGTTTTCTTTTGCTCATCACCAAGTGATGTCTGTCAGTGGCCCTATCTGGTTTTGTAGCTGTGAAACTATTCTTCTGTCTTAAATGCTACACAGCTAGCACAAAAGAACTCTTTAGTATCCATGATAACAGAGTATGACCTTTAATTTATCAGAGTGCATTCTGTATTTTGTTATCTGCTTGTCCCTGTTGCTTTTTATTTCTTGTTGCTAGTTTTTGATATGATACTCCAGGCTCTTTGCATTAGGACCTCAACAACATAGAAAGACAAGGGAGAGCGTGTAAATCACTGTTCATTCCCCATAGGCGATGAGATCCAAGGATCACAAGGTGACCTCTACTTTTAATTAATCTGATACACCAATATCCAAAGTAAAATTTTTGAATGTAAGTAGCTAATAAGAACAAGTGCTTCTACAAATATTTATATAAAGGCATACTTAGGGGGCACCTGAGTGGCTCATTTAGCGTCTGACTTCAGCTTAGGTCATGATATCCCAGCTCATGGGTTTGAGCCCCGCGTGAGGCTCTGTGCTGACTGCTCAGAGCCTGGAGCCTGCTTCACATTCTGTGTCTCCCTCTCTGTCTGCCCCTCCCCCTGGGTGTGATCTCTCTCTCTTTCTCTCTCTCTCTCAAAAACAAACAAACAATTAAACAAATAATTAAAAAAATTAAAGGCCTACTTAGTTTAATTCAACGTAACGGGGGGGGGCGGTGAGCACAAAGAGAGAAATTTCTTAACCCAGTTAGATGTGAACTAAGCTTCTGATTTCTTCCTCAAAATAGTGTTGAACTCTACAGTAGACAGCCTATGGCCTTCATAGCAGTCTCTCAGGAAGATATTGTTTAACTGGATACAAAGGACTGCTGTGGTTTAACTGGATAGAAAAGGAGCTGGGGTATCATCAGAAACATTAGTCTTGAACAGACATTGCCCTACTTGAGCAGTCTGTGCTCTCTCCAGCTGTTTAAGTGGGCTGAATGATGAGGTACTTGGGTTGTACCACCCTCTCTTTGTAGAGCAGTACATTAACATACTGTATTTAATTTATAGAAAATGATGCTTTGATTTTGTAAGGAAATGGTGGGAGCAAAATTGAAATATCTGTAAACATAGTATCAATATGAAAGTAAAATTTGAAAAAGATTATCCATAAAAAGATCATCCATAGGATGGAGACATCCTAACCCAAATATTTTCATTTTTTTTTGCATATTGCCCTCTAATTTTTGCCAACTTTCATCATATTTTATTAGTGGTTTTAACATTGTGTGTATTACATTCTTCACATGGTAGAAATATTTGAACTATTTTCATTTGTATTTACAATTAGTTTGAGACTCAATATATTCTGCTAGAAAATATATTTATTAAAATAGATTTAAAGCTGGGGCGCCTGGGTGGCTCAGTCGGTTAGGGATCCGACTTCGGCTCAAGGTCATGATCTTGCGGTCCGTGAGTTCAAGCCCCGCGTCGGGCTCTGTGCTGACTGCTCAGAGCCTGGAGCCTGTTTCGGATTCTGTGTCTCCCTCTCTCTCTGACCCTCCCCGTTCATGCTCTCTCTCTGTCTCAAAAATAAATAAATGTTAAAAAAAAATTTAAAAATAGATTTAAAGGTGTATAGCTTTATGAAATTGAAAAGAAAAATCAATCACCAACCTTTTGGGATTGATATCCCCACTACAACACATTTTTATCTAGCTATTATTTCAATAAAATGTAGACTGTGATATAGGTATAATCCTTTGCGTCCTGTCACACCTTCTGTGTCTTTCTAGTCCATTGTCCTCTCTGAACTTCTGTGGAAACAACAGTTCAAATAGTGGTTAATTAGATACCTATGCCAATTTATCTATTATCCTGACCTTTCATTTAACTTTCCTCACTCTGCCCCTCATGACTCCCCAAAGTGGAAGCTCTTTGACAACAGGATCTATGTGATGGATTGATGTATGCCTGACATAGTCAGTGCTTATGTATTGACTTCATTGAGTCAGATTGCTTTCCTAATGTCTACCTAAACTGTACTAATGAAACAAGGCATTTAACTATTGGAACTAGAGAAGGAAGGTGAAGTCTTTTGTATACATGAGATATGTCTAGGAATGGTAAATGTGGGTACATGCATTGGGTTATTGATGAATGGCATTTAAGCACTGGGTCCTTCAAGATGTGTCAAGGGGAAGCAGAGATAAGAGGTGAGCAGGGAAGAAAAAAGAAGGAAATATGAAGTCCAAGCAAAATTCACTTTAGCATGTTGCAGAGTCCCATCCCTCTTCCCACAAGCCAACAAAACACAGTGGTCTTCTCATTCATGACTAGGACCCTCTCTCCTTTTCCAACTTGTCTCTTGAGAGGGTAAACATCAAAAAAGCTGTGAACTTGGTGGATTGTTATGCCTGGAGCTGTTCTTATAGGTAAGGGATTAAGATCAAGGATGCCTGGGGCATTTTATGTCTCAAGTGGCTTGCGTGGCAGGGCATCCTCATAAAAGGAAAATGAAATACTGCTTCTCACTGGGATCTCAACTTGTAGTAGATCTTAGATTGCTTTATTTACCTGCTTCACTATCTTAATCTATAAAGTAGATTATATCCTCCTGATAAATCCTCAAGGATTTTGGAAGATTACTGATTTTGTGCACCCAAGAGGGCAGTCTCACGCCAAACTTCACAAGGCAGAACCTTTATAAAC
Source organism: Neofelis nebulosa (assembly GCF_028018385.1). Lineage (NCBI taxonomy): Eukaryota > Metazoa > Chordata > Mammalia > Carnivora > Felidae > Neofelis > Neofelis nebulosa. The sequence goes on from NC_080790.1 coordinate 71,665,003, forward strand.
AGGACCATGACATTTTCCATTATACAAGAGAGTGCCAAAAGGATTAAAAGGAAGATGTTGGACCTTTACCTCTCAGGCTGCTTGAGACTTTTTTTTTTTTTTTTAATAACTATTCTGAGGCACCTGGGTGGCTCAGTTGGCTAAGCATCTGACTTTGGCTCAGGCAGTCTTCTCACGGTTTGTGAGTTCGAGCCCCGCATCAGGCTCTCTGCTGTCAGCACAGAGCCCCCTTTGAATCCTGTCTCCCTCTCTCTCTGCCCCTCCCCCACTCACATGCTTGCTCTCTCTCTCGATCTCTAAAATAAGCATCTAAAAATGCTTAAAAATAAAAATAAAAAATAACTATTCCATGGAATAGCTTAGGAGTCAAATATACCTGGGTTCAAATGATTCCTCCATCTATTTTGTATGACATAACACTAGTTACATCATCTATTTGAGCCTCATTTTTTTAAATCTGTAAAATAGGGGTGCCTGGGTAGCTCAGTCGGTTGAGCATCTGACTTTGGCTGAGGTCATGATGTCACAGTTAATGGGTTTGAGCCCCGCATTGGGCTCTGGACCGAAAGCTCAGAGCCTGGAGTCTGCTTCAGATTCTGTATCTTCCTCTCTCTCTGCCCCTACCCTGCTTGTGTTCTGTCTCCCTCTGTCTCTCAAAAATGAATAAACATTTTAAAAAATTATAAAGTAAAAGATACATGTACTTAATATGAGGACTAAATGAGATAGCCTATATGAGTCAATAGCACAATGCATACATAAAACATAAAAGTCACTCAATGCATTATTATCCTTTTTTCAGATAGTCTTGTATTTTCTCTAACTCCTTTACCTACAGACCACTTTCATACTTAAAAAGTGGGTTTTTAAAAATACATGAAACTTGGGGCGCCTGGTTGGCTCAGTTGGTTAAACGTCTGACTCTGGCTCAGGTCATGATCTCGCAGTTTGTGGGTTCAAGCCCCATGTCTGGCTCTGTGCTGACAGCTCAGAGCCTGGAGCCTGCTTTCGATTCTGTGTCTCTCTCTCTTCTCTGCTCCTCCCCCACTCATGCTCTGTCTCTCTCTCAAAAATAAACATTAAAAAAATAATAAAATAAAATAAAAATACATAAACCTTAATTGTAGGCTTACTAGTTTGTTTAGTCCTATTGTCAGAAAAGAAGCACTTTTAAATGTTGGTGGTTATATGTTTGTAATTACATGGGGTCTTAAATGTCCAGATGACAATCTAAATCTATCACTATTTTACATTAGTCATGAATCTAGTCTGCTCTCATGGCTAGAAGATCTATAATTTCTACCATCTGATGTTGTGGAGATCCAATTCTGTGTCATTTTTACCTTGGTTAAAGGAAAGACATTTTCTTTGCAACCAATTGTTATATTTATTGATGGACTTTGGAAAATGTTGGTGGGGGAGTCTACAATCCAATTAATTTTCAAGAAATCACCCACCTAAAATCACTCTAGAAAAAGATATTCTTGGAAATTATACATATTTCTGAAGATTCATTGAGTCTAAGACTATGTCTCTCCCATATGGTTCATTAGAGAATGGAGGTACTTGCAGAAATTTCTTCCTGATCAAATCAACTATCAACTATCCCTACAATTAGAAACAAAGGATCCAAAGTTGGTATTAATTTCTCTGCCAATATATTTGCACCATAGTGGTCCCAACTTCAAGTTACATGCCATTGGCTTATGTTTAAGCACAAAACATTTTATGTAAGACACTTCCTTTGGCCTATTGTCAAAATCGTGATTGATGAAAGAGGAACAAGATTAGGGAGTCATAAATGGAGTCATTTTCCATTGAGCAATCATTTATCAAGTTGTTACCCTGTGCTCAGCATGTGCTATGCACAAGGTATATAGCAGTGAACAGATGTACTGGATGTAACTTTTGCTTGCAAGGAATCTAAAATCTCGAATCAATTTCATCATGATTATAGATACTGCTACTAAGTGTTATAACAATGCATAATGGAAAGCTCTAAGCTAACTAGGTGGAGGGGGTGCACAGGGAATGCTTCCTCGAGAAACATCTAAGCTGATATTTAAGGGAAAAATCAATTGGCCAGACTCGTGTGTGTGTGTGTGTGTGTGTGTGTGTGTGTGTACATGTGTATTTACACTGGGAGTGGGTGAGTATGTTAGGATACACAGATACAGGAAGCTTGCAAAGCAGATAAAATGGCATCTTTAAAAAGAATTAGCTCTGCTAAAGGAATTGAAAGAAGTGCAGAGTGACTAGAATTTAAAGAATTAGAAATAAGTGGTTCAACATGAAGCTGGAGGAGGCAGGAGACAAATTGATGCATATGCACATATCTTAATGATATAGCAAACAATGTAATACACAGACAACTATTTTCTTTTTTTTTTTTTTTTTTTTTTTTCAACATTTTTTATTTATTTTTTTTTGGGACAGAGAGAGACAGAGCATGAACGGGGGAGGGGCAGAGAGAGAGGGAGACACAGAATCGGAAACAGGCTCCAGGCTCCGAGCCATCAGCCCAGAGCCTGACGCGGGGCTCGAACTCACGGACCGCGAGATCGTGACCTGGCTGAAGTCGGACGCTTAACCGACTGCGCCACCCAGGCGCCCCAACAGACAACTATTTTCATTAGAATAGCTACATTCTTTCACAAGTGTGTTCCTCAAAGTATCTATGATGTTCAGAATCTACTTATTTGAAACATTACCAGCTAAGTTAGGTATTACTGTATTAGAATGGTTTGCAAAGCCATGAAACATATGGCATTTAGTTGGAAATTATGTGATAATGTTGCTTTTAAAACTGGAGTAATTTTACATAACTATGTTAAACGTTTACATCACTTTGTGGGTCTAGGCATATCCAATGGCATGTTCTCAGTTAAGAACAAAAGATCTAAAAACAAACTCCTATTCTTCTCTGGAAGTATATACAGCTTTTCAGAATGCTTTTGTGTTTCCTTTCCCAAAGTTCAAAACTCAGGAAAAAAAGAAGGCTTCAGAAGAAGCAAGTATCTTTGTTTTTACTTTCATATTACTTTGGACAAGTGTTGGGTTCATAGCATTGCTTTCTTTTTATTTTTTTTCCCACAAGTATATTACTTTGTCATACCGAAACTGACAGTTTTGTTTCTGAGGAGAAATTACACATCAGAGGTGAAGATTTATGAAAATGAGAGGAAAAAAAACTATGTATTAACAAAGTTCACATAGCTTTTCTCTACTGACCAGTAGTCATAAAAATATGATTACAATTTTATTTCTCTTTGTTCTTGGAGTCCCACAATGAAATTTAGCTACAAGTCAAGGATTTGAATTTTATTACTCCTTGCTCCTTACCTTGATTCTTTGAAATTAATTTTGTTTCCTTGAAGTCTGAGGGTTTATACAAAATTAATATTCTATAATATGACCAAGTATTATTGGTTAGATAAGAAAATGAGGGGCGCCTGGGTGGCGCAGTTGGTTAAGCGTCCGACTTCAGCCAGGTCACGATCTCGTGGTCTGTGAGTTCGAGCCCCGCGTCGGGCTCTGGGCTGATGGCTCGGAGCCTGGAGCCTGTTTCCGATTCTGTGTCTCCCTCTCTCTCTGCCCCTCCCCCGTTCATGCTCTGTCTCTCTCTGTCCCAAAAATAAATAAAAAACGTTGAAAAAAAATTTAAAAAAAAATTATTAAAAAAAGAAAAAAAAAAAAGAAAAAAAAAAAGAAAATGAAACTATCTGGGATTCAATCAAAATAAAGAATGTTGCAGTCTAAGTCTGAATGATCAGATTTTCCTTTTTATTCTTCACCCCTGGAACCTTGTTTGAAATATCCATTACATTTAGCACTTTATATCTAAATGGCCATTCCAAATAGAGCTTGCACCTAGACATTGATTCTGGTGGTAGGAAGCCTAGCTTTTGTCAAAAATACTGAATCCTGAAACTAATATAATGTTTGTATTAATTACAGTCCAATTAAAAATTAGTTAATTAAAAAAACACTGCATTCTTTTGCAAATCAAAGAAAAATAAACCTAAGTTTTACATATTATTTCATTGCTTGGAAATTACTTCAACAGAGAAATGAATGTCACTGGTGACATTTTCAGTGGAGGTTACCAACATATTTAACCCACATAAAATCCGCTGGAAGAAAAAAAAAAAAAGATAAAAGGAAAACCTCATTCTACCTTTAGAAGGTAGGGTGAAGTTAGGGTGAAGGAAGTATGTTTTAACTATTCGATGAGAAGTTCTGTTATCATAAACTAATTTATAGTCTCAATAGATTGCTCTGTTGATCTGTATGCTTTTTAAAAAGTTAAATTCTTCTTGGACTCTTTAATGATTCTAAAATGAATAGATCTTTTATAAGTGGGTCATTATTACTATATCATTACCTCTGATTTAGGAAACTTAAAGATGAAAATAGCTTCCTCCAAAGATTCTCTTTGACTTGACTGGAGTATTCAGGTACATTCCACTGATTTTTAATCTCTCCTGTCATTATAAGCCTCTTCCTTTGACCATGCTCAGAAAGACAATGTAATGTTTCTACACATCTACATGTTTGGTATTAGATCCCAACCCTTTCCATAGGAAAGAACAGGTCATTGGAAACTATATTTATCTTTGACCTTTCCCAATCAAATTGCTTGTTTTATGTCCTTAAATACTGCATGCAAAGTTTAGATGTATATCAAACTATGGCCAGGATTAAAAACGAACACAGTCATACCAAATTATAGATTGTTTTGCAAATAACATATCATTATGAATTTGTGAAGAAATAAAATGGATTTTGAGCAATTTCTCAAAATAATATACCTCAATAATGACTTTTCATATGAAGCTTGTTAATTAAAATCATGAGATTTATTCTCATGATTAAATGTAGGCTTATTCCTGGTGAACCTAAATAATCTGAACTATTTTATACCAGTGGAACTCATCTGTCAGAAAGACATCATCACAATACTCTATTCAGATTTGTCTTTGGTTGATAGTGTATTAATATATAATTTTGTCACGAGAAGTCATTAATCTTTTATTCTAGTAGAAGAACAAAGAATCTGGAAACTAAAGTAAACATATATTGAACACAGGGTGCCTGGGTGGCTCAGTTTTTCAAGCGTCCAACTTTGGTTCAGGTCATGATCTCACAGTTTGTGGGTTCGAGCCCCATGTTCTGAGCTGTCAGAACAGAGCCCAGAAGCTGTCTCAGATTCTGTGTCTCCCTCTCTGCTTCTCTCCCACTCATCCTCTGACTCTCTCTCTCTCTCTCTCTCTCTCTCTCTCACTCTCTCTCTCTCAAAATAAATAAACATTAAAAAAAACTTCTCTTTAAACCGTGTATTGAACTGAAATGAGTACCATCTGATTTCCCATCCATTACTTCAACAAAGACTAAAGTCTGTCATTTGATTTTAAAGTCAAATTTCTCTTAAAAAAAAAAGTCTCTGAACTAGAAGGCATCTGATAGTCATGGTTGATGGGATTGTATGACCCTGTTCATGTGGCTACCTTTTTAAAAATTATCACATCTTTTTATACCTATTTCTGCTGCCTACTCATTTTTCTCTTTGTTGTTGTTGTTAGTTGACCTTTGTTATTCATTGGAAATAATGGTGTTTTTATTGTTTTAGCTGACTCTCATCAAGGATCTTTAAAAGCTATTGTTGACTTAAATCATGTTATATCCAATAATGATAATTGCTCTGAGTGCCAAAGGTATGAGAGAAAATTGCATTTACCTGTGTATATATGCATTAATGTGTTTTTATGTGCTCTTTTTCTAAGTTATCAAAAAAGAATATACAAAGCTATTAGTTCTCTCCACCTGTCTTACTTAGGGCTTTTCTACTTCCCTTACTATAATAACTATGATTACTTATTTTGTGGCATGAAGCAGTTATTATTAAGCAAATAATGAACTGATTGTATAGATGTTCAAGTCAGTGACCATCATTAAAAGAAATAAAATTATAAATGAAATATGTGATATCTCATTTAGAAAGTCAAAGGGAAGCTCAGCTATGTGCGATTTATTCTCTGGGCAGAGTATTTCCTTTCTTTTTCTTGTGAATGTTGTTGGGCTCTAGGATGAGATAATGGTTCCATGGAAGCTGTGAGAATTGAAAAAAAAAAAGATTTCCTTCACCACCTCAATCTACAGATATTTCACAGGAAGTTATATGATAGGTATTGTGTTCCACCAAGAATACAACAATTAACACCACACACAATACCTGACCTGATGGAACTTCAGAGTTCAGAGGAAAATATTTATTGAATATGCAATTATAAGGTCAGTGCCTATTTCCAAAGGGCATGTATCAGGTGCTAGGGAAACATGCAGTCAAGTGTCCTAATCTAACTTGATGACAGCTAGGAAACACCTCCTGAGGAAATAATGCTTTTATCAAGAAGATTCCATTAATGAGTCATGTTTGGCTAAGAAAAAATGGAAATAGGGTGAGAGTGAGGAAGAGTATTTCAAATAAAGGAAGCTACAAGTGCAAAAGCCTAGAGGAAAAAGGAGAGCTTTAGAAGAATTGAAAGAAATCTCATGAGGACGCAAAGAAGATGGCAAGGCAGTAGCAGTCACGAGATGAGGAACAGGAGGTAGTAAAGGACTAGATCATGGAAGTACTCATAAATATCATCAGGGGTTCGCGATTTCATACTAAAGGCAATGGTAAGGGTTATAATAGACAAATGAAATGCTTAGATTTCAGCTGACATGTGGAGAATGGGTGCAATTGATTGCAGGGATGATGCAGAGCGGTCTGTTAATATCCTGTAGTAGTAATTGGGCAAAAGGTGATTTGGAGCCTAAATTTGGGTGGTGTCTGAGGGAATAATGAATCATTTCTTATGATGGGAACACTCTGGCATGAAGAACAGCATAAGGAACCACCTAATTACAAAGTCATCAGGAGAGTTATAACAATGTGAATTGATATATGAGTGTTGGCAGACAAAGAAGTTAATAGAGTAAAGGATATGTGTTTTTGAAAAAGTATTTCATGTTTGCCTATCAAATTATGCACATAAAATGTGTTGATCACATAAATCACATATAAGCCAAAAACACATATTCATCATTCATCACACTGCCTTAAGATAACCAATATCATATTTTAGTGTATTTTACCAAATATACATGTATGTAAGCACACAGACGAGAACACAAATTGCACACTCTTTTATTTTTTTTATTTTTATTTTTTTAAAAAAGTTTTTAATGTTTATTTATTTTTGAGAGAGAGAGAGGGAGAGAGAGAAAGCACGAGCCGGGGAGGGGCAGAGAGAGAGGGAGACACAGTATCGGAAGCAGACTCCAGGCTCTGAGCTGTCAGCACAGAGCCTGATGCAGGGCTCAAACCCACGGACCAAGATCATAACCTGAGCCAAAGTCAGACGCTAAACCAACTGAGCCACCCAGGCGCTCTAATTGTACACTCTTTTAAAACAAAGATAGGCTTGGAATTTAAGCTATTTGTATCCTTGTTTTTGTTGTTGTTGTTATTTTCTTTTTTTTTTCTAGATTATCAATATACTAAAAATATCCCATAGAATAAAATGTATTTTATAACTTTTTAAATGATTACATAATATAAAGAAATACATATCAATGTTTTTATTAAACTATATTTGGGACCACTTTGATGTTTACATTCTTTTTTAAAAGTTGAGTATATTTGACACACAATGTTAACATAATTTCAGGTGTAAATTTTAAATTAAGTACTAATATTACATTTTAAATTAAGTACTAATACATGAAATATTTTAGTCAAATAGACATTCAAGGGACAAATTGATAAGATCTAAATGATAGTTCTTTTCTAGTTCTCTAAAAGCGCGTGACCAATATAATGGCGGGTTTATTATGGTAAGTATAGTATATAGTAAAAATAGTATAAGACGCACTTACAAATATTCTGAGAAAAAATTATATCTATTATTTTCTTGAGCAAAATGCTCCATTCCTTTCTTGTCAGCAGTACTACCTTTCAATGTTTGTTTCTCCTCTGAGTTTTCCTCTGAGCTTTTGCCAAGACATCTTAGCTCAAATTCCATGTTAGTTAATTTTCACAGAATAGAAAAACTTGCAGTATTCACAATTGAGCACTGAGATGGCAGCTTGGATTCTTCCTAAGTGCGTTATAGATCAAGAGTACATTCATCTATTTGCAAGCATTATTCAAGGTCAGTTTAAACTGTGCTTCTATCAGATAATGTTTTGTTCAAAGAAGCGAGGCTCCCATGTAGTTTGAATCTTTGAGCTAGGAACCACTGTTTGTGGCTTGTATTTGTTCCTTACACTGTCATGCCTTTAGAATAGTTTAATAAAAGCAGATACTTGAGAATAAAAAAAAAAACATTTTTTTTTCAAATGTTATACACTTCAGCATGTTAAGCTTTAAGTGGAACTGAAGGACACTCAACTGAAGTCACTTTTGTCAAAGCCTTTTCCTATAATAACAAATTTGGATGATGCAAGATGTATTCCCTTGTGATGTCCAAGTGATTGATAAATCAATTTGTGTGGAATATACAAAAACTATTCAGACTTTGTGGTTTCCTTAAATGAGATGAATAAGAATTTCTATTTTCTGAATAGGACATAAAGTATTCTAGGCCTATTTTAGATGCATCAGTGTGCCAAAAGATGGTTTTAAGTTTGGTGTTCATAAATTTCTAATCTGGAGTAAGAGGTTGAATGTATTTTGAAAACTTAAACCTGTTTCACCTGAACATGTTTAACTAGTTAATAAGAAACATCAAAAAGACAAAACCCTGAGATCAATGGTCATTTTTTTGTAAAGCTATTATATGCTGTTTAAATTGGTTGTTCGGGTCTGTCTATAACATAAGTTCAATAACCTAGCTCAAATGCAGATTTCTAATTTTCAATTAACATAGGAATAATTTTGTTTGCTAAAATAAAATAAATGAATGAATGACAAGTCTGAAACATGAAATGTTCTAGGTAGAACTTTTTAAAATTCCAAATTTCAAAAAATCATGTGGCAACTGTATAGCTCAAGCTTTAAGTATTAACTTTTAACCTTTGACCTTACAGATTTTAACCAATGAAATGTCTCTTTAAACTTTAAAGGAAACAATGATAACGAGCGCCTGGCGATTGCTAGACAGCGAATTCCATATCGACTTGGTCGAGTAGTTGATGAATGGCTACTCGACAAAGGTAAAAAACATTGATTAAAACTTCAAATAAAAAAATAATTTGAACATAACCAAGTAGTACTTCATTGTAACACTAATAAACATAAAAAATAAATTTTCCGTAAAACTAAATTAAAAACAAATTTAAAACAGTAAAATGTAGATAGTAATATTTGCATACCTTGTATAATAATTTCTATACATTTTTAGACGTACCAGCTGTTTAATAATCTTACCCTGTTAACTTAAGGTTAAAGGGACTGTTAAATATAATCCACTAACTCAATCTATGAAGGTACTCACAGCAAGAATTAACCCAAAATGATAAATCATTCATAGATTATATTACATGTTCCAGCCTCTAAATTATTAACTAAAATATATGTAGTTCTGATATCTTTATTATGGTCCTGAAAAAAAAACAAAACAAAAAACAAAACCAAAACAAAAAAACTCTTGGTTTAAACTCTAGGCATCTTAAATAGTGGGCAATATGGATTGCCAGTCAAAATGAAGTCCCTTTAACGTTTGCAACCTTCTAAGAGCATTTGAGAACAAGCCCTAATTAAAACTGAACTTAAAGTTGTGTGCATGCTTTTTATGAGCAGAGAGCAATCTGCTAAAACCGGATACTCAATTTGATGATATTGGTACTGTTGCTGAGGATTGCTGTTTGATGGAAATGTGCCATGATTTCTCCATCGGTTTGTGTATCATTCCTGAAGCCGCTTTTTACATCTGAAGCTATTTTTTTTTTCATTTTGTTTTGTTTTAATAGACTTGCTGAAAGCCAATCAGAAAAGTATTTTTGGATTTTTTTTTTTTTTTGTCTCCGACATGCTTAGTGTAAACCATGCATTTCTTTTCAGTGTGATTGCCGGAAAAATAGAATAATTCAAATAACAATGGACTATATCTTCAAAAAATAAACATTTTCGAAGACTAGTGTATAGATACATGTGGCCATTACATGAACTATGAAATTTTTATCATAAATTTAAAATTAGATTTAGCTGCTTTAGATTAGTTTATGCCAGTGTTAATTTTAGAATGACAAATACTTGAAACATTAGCTATCTCACATTTTTTTTTAATTTGACAATTTAGACTTAAGAGACCAACAGTATAAGATCTTGATGTAAAAGGGAAAAGGGATCCACTAAAAACTGATTTATAATATGTATCTTTGATTGGTCTTTTAGCAAAAACACTACATTTATGATAAGTTGAGAATTTACAAGTATTTGCCAATGATTATGCATTTCATGGACACCTCATTTATAAGCAATGAATTATGAGTCAAATGCCTCTCTTATAGTTTATTGCTCTCATTATCCACCCCATGAAAGATCTGTTTTATCATCCTTTGTAGAATGTAGAGTTCACAATCAACATTTTTGCATGTATGTAATATTATTTTTACAGGGCGTCAGCTCACAATCTTCAATAGCCAAGCAACCATAATAATTGGCGGGAAAGAGCAGGGCCAGCCCTTCCAGGGCCAGCTCTCTGGGCTTTACTACAATGGCTTGAAAGTTCTGAATATGGCAGCCGAAAATGATGCCAACATCGCCATAGTGGGAAATGTGAGACTTGTTGGTGAAGTGCCTTCCTCAATGACAACTGAGTCGACAGCCACTGCCATGCAGTCAGAGATGTCCACATCAATTATGGAGACCACCACAACCCTAGCTACTAGCACAGCCAGAAGAGGAAAGCCCCCTACAAAAGAACCCATTAGCCAGGTGAGTACGTGGATTTCATTCCTTTGTCTGGGAACTTTGGTTATGAAAGTAGGCTTTTCTGCATAGGTGTCTTTTCTAAAATGGGATTGTTTCTGACCTTCGGTGCTATGGCTGTCTTTCAGTCTTGCTTAGCATAATGTACTCAGTTTGAATGTGAAATGTGTATAGGCTTTTAATCTGAGATTTGTCGATTTTTGTAAACTGCTTTGTGTTGGTTTTGTTAGCTACTAGCTGGTAGTCTTGATTAATAACTTTGGTCTAGCCCAAGCTGAGGGGATTGTCTGCTAATTGCACAGGGTTTTCACTTTTTAAGTTAAATAAACAAGTAAATTAGTGAAGTACTTGAAGGGCCTTGTTTGTTCAGGCTCAGGACATCATCAAAATAAAGCAAATTTGAAGAGAAATCGCATACAAAACTTCTATTATATTTTAAAGTGTCAAAATTTTGAATTGATAGCCTTCTGGTTCTCATGATGAATAATAAGGCTACCCTTTTACTGTTGTTGACATGGTAAATTTTTATTCTTCCCTTCAAGTTTCTTCTGACTGGTCTAAAAAGTGAAATTGACATGAAGCAGATTCATAGGAGAAAAAAAAACCCTTTAATTATTTGTACACAGTCTCAAGAATAAAATTGAGATCCAAATAAATGACTAAGGCAGGCAGCTTTTATACTTTTTTAGCCAAAGGAACATAAACCTGTAAGAAATTTACAGGGCAAAAAAGAAACCCTTAAGTTTTGGAGCTTCAATTAGTAAGGAATTCTAAAGGGATTTGGACTGGGGTAATAATTTAGTAAAAGTAACAAGGTTTGTTTATATAGCCTTCTTGGCTCTGTATTCCCAATGTCTGGTGATATGGATGTCTCTTTACTTCCTGGTACAGAGAGGACACCTTTCGTATGGAAGATTTATTTTCTGCTTTCTGAAGACAAAGGGGCATCCTAGTGTTCTTGCGCTGGGTGTTCCTTAGGTAACTCTAATTCAGAATAATCACTGTACCTGCCCTTGATCCCCACACTGTCTATGAGAAAAATGCACTGTTAGTTTATCTGAAGACAAAGACCCAAAATATGGTACTTAAAAACTGTCTTAGGCTTACATACTTTGTATTATATGTGGTTAGCTGCCCTTACCTAGAATCCACTTCAATGAACCTATGTCTCATGTCTAAAGTTTTTGAAAAACAGAGTTTTAAATGCTAAACGTTTACAACTTAATGCAATCAAGGTATACTTAGTGATGGCCTACTGTGCATCAGGCATTGGCATTACATCAGTGAAGACTAAGGAAAAGAAATCTACCTGCCTCAGAGAGTGCTGTAAGAATATTACTAAAATGCTATTAAATGCTACTAGATCCCTATTGACATTTATAGTCTTTGTGTATATTCTGTTGTTATTTCTTTCAGAATTGTGTGTCTACTTGGCCTAAATTGTTTCCTTCTGTTTTGTTTTTAATAGCGAATGTGTGTCTCTTGTAGATGCCATATAAAGCTTTTCCAAATACATGATCCTAACTTTTATAGAAAACTTCATTCTAAAGAAACAAGAATGACAACAATTATTTTTACATTTCTTTTATTTCACGTTTTTGAGATACACCTAAGTGTCAAATTTGGAAAGAGAGTAGAAGAAAGTGAATTCTGTTCATATCAGCACGCTGTCTACTAATTAACATGTTTACCGGGGAAAGAAAAAAATAGATGCTGATTTTTACTTTCAGTAGAAGGAGCAAGAAGAACAGGATAGAAAGAGAGAAAATATATTAGAAGAGAGATAATAAAAACTTTATAAATTCTGTAAATTCATAAGGGTAGTATTGCATATTATGTGCCAATATGCACTTTCTCTCTGTCTGTCTCGTCTCTCTCTCTCTCCTTTTATTTTTTATTTCCATTTGACCATAAAGTACAATGAGCTGTCACACAGGGTATTCATCAATATATATTTATTGATCATTCTCCATGTGCCATACACTGTCCTAGGCACTAGGGGGGACATTAACAACAATGAACAGAAACCCCTGTCCTTAGGGAATATCCATTTCAGTAAGAATGTGTGGTCACATTATAATCTTTCTGTTGATTTTCTCTATCTTGTTTAGGTTTGTAAGATTGTTAATAATAACACTTATTCCCTTGAATAAAGACTTAACGACTTTAGAACTTTACACAGATTTATACATATCCAGCAGCTCCATTTGTTATGCTTTACTGATGCTTCATTAATGATTTGTTATTGTGATTGTTGGTTTATGATTTATTTAACAATAGGCAAATTATTGGGGCACCTAAGTGGCTCAGTCAGTTAAGCATCCACCTCTTGACTTCAGCTTGGGTCATGATCTCACAGATTTGACAGCCTGGAGCCCGCTTCAGATTCTCTCTGCATCTCTCCTCCTCTCTGCCCCTCCCCTGCTCATGTGTGCACACACTCTCACTCTCAAAATAAATAAATAAACATTAAAAAAACCCAAGAAACAAGTTAGTAAGGTGAATTTGATATACGAAAATGAAATACAATGCGACCTTTAGACTGTTTCTTTTATATAAAGTAATTCATAAGAGGACATTCTAGGATAACCAGAGTTGGAAAAAAGTATCAGAGATTTTTCTTTGTAGTCTTATTTCATCATTAAAGAAATTACTGATGCCTGAATTCCTAGGTAAACTTGATGTATCCCAAAATAAGAAAAGACTTACCAGCCTTTTCTAAAATGCATTTTATCAATTAGTGACTAGTTTTTATTAAGAAATTCTGTTTTTTAAGAAAACATATAAAATAGCTATTGCATTTGCAAGCTAAATACCTAGAAATAGGGAAATAAAAAGTTATGCCTTTTATAGTATTAATTAATGTAAAAGGAAAACACTTAACTACCCATTAATTTCCAATGAAATGTTTCTTTTATTATAAACTATTACATGTTTAAAGACAGCAGTGGTTTATAGAAGTAAATGATCTAATCAATTAGTGATTATTTGGTTCATTTGAGGAGGTATTGACTTAAATAAAAGATTACTAGGTTCATTAAAAACTAGATATTTTAAATCTTTAGATTTTTAGCAGACCAATAACTGCAATTAAATAATTTAGATTAATATGCTACAAATATTCAATTTTGCAGCAATGTTTTTAGGTTGTACCAATAGGTTTTAAAATTAGCTTTTATAATGATACCTATGTGATTTCAGGTAATAAGGTGTGCATATGGGGAAAAAAAAACTACTAAGGAAGAAAGGAAATTATATACTGTTAAGTAACACAGTAATTTGTTGCAAATTTTCTTTACCTCATAATTGATTTTTCAATTGCCTTTCAATTAAGAAGAGATCACTGTTATATGTAGAATTTAAACTGTTCACTAGAATTGTCAAAGCCCTAGAAGTTTAAATAATAAGACAGTGATTTATAATGCTAATTCCTGGACTATAACCTTTGACTCATTTTTGTAAATTGGATGAAGCATCTTCCTTTAAATCCTGTCCATAGTGGCCATATCTGCCTGCTTTTATCAACTGCCTTACTAAATTGTGCACCAAGAAGGGTCATTTTATTTTTCAAAAGCCATACCAGACTGTTTTCTCAATCAAAGTATATTTTCCTCAGTGATAACACTGAGCCACTTAAGCTACAATGGCAATGTACCTTGGGGTGATTGCATGTTTTAGAACTATGGAAACAGATTTTTGGTCAAGAAAAATTAAATTGGATTCACTTCAAATAGATGAGATGAGGTTTATTCAGCCATCCTGCAGGGCAAGTAGTGGGGAAGAAATGTATTTTCATTTTTTACAGAGTCAGAGAATTTTTATAAAATAGTACTCATCAAAATGTCATCCAATAGGATCTTGTTTACTTTCCTACTTAGAAGTAAATATGCTTTTAAAAAAAGTTTTTCCTCTGAGGGATAATCAAATTTGAAACTGATGTTTACTTTAGAAAGACATGATTCATATCATGAAATAATGAGGACATTTACCAACCCTTTTTGATTAAGTGGCATTTAAAAAAAATGTGAATATAATAATAGTACTTTTTATGTGCACTACGTAAAGTTCACAAAATTAATATCTAAATGTTTCTGTAAGTCCTGCTTATCTTAAAAAAAAAGGTGGGTGATGGGTACTGAGGAGGGCACCTGTTGGGAGGAGCACTGGGTGTTGTATGGAAACCAATTTGACAATAAATTTCATATTATAAAAATAATAATAAAGACGCTTTCTATAAGACTACTCTCAGAAAGCAAATATTTGCAAATAATTGCTATTAAAATTTCTCAGGATGCTGGGAGCTTCTTAGGATTAGGACAAGGATTGTCATGCAAGATTTTTGGCTCCTAAGTGTTTCCTTTCTGAATAATGTGGCAATGTCTTAAGACGTATATGTAGCTTTATATAAATGAGTAAAAGTAAGCCAGCATGCAAAGGGCAATATTCGTTCCCTTTGAATGCAGTCCATAAAGAAAAGAACGTGAAACTGCTATTCATTTTGAGATCAAAATTGTGACATTTATTCTGTTCTAATCTTTGTATCACATTTTGCAGTCTATTCGTTCTTTTCTTCAAGACTATTTTACAAGCTGTATACACACTGTAGTGAATATGGATCCATAGAAATGCCTTTTACTTAGAGGGGATATAGGAGAACGGAAAGAACACGGCAAATCATGAGACCTGGATTCCACTTTCAACACAACCACCTACCTTGCTTTGTAGCTTGGGCAGGTTGGTTACCATGGCTACACTCTGGCTTTACTACCTCTCTAAGTAGATTAACTAAGAATCTCTTGAATTGTATTCAGCTCTAAAATTTCAGTGATACTAGTGATGATACTCTTAATTGCTCTTCTTTTAAAAAAAATTTTTAATGTTATTTATTTTTGAGACAGAGAGAGACAGAGCATGAACAGGCAGGGGCAGAGAGAGAGGGAGACACAGAATCCAAAGCAGGCTCCAGCCTCTGAGCTGTCAGCACAGAGCCTGACGCAGGGCTCGAACCCATGGACTGGGAGATCATGACCTGAGCTGAAGTTGGACGGTCAACAGACTGAGCCACCCAGGCGCCCCTTAATTACGTCTTCTGATGATTAACAAAGCATAGATTTCACCATTAACTTTTACACAGGGTGGCTGTGCATCTGGGGAGGACTGTATAGTTCCTGTGTACATCTGGTATACCACTGTAATTATTAACAGTATCCCTTTTTCAGTTTCACAAGCATTCCATTTTGGTCTGTATATTGCGTTCTCCTCTTACAAGATATATAAAATCTATCTTTGCAAAAAAAAATCATACTTCATAAGAATAATAAATAGCAAAGCCTCATCTTTTACATTCAGAGGAGCAACTGACTCTGGTATCTGTACCTGGTTTTAAGAGTCCATAGCCTTTTTCATCTTCTTTTTATCTTATTTCAAAAAACCTTGAGAAAGGAAAGAAAATGAGGCTTTGAGAGATTCTGATTTTTGACTGGAGGGACTATAGCTTGCAACTCCTAGTAAGAAATTATAGAGTAGGGCAGGATCAGTAAATATGAGTGAAATATATTGGAGCAATTCTGTGGTTCCAGTTAGGCTTTTTTCAGAGTGGACATAACAAACCCACTCAAGAAAAAAGAACTGTTTCGGATTTAAAAGCATTGATAGGTTGTCAGAAACATATATATTTCACATATGCAGTGTCCTACTGATTTGACAGGGTTTGATTACGATGGAATGTTCTGAAAAGAAACCCAATTAGTGTTCAAGCAAGAAAAGAGTATTTGAATGTATTGGACACTGCTGTTACTTCCTGGCAGCATTGGAGATGCTCATAAAAAATTAATACTATTTGTTTGAAAAATGTAAGCAGAGTATACACACATTTCCATGAAAAATATTTAAACCTAACAAAATACATTTTGTAACTTCAAAGAACAAAATTTTATTTTTTATTAAAAATATTAATTAACCTCAGCTGTGGCTTCATTATAAAAAATAATTGCATTACTTATAATTATGTGTGTTCCTGATAACCACTCTGCATTTTAAAATACTGGTGACATGAATAATTAATTTTACTTTTGCTAGTCCAGTCATTCTGCTGAATTCACTTAAATTAATGTACATTTTTACAGCAAATTTTAGTGCATAGTGGAAAGAAAAACACTCACATGTAGATGTAAAATTATATACAGAGGAGTATTCTCCTGAAACTCATGGTGCCGAGTAAGAGAAGTATAAGTCATTGTAATTTTAAATGTAGGGAGGCAACTGCTACTTAGGTACTTTTCGCCATCATTGCTGGTAAGCAAAAGTGCCAGGGTATATACATTTTAAAGAGTATGTTTTAAGAAAATTCTTTTGCTTCGTGCATTTTCTTGAGGATATGGAGATTTTACTGGATAAAAAGATGTCCTATTGGTGGATGCAACCTTGGTTTTGAGATATCTTCAGAAATAGCTAGTTGTAGATAAATAAATCCATCTACCCATCTACCCATCCATCCACCCACCCATGTGTCCATCCATCCCTCCATCTGTCCATCCATCCATCCATTCACTTGCTGAGCACTTACTATATATATACCAGGCAATGTTCTAGTCACTGGAAATATAGCACTGAACAAAATTAAACTTTTCTGCACAAAGCTTACATTTTATTTAATTATTTTTTAAATTTTTAATGTTTTTACTTATTTTTGAGAGAGAGAGACAGAGACAGAGACAGAGACAGAGAGACAGAGTGAGTGTTGGAAGGGCAGAGAGAGAGAGACGGAGACAGAATCTGAAGCAGACTCCAGGCTCTGAGCTGTCAGCACAGAGCCCGACGTGGGGCTCGAACTCACAAGCTGTGAGATCATGACCTGAGCCAAAGTCGGATGCTTAACTGACTGAGCCACCCAGGTGCCCCATAAAGCTTACATTTTACTTAAAGATGGGCATAAACATTAGAGCAAATATCATACATGGGATATTAAATGCTGTGAGGAAAAAAGCAGAGGAGAGGGGATGCTTGTATTAGGGAGGGGCATGCACATTAAATGGCAGTCCTTTTTGAATAGACATGTATAGATTATTACTGATATAGGCATTGATTATAAGAGAACATTGGCATGTTAAAATTCAGACTTATTTTTACATCCAGCAGTATCATACCCTAGGTGGATAGTTCTAGTGGCAACTAGCTGGTGTTTTAGGAAACCAGAACAAAAGTGACACTGAGATTAAACTTTTCTTTCTTTTTTTGTTTTAAAGAGGGACATCCATGGTCTAGGACCAAGACCTGGTGCAGGTGGGAGGAAGAGAGGAAGAGAGGGACAAAGGGGGAGTGAGAGGGAGAGCGAGCGAGAGAGGGGAGAGAGTGTGGTGGGGGACTCACTGGAAGCCAAACAAAGCCAAACATACTGGAGCTCCAGGTATGCATTGTGGCTTCAGGTATGTGGAGGCAATAAGTGCAGATCCTCATGGAGGATCACAGAAAGGATGGGCAGAGATGGGCTGAGCATCCAGGCAGTCCAGAGGATGGTAGAGTCCGCCCCAGGCACTGCTGCCAAGACCGTTCTTCCCAAAGGGAACCCCATCTCTCAGGGTCTTGGGAGTTCCATAGGCTGTCGGAGGAGTCCTGGGGTGAGAAATACTTGGGTGCACCAGGCCCCAGACTCATCAGTAAGGAGGTCTGGCTCATGCCACCTATAAAGTAAACCCCAATCCTTTTTATCACCACCCCCTGTCTCACTCAGAGCCACAGTGAGGCATCACTGTACCCCCAGGGGCCTGGTCAGGCCCAAGGGAGCAGGCTCTGGCTCACAGCTTGTGCAAGAATGGGGCCATCCAAGGTCAGAACGGGAGGAAATTGTTCATACTTGCTGTGTGTGGTCCTATGGATGCGAGACTAGTAAGAGCCTTGTTAATTAAATCAAAGTGTAAGCAAATTCTAGGGTATATAGGTGTATGAAAAGGAGATGTCTTAGTATTATTATTGGTATTCTACACATGAGAAAGTTGAGAAACTACATAACTTACCCAAGACTACGCAGCCAGTTTCCTTTCAGAGTATTTTAAGGTGATCTTGTCCTTTGCTTTTAAATATGGCCTGTGTTCAAAATCTTATTACTTCTTGTCTTCTTATACTCTTTTATTAAAAAGCTTATTTATTTACTTTGAGAGAGAGCAGAGAGGGGCAGAGAGAAAGAATCCCAAGCAGGCTCCATACTGTCAGCGCAGAGCCCAACGTGGGGCTCAATCTCACAGAAAGTGAGATTATGACCTGAGCCAAAATCAAGAGTCAAATACTTAAGTGAGCCACCCAAGCGCCCCTCTTTCTCACATTCTTAACAAGTTCAGTGTCATCTCCACACAAGAGTTAGTTTGCTGTTTTGAAAATTGAAATGCAGTCATGACATTCCCTTCTTTAATACAACCAGATATTTAGGATAAAAGGCAGCTTCCTTGGGATGATGATCAGGATGCAACCTTCACAGCCAACCTCCTGTTTGCCTCTTTAGAGGGTTTATCTTTATTCTGACCTTCTGATTAAGTACTCACAGTTACCTCTAGAGGTCTTGCCATTTCACACCTCTGTGTCCTCATGTTGGAAGGTGGGAGAGAGACAGTTAAAGTATCTCCCAAACTGAGAAGGCATTTTGACATTTTATGACTGAAAAACAAAGCAGGCCGCTCCATACAGTTTACACAGAGTTCTTTTCAGGGTGATTTACTGATAGGAGGGATCCGTTGGAGGATGATCCTGCTGTGCAGCTATTCTCCACAAAGTCTGAGAGGATATGCAGAAGGGCCTTGTAGTGAGATCAAAGGGTTTGCATGTGCCTCAAGGGACTTGCATGCACCCAGTTGACACCTAACATCTAATTAGATCTGTGGCACCACCTGTGCATGAGGGAGGGGACAGATCATGTTATTTTTAACAAATTTATGGAGGGCCAGAGCAAGCCTTCCCCTATTCTGGCCTTGGCAGGCATTTGTAAGGTGTACAAGTTAATTTCCAAGAGATCCCGGATCATATAGCCCCAGAGGAGTGAGTGAGCTGACTTGAACAAGACGGAGGGTTAAAGACAGACTCAGTATTGTCAGCTCCCCTACACCTTGGCATGGAAAGCCCTTTCCTTTCTTCACCTTCTTACTTCTCTCCTTCATACTCTGCCCAGTCTCTCCCA
Source organism: Neofelis nebulosa (assembly GCF_028018385.1). NCBI lineage: Eukaryota > Metazoa > Chordata > Mammalia > Carnivora > Felidae > Neofelis > Neofelis nebulosa. Next base: position 71,685,084 of record NC_080790.1, read on the forward strand.
GTCTGATCCCACATACTGGAAAGTGACACAGTCTGAAGAGGCAACACCAGCATTGGCTGTAGGGGGCAGTATTGCATAGTGGTCAAGAGCATAACTTTGGAAGCAGGAATGCCTACCTAAATCGTAGCCTTACTTTGGCCACAGGCTGGCTGTGGGACCCTGGGCAAGTTATTTAGCCTCCATAATACCTGTTTCCCATCTACAAAATGGGGATTATGGCTTCACAAACTTATTGTGAGGATCAAATGAGTCAATGTACTGTATGAACTATGATTGCTACTTGACAATTTTTTATTATCAAAACGATGAAAATTTGTATGGTTCATCCTAAAATATAAAGAAATATAGAGTCTCACACATGTGACCATTACACACTTGGAAGTTTTGTGTGGAAAGCATTCTTCAGGTACAAAGTATAAGTTAAAGCATCTTTCTTACCTATAAAGGTATTTTCTCTGCCTTTGAAGAAGTAGCTCTGATAAGCAAAAAATGACAGAAAAAAGAAATAACTCTGAATTGATGTTTGTAAATAAAAGCATCAACTGTGTGGTGTGTACAGAGCAGAAGTCTCTTGAGTGAGGTGTTCTCCATAGGGAGGAAGCACCATCCGCTAGAGCATGTGGGGGGAGGGCAGGGGAGAGTTGTCACTGGCAGCTAGTGACAGAGGTCCATGAAAGCTGTACAGTCCACAGTGAGAGACTGTCCTCTAATCTCCATATGCTGCACTGCTTTACTCAACATCCCAGCACCACCAACAAAACTAACGGTGACCTCAAACTCCTGTTGACTGAACAGTCCAGAAATTTCCTGTACCTATTTCCTAGCCGTTCCCAAACAGAAGATAATTCATAGTATGATACTGAATCTTGCAAATGTGATTTCTGTAGCTGTCCTTGATGACATGTTTTGATTAAGGAGCTTAAAAATTCATGATACACTCCTTTTTCAACTGGGATATGAAATACATCAAGCACTTCCAGCTGTGAATTAGACTAAACTAGGTTTGGGATTCTTGATATAATCTCTTTTGATATAATCTTTATTAGCACTGGAGAAATAGAATGACAAGACTTTGTATCTAAGGCTTCAGATGTGGCAATGATTTTAGTGGGTATTTTCTCAGAAAGGGCTGGTGATATTGTCACCTCCTCTAATATTTTTATCCTCAGTTATAGGACAAAGGAATATATTTTTATTAAATAATTCCTTAATGTCAAAATAGCAAGAATATAGCCTTATTTTCTTGTCTTAGTTTTAATCAGTATTGCAAAGAATTTGTGCCATTTTATTACATGGACTGATTTTCATATACATGGGTATGTTGTATTATACCTGTCGATTTATTCCTCTTTTATATGTAGTAATAATTTTCATTGAGCAGAAGGAGAGAGAAAATCATCTAAGCATTAAAAAAAAACAAAGGATAATTGTGTGTGTGTGTGTGTGTATGTGTATGTGTGTTAATGGTGCTTGCTTTTTTTCTTTCATGGTATATATAAAACAGTAAGCTTTGTTCAATAAACTAAGGTCAAGATTAAATTTAAATCTCTACGATGACTTCTAGAACCAATATTAGATTTTCCTATCTGTTGGCATCACTGGAAGTTTACCCAACAGTAAAAAAATATATTAACATCATTAGGCTGGAACCTCAAGAGAAGGGTTAGCTAATTTATCTGTCTTAATTCAGTACTTACTAAACAGATTTCACTGTATTCTCATCACCACTATTCTCTTTATAGAAGATCTCTAGTAGATAACACCAATATTGACCACAGTAAGCATTCTAAATGATAATTAAACAAAATAAATCATGGCGGTGTATGCTTCTATATGTATATATATTTCTTGACCATAGTATGTATATATATATATATGTTCCCTATAAGTCCACAGTGATTTTACTTAAAATTAAAAATTAGCAAATATCTTTTGTGTACCTAACATATAAAATGCACTTTTTATTTTTTTTAGCTTACTTATTTTTCGAGAGAGAGAGAGAGCAAGCAGAGGAGGGGCAGAGAAGGAGACAGAAAATCACAAGCAGGCTCTGCACTGTCAGCACAGAGCCTGAAGTGGGACTCGAACTCACTAACTGTGAGCTCATGAGCTGAGCTGAAATCAAGAGTTGGACACTTAACTGACGGAGCCATGTAGGCACCCCTAAAATGCACTTTTTAAAGTATTATATTATGAAAGGTGGGGGTAATTATATCATGAAGGTACCTAGTGATTTAGGTTTTACAACTAGAAGCATTTCTCACATATTTAGATTATCAGTGAATCCTCGCATAAATTATCAAGTACCCTAAATCATCACTATCAAAACTTTCGTACATCACAGATGCATAGTCTATTATTGACAGCATCACCAACACAATTGAAACTCAGAAACAAATTTAGAGGAGGGATGATATTTTAGTTCCTTTTTAATAATGAGAATATTGAAGCAACACACTTGTATTATTTCACGTGTCCTGAGTGTTGGCAGTGTGCTAGACGCTACCCTGATTCTGGAATTACTCACATTCCTCTTCTTTTCTTTTTTTTTTTTAACATTTATTTATTTTTGAGACAGAGAGAGAGCATGAACAGGGGAGGGTCAGAGAAAGAGGGAGACACAGAATTGGAAACAGGCTCCAGGTTCTGAGCTGTCAGCACAGAGCCCGACACGGGGCTCCAACCCACGGACCGTGAGATCATGACCCGAGCCGAAGTCGGACGCTTAACCCACTGAGCCACCTAGGTGCCCCTCTCACATTCCTCTTCTAAAATAGATGTTATCATCCAGTCTGTAGATTTGATAGGGTAGATGGTAGCCCCAGCCCATTTTGTCCTCTTTTAGGATTTTCCCAGTCAAGCACAATCTGGAGACTCCCCTAAGAGACATAAAGCTGAATCATCTTCACCTTTACATGGCATAAATACTGGGTTGAGGAAGCCCCAATACTATCCGTGACATGTCCAAGTATCAGTGTTAGAATAAAATATGAACCAATAATAATAGAAACTTGAAAATCATGTTTATCTTGACAGATTCTTTGGGAGTATCAATTTCACACTTGCATAAACCAGGTCTTGGTGTAGCATCTGGGACATAGTTCCTTGCTTAATACCCTTGTCCCCACTCTGCCACCACCACTCTTTTTCCTTCTTCCCTACCTCTTCTTTTTTCCTTTCTTCCTTCCAAACACTACACCCTATTTTAGGCATTGCAAATTCACACGTGATGACCTGAATTTCAAGTAAGAGAAATGAGCCTGAATTTGGCCAACGCTGTCTAGGTAACAAATATATTCTACTACCAAATCTCCAAGCCTGGAAGGCTAACCACATGAGAAGTCTCTATCTGCTCTATCATGTTATCCTAGCTATTATGAGATCTGCACTAAATATAGCTCAGCTTTTAGAATTCATCAATAAAACTTTGGCCTTGGAACACTTGAGGGAAATTTATTTTCATGTTTTCTATACCTCCAAGTTTATTTCTAAAGCACCTATCCCTGAATATTTATCAAAAGCTTTGTGTGCACAGCTACAGAATAGAGTAGATACTTGTGCTCATGGATCCAAAAGGAATATCAATTTCTTCTAGAAGAAAATTGAAAATGTCTATGTTCCATTAAAGGAAATTTCTCTGGTTCTAATGCCCATATTTCGGAAATGAAAATGACTCATCAAGATTCTTTCAAATTTTGTGGTGACATTCCTGAAGCCAACTTTTCCATGAACAGCATTAACTGGCCATTAGTAATAATTCTAGACAGAGTCAACATGGCAATCCATCATAACACAATGGAAAACAAGCCATCACAGAGCAGCCACATGACCCTCTTGTTCTGTTATGAACTGATGGCTTGCTACTGTCCAAACTAAGAATTTTCATTGTCATTACAGATATTGGTTCAATTACATTTATGACTGAAGTTGTCCCAGTTTAATTGCCTCGTCTTATATACTCTTGTTGGTGTGGCTTTCCATTGTATATTATTTGAGAACTTTATTCAGAAAAGGAGAAAAAGAACAACAACATGTATAAAGCACCTAGTCTGAAATTTGCCATTGGTATGCTAACAATAATAAGCCAACACAAAATTCAACTTCTCTAAAGACAACTTGCAACTTCCTGCTTTCAGCCTTTGCATACGTTGTCCCTTCCCCCAACAGCACTATTCCTATTAACTCCTTTCCTGCACTACAACTATACCTGTGCTCTTATTAGAATGGACTCTAAATTTGTGAAGTTCTGAAGGTGTACTAATCTAAATGGTACATGATTTCAGACCTTGCATTTCACTTGAAGCTTTTCCAAAAAACACTAAGCAGAATGCATTTCATGTTTACATAGTACTTTGGAGAGAGAGATAATCACACATTCAAATAAATAGATAGATAGGTAATCTACCTATCAGAGCCTATAACCTTTACTTTAGTTAGCTTTTGGACAAGTACCTTCAAGTCAAGATCTGTGGTTTATTAATCTGTGCATACTTAGCATCTCACTCACTATTTGGTTCAAAGTGGGCACTTAGTAAACAGTTTTTGAATAAATAAATTAATGAACAACAGAGAGTTCATATTCTACTGAGATAAATACTGTGTGTTGCCTAGTCTTAAATTTTCCTTGATTGATCAATATTTGTAGAGAATAAAGATAGGACACATAAGAAGGGAATAAAAGAAATTGTTTCCTTCATCCACAAAGTAAAGACAGTTTTTAAAATGCTGGTTTTACCTGGGTGGCTCAGTCAGTTGGGTGGCCGACTTTGGCTCAGGTCATGATCTCATGGTTTGTGAGTTCAAGCCCTGCATTGGGTTCGGAGCCCAGAGCCTGCTTCAAATTCTGTGTCTCCCTCCCTCTCTGCCCCTCCCCCACTCTCGCTCTGTCTCTCAAAAATAAATAAACCTTAAAAAAATTTAAATTCTGGTTGTTGGGTTTTTTTTAATTTTATGCATACTTATTTAAGAGAAAGGTATGGGTGTGATTTATAGGAGGTGTAATTCTTGTTTCAGTTTGTAGTGTTGACAATCACGTAAATCCAGAAAGGAACCTCCAGTAATTGCTCCTCAGATGGAAAGGAACAAGCTGTGTAAAACAGTACAATCAGGTTACAGATTAACAGGTGTAAAGCCACTTTCCAGGGATTAGCGGAGTATCATTTCTAGAATATTATGTTTTACCTAGGTGAAAGAGGGGCAGTGCTAACGCTCCCCTCTTTCGAGGAATATTCATTACTTACGTAGTTTAGAGTTTCTGACACATTGTAATGACAAAAGCAGGCTAACTTTTAGTTAGATTTATTGTTTTCAATTTTTGTACAGCAAAGCACCCCTTATTGTTTGCACAGAAGTGTGACCTCTCCCATTGTTGCCCATGGTAAGCAAGAGTCATGTTGCTAACGTCTCAGTATTGTGCAAGTTGTTGCACCATTGTCAAGAGCCAGGAATTCACACTTCCAAGTAGTTTGCCTGACTTTTGGTATCTGTAGCCAACTTTAATGAGTAATAAGTAGGTGAAAATATTTGGAGAACAATAAGGAAGTCTGATGAGACCCATTACAGACCTAGTTTGCATCAGAGACCCTGGACAATATTTCAAGGAAAACTTGGCATAGGCTTGATACTTAACTATGTTGGAAACCAGGTAGAATTGTCAGGATGCCCTGACAACCCATCCTAAGATGAAAATATCTTCAATCGTATTTGTCTAGTGTCCCTTTACTTTTGAACACCTAACCTACCAAACATAATAGCTTAGTTTAGCTTACCTTAAAGTGCTCAGAACACTTACATTAGCCTAGAGTTGGTCAGACTTATCTAGCACAAAGCCTACTTTATAATAAAGTATTGTTTTTGCATGTAATTTATTGAATACTATACTGAGAGTGTAAAGCAGAATGGTTGTATGGGTACACAATGTATGGATTGTTAACCCTCACGATCATGTGGCCAGTTGGAAGCTGTGGCTCATTGCCCCAGCATCATGAGATAGTATACTACCACATATCACCTCCCCAAGAAAAGATCAAAATTCGAAGTACCGTTTCTACTGAATGCATATCGCGTTTGAAACATCATAAGGTCAAAAAATCATAAATCGAGGGCCATATGTATAGTATATTGAAGAGATAGTCATTGCCTAATTTAAGCTTGTAAAACTGCGATATTTTCATAAGCAATTTAAAATGAAAACCAAGTACAAAGAACTAGATAAGTAAAAGAAAAGATTAGAGCCTGCTGGCATAACACTAATTGGACACAAAGACTTAAATGAAGTTTGGGGAGTGGAGTGAATTCCTGATGACTGACAGATCTAGACAAAGCCTAGGAAATGTCAAAGAAGTTTATTCCTGCTGTGTGGGTTATTTGAAACTACAATATATTTAAATGGGTGGTACCTCAAATTGCAAATAATAACATTAATTATAACCTGCTCTTTTACACTTTTGGAGGCTAATAGAAGGATGCTGGCAAAATTCACTTTTATGCCTTGTTGTATGTATGCAAAACAAGTGGGGATAATTGGTAAATTATTTTCGTTAAGGTAATATAAGCACATGAAAACAAATCAATATGATTTAGAAGATGGTATGTATAAAGAGCAACAATTCCCCCATCCATCTCCTCTCCACCTCCAGTCTTATTCCTCAGAGGTGATATCTTTTCATAATTCTTTCAGTAATTAGTTTCGCATCTTTAAATAATATACTTCCATTTGTTTATTTATCCCTCTTATACAATATTTGTACAATTCCCAGTATGAAAATTGAAGATTGCCTCCTGGCTTTAATCCCTTCCTTTTCCTTTTCTTCTTCTCTGAAATAGATGGATAGATAGATAGATTTAGATATAGATTTATATACATTATATATAGATTTATATACATTATATATAGATTTATATATATTATATACATTTATATACATAAATACACACATATATATGCACACACACATATATACACATACACACACTGTAGTTATTTGTTTTACTTTGAGTAGTGCATGTACATCTCTATATCTTATTTTGTTTATGACAGTATCTTTTGAGTGTCCACATTAGTAAGATGAAGACATCGTATTCCTCTAGTTTCCCTTTACTTTTGCACATCTCACCATCTCATAGTATTTCCAGGCATGTTAACCTTAACATTCTGTTTGGCAACCACAACCAAATCTTCCATACTTTATATATGAGGCATCTGAAGTGGAAAAGCAATAAAGAACATTTAGATTACCATTACTACATAAATATCATTAGATGCCAGTCTCAGTTATGTGTTAATATGACATTTCTTTCCTTGTGAGTCTAATATTGTATTGCCTGGATTGTTCAAGGGGGAATTTTCCCAGGATCAAGGTCAAATGGATTACTTTCCATCTTATAAATTGCTGAAAGTTGGAGCATATTATTTAGTTTCATGTTTGAACTGACCTTCCAGAGTTTCGTTTTTCTAGGAGTTCCTCAACATTTTTTCCCTCTCATTGCTTTCCTTGCCTTTGTGATTTCATCACTTTAAATTTTCACTTTTTTTTTTAACATTTATTTATTTTTGAGACAGAGAGAGAACATGAACGGGGGAGGGGCAGAGAGAGAGGGAGACACAGTATCGGAAGCAGGCTCCAGGCTCTGAGCCATCAGCCCAGAGCCCAACGCGGGGCTCAAACTCACGGGCCGTGAGATTGTGACCTGAGCCAAAGTCGGACGCTCAACCGACTGAGCCACCCAGGTGCCCCCAAATTTTCACTTTTAATCATACTTTTAGTTCTATCAAACCTCCCTTTCCCTCTCCCCCACTTGAGATCTCCTAACTGGGCTTTCAGTTCTTGAGCACTTGTCTGCACTTGTCTGAGCACTAGTCTGCGTTGGATGTTCTAGAATGTGACAAAGAGATCCTACTTAGGTTGAGACTGGGCAGAGTGTGTAAGTAGCAGACTTTTCTTTGGAAAGACACGGAACAGATATCCTAATGACAGGATGAAGAGAACATCCATAGTAAGAGTTTCACATTTCTTAATTTTTTAATTTTTTTACATTTATTCATTTTTGAAAGACAGAGAGAGACAGATTGCGAATGGGGAAGGGGCAGAGAGAGAAGGAGACACAGAAGTCAAAGCAGGCTCCAGGCTCCAGGCTGTCAGCATGGAGTCCGATGCCGGGCTCAAACTCACAGACCCGCAAGATCATGACCTGAGCCGAAGTCGACCGCCCAACCAACTGAACCACCCAGGCACCCCAAGTTTCTTTAGACCATTTCTTTGCTTTCAAGAGAATGGCCTGGATTTTCATTTGTTAGTTTGTTTTTGCTTTGGGGTAAAAAGCTATTTTGTTCTATATTTTAGGTGGTTATATTAATAATATATTCCTGTATAATAAGTTATCCCCATACTTAGCAGCTTAAAATAATAAGCATTTGTTCTCTCACAGTTTTTGTGGGTTAGGTGAATCTGTGTAAAGCTCATCTTGGTGCCTTTGGCTTGAGGTTTCTGATAAAGCTGGAGTCTTAACTGTTGACCAAGCCTGCAGTCTAATTTGAATCTTTGACTGCAGGAGAGTGGGAATCCACTTAAAAAAAATGTTTATTTATTTTTGAGAGAGAGAGAGTGGGAGAGAGAGAGAGAATCCCAAGCAGGCTTCACTCTGTCAGTGCAGAGCCTGATGCAGAGCTCAAACCCATGAAGCAGGAGATCATGACCTGAGACAAGGTCAGACCCTTAACTAACTGAGACATCCAGGTGCCCGGGGAATCCACTTTTAAGTCCACTTAAAAGTTCGTCATGTGGCTATGCACAGACCTTGTTTTCTTGCATGTACGCACAGTGCTGCCTCAGGAATGTTAGCAACTCACTTCTCCAGGGCAAGTGATCTGAGAGAAGGAGAGAGAGCGCAAGCAAGAATTGGGAGAGCTCATTTAGCATGGGAGCTACAGACTTTTTATAATCTAACCTTGGAAGTGACATTCCATCATGGCTGCTGTTACTTTGGCCCACACCCAAGGGGAAGAAATTCCATAAGGGCATGAATGGCAGGAGCTGAGGATCTCAGGGAACCTTCTTCAGGGCCTCCACAATGTCACAGAATAGAGGAATGCCAACTGGTGTGACTTTTATGTGTATTTTCTTCCAGTCTCCTAGATCATCTCCAGATTGGCTCTCACTGACTTTTTATCCCCTGTATCTCTCTGCAGCATATTCTAAGCTGTGCCTTTTTCTGCTTATTTAACTCATTAACGCTCTTTCATTCGCTTCTAGTATTTTACTAGAAACCTCTTTGGAAATCTCTTGATTTTGCTAGCTGCATACTTTTTCTCTATACTGTGAAAGAGTTTACAGCCCACTTTTGTTCTTCTGGCTTTTATTTTTGTGGGACCTCAGAGGGAAAAGACACAAAAGCATCTATTCTCTCCCTCAGTTTGAACTGGACATTAGGATTCCTATGATTACTGGAGGAATTTAAGATCAGTCCTGCCTTTAGTCACTATGCAGAAAAGAATGCTCTTGGCATTGGAAGTAACTTCTTTTCCAATTCAAATGACACATGGGAAGTCTTCCTTTACCCACAGTTAATCTTGTTTTTAACTCTTAACAGGTCTTGAAATATGAAAAAAAAAAAAACCACTATGTGGTTCTTAATCATTTCTGGATTCTGAGCTTCCTCGTCTTTCTTCTCTCAGCTTAACATGCTTATGCAGTTTCTGCTTGCTTGAGTATTTATGGTATTGCACTTATACAACCCCAATGAATCTTTTAATCTTCCCAGTTTGACAAAGTTTAGCAATAATCATTTACACTCAAAGAGCAATCACAAAAATTCTAAATGACTCTGTGGTTGATAAGGCCTGAGTTCTTTTGCATTATTTTATTGTCCTTCATTTCTGATGGTTGGAAGTAGATGATGTGGTAAGCTAGCAAAATAGCCTTCAATCTCTCTAATATCTTATCTTTAATGAAATCTTAGAAGGAAATGGTCTTATATTTCTGACTTCATAACCCTCTATTCATCCTGAAGAAAAGCCAAAATGAAAAGCCAGGTATAGTTTTGTCTTGGTATCCCAATTCAATTTGTTCCGGAGAGTAAGGAACAGAAATATGACACAGATATTAGAGTAGTATTGGAAGGAGAGAATTTTCATTAGTTGTATTCCAACATTCCATCTTTTAAAATTTTGACTTCAGACACATTCACACATTAATTCTGATGGTAATTGAAGCAAGATTATTGCTTGCTTCTCTAAAAAGGAACTCAGAGACCATCATAATAAAAAACAAAGAAAAGAAACATTGCATTCAAACCTAACTACTCCTGATGCTTCCTAGTCTTATATAGTTATCATCACCTATATTTTTGTTTATCATTTCAAAGTTAATTGTTCATCTCTACTCAGAGAAAGATACCCTATTTATCTAATTATGTTGAATTAAAATTACCCTCTTTTCAAGTGCTTCAAGCTACTTTGTGTATCAATAAGTTTTTGCTGTGATACAAACTACTCTAAAACTTAGCTCACAATCGTGTAGTGTGCAGTTTGGACTAGGCTTAGCTGGATGGTTTTTCTAATCTGGGGTGATCTCAGCTGGTGTGGTTCATATGTTGATGATCACCCACCAGGCTGACTAGGGACTCAGATGACTCATTTGGAACAGCTTGATCTCAGATGGCTCTGTTGGAACAGCTTATCAATGTTCCACATGTGTCTCATCCTCTAGAAAGCCAGCCTGACACAGAATTCTGTGAGTGAGAGTGGGACTGGGCAAAGCCGCTAGAGGCCCAGACGCAGAGCTTGCATAACCTTGCTTCTGCTGCATTCATAAAGCAAGGCACAAGGTCAGTCCAGATTTAGGGAGTGGAACTGCAAAAATTGGGGCCATTTGTAATTGATCACAACTTACAGACTTTGACCTGTATTAATATTTATGCACCAGCCTACCAAGTGATAAAATCATCCTGTCACATGATTTTTTTCTATAGCTAAAAAGTCACAAACAAATGTGCATACAGCTTTGTTAAAAATCTGAACATTTTTTAAAATTTGTTTTTAATGCTTATTTATTTTTGAAGGAGAGAGAGACAGAGAGTGAGCAGGGGAGGGGCAGAGAGAGAGGGAGACACAGAATCTGAAGCAGGCTGCAGGCTACAGGCTGTCAGCACAGAGCCTGACACGGGGCTCAACCTCACAAGCTGTGAGATCATAACCTGAGCTGAAGTCGTACGCCCAACTGACCAAGCCACCAAGCCGCCCCAAAACCTGAACAATTTGGTTAACAATTCAAATACTGGTTATTTCTGTTCTACCTATTTTCCTCTGAAGATTGTCTCCTAAACCAAGATTGTGTTATCCATACTTTCCTAGGCTCATGCAGTATCAGAATAGCTCATTTGTTCAGCTGACAGCAGGTACTGTTTAAGTCCTGTAATTAGCTTTCTCCCCTTTCTTCCCTAGAGGTATTTATCAGCAAACTTTGATGGTCAAAGATCATGTTATTCAAAGAGCACTGTACTACAAAGTACATGAATCTATTTTGAGATGTATATTTATATCTTTCATGTTCTTGATTAAATAAGCTTAGGCTTATCATAGCCACTATTTCTTTGCTTCCTTTACACATAAACCCACACCTTCACATTTTCTTCTATTTTATATTTTAGGTTATTTTTCTCTTAGTGTATGCTTTGCAGCTGTCATAGTTTTCCTTTTTTACTAAGTTTTCTCATCAAGCCATAGATGAAAACGATGACAAAACTTAAAGGAAGGTCATTGCTTTCCCCTCTGAGAATAAGAATATAATTTGGGTTACAATGTATCCCCAGAATTTTGCTTTTAATTCACCTTGACATTCCTATAAAATCTGCCTAGACATCTGGCAGAAGTCAACAGTTGGATTTTTTTTCTCAATACATAAACACCTTAATAAACAAAAAGGAACAATACTCTTCATAAAGCGGGTAGAGAGTGTGAAATCTATTTTATGTGGGAAGAGAAATCCAGGTAGTTAGAATTATAAAATATGTTATGGACTGAACATATTTATCCCCAAAATGCATACGTTGAAACCCTACCCCCAAAGTGATGGTTTTAGGAAGTGGAGCCTTTAAGAGTCACTTAGGATTAGATGAGGTTATGAAGGTGGAGCACCCATGAATGGGATCAGTGCCCACACAAGAGTTACAAGAGAGCTTGTTTCCTCTTTCTCTTCACCATGTGAGGATACTCCAAGAAGACAGCAGTCTACATCCTGAAGGAGGGCTCTCACCAGAGCTCAGCCATGTTGGCACTCTAGTCTTGGACTTCTAACTTCCAGAACTTTGAGAAATAAAGTTTTGTTGTTTATAAACTGCCCAGTCTGTGGGATTTTGTTATAGTGACCAAAGCTGACTCAGACAATATGATATCTTGATTCAAGTGGTTTAAACTTCTAGAATAGTAGAAACACTGATATTCAAATGCAGATACCAAGGAAAATTTCATAAAGCTAGAGATGTGTTTTGGAAATCATCCAAACTTTTGATTTAGCTTCCCCATGTGTAGCATCTCTTATTGCAGATAACCAAGTTACATTGACTTTTATTTCTTCTTGAGATGTGAAGTCAATAAAATGTTCTCATTAAGCATCACATATCCTCATTTTTGTGTGATGAAATGGAGGAACAACATATAAGAAAGGCATATGACTTCAACTCTATTTAAGACAAATGGAACCAAGCTTTTATTTGCAATTTAAAATAATGAATTCTAGTTTTGACTTACATTCTAATGCAGGCCAGTCATGTCTGCTAAAGTCTACCCATTTATTAGGCTACAATAAATTGTCCGCGTGGACTTTAGAGTAGTGATATTCAGATAAATCCACACAGAAAATACATTTTTAGATAGAAAAGGGAATGTGATGGAAATAGTTAAGACACACATCTATAGGGTTATGAACAATACATGTAAACATATTCAAATATTGACATATCATTTACTAAGTAAATATTTGTGAAACACCTACTAGAGGGAAAGGTACTGTTCTACGCAGTGTAGAAATGGGAGTGAATGATTAAAAACTCTGCTTTCATGGTGCTTAAATATCAGTGAGTAGAGAAAACATGAAAAAATGCATAAGCAAACTATATCATCTATTAGATAATGGCAAATGCTATAGGCAATAATACTAGAAAAGGAAACTAGGTAGTGACTTCATGAAAAAACAACCATATGAAAGGCCTTCTATGACAGACTTGTACTATCAACGGTTCATTTAAAAAGTTCAATTTAGATGATATTTTCACTGAATCATTTATTTCTGACTGAATGCCTCAAACATGAATTCATAGAACCTTCCTGATAGCTCTACACAGTGTCTATGCCACCCTGAATTAAATTTTGGTCTGTAATCCTTTGTTAGTATTCAGTAAAACAAACTATCTGCCGAGGAAACCATATGTAAAAAGAACAGTTTACAGTCAATTTGAATGTTTCAGAGATCTGAACTTGATCCAGGTAATCCAGTTAGAAAAGTCTGAAGTCACTTTATTTTTATTTTTTTTTTAATTTCAAGTTTTGATTTAAGTTCCAGTTAGTTAACATATGGTGTAATATTAGTTTCAGGACTAGAATTTCGTGATTCAGCACTTATATGTAACACCCAGTGCCCGTCACAAGTGCCCTCCTTAACACCCATCACCCCTTTAGTGAAGTCACGTTAAAGTTATATCTGTTGAAGTTAGGCACTACTGTAGTAACAAATACTTTTACATGAAGGCAAAAATATGTTAATTTTGAAAGAACTCAGCAATTCTATAAAAATAATGTGACAAGATTTCAGTAAAAAATTGTGATTTCTACTCTGTATTATTAGTCTGCTCTAGTTGCTATAATAAGATGCCACAGACTGAATGGCTTAAACAACAGATATTTATTATCTTATGGTTCCAGAGGCTGAGAAGCCCAAGATTGAGGTGCTGGATGATTTGGTTTCTGGTTTCTGGTTCTGGTTTCTTCCCAATGGCCTTCTTACTGTCCTCCTTTGGCCTTAGGTGCATGTACATGGGGAGGGAGAGATCTCTCTGTCTTCTTTTTATGAAATCACCAATCATATTAGGTCAGGCCCTACCTACCTTTATTATATTTAACTGTACTTATTTCCTAAAGGCCCTGTCTCCAAATATAGTCCACACAAAGGCAATTAGAATCTTAACATATCAACTTTGGGTGGGCACAATTCAGTCCATAGAATACTCAGAACTTGGAATAGACTTGCGCTCCCAAATTGGAAGCTTAATGTACATTACTAAAGTCTGCAAATTCAACCCTGGTGATCTAACCATACTTCCTTTGTAAAATCTCTAAAATTGAATTTCCTTTCCATTCTTCCTACCATCACACTATTCCTTTACTTAGAACATTGACAAGCCAATCTCCCAACTGATCTTCTTGTCTCCAATCACTCTTAAGTACTGCCACTTAATTAATTCTAGTAGTATCACAATACAGAATGTTTCAGGTCAAATTTCCCACCCTCCAGGAGAGCCAAAGAAAATCTTAATTGTTGTGAGTTATGTAGACAATGGACAAGAGAATATTCATTACAAATGTACAAAGGTGCCTTTCCTCTCTGGCACATATCCTCAGACTTTAAGCGTATTTAGAAATCATACTCTTCCTAATAAGAATGGCTGACTAGTCACAGTGAAATAGCATATCTATCATTTTTATTATTCTCCAAAAGGAATTTTCAAGTTGAATGGAAGATATTATCTTTTTGAGGTCCCATATTGAATTCTTTTTAACAAATCCTATCTGTTAAAAAGGATGATATATTCACTCTTTTTAGAATTGAGTAGGGGGCAATTGTGCCTTTCATTTTATTAGAGATAGTATGTTGGTGAGGAAGGCCAGAGACATTCTTTAGGAACTAGCAAGACCAGGAGACATGCTCTCCAGTAAGAATGCTTCATCTGTAAGTGGTGAATTAAGGGCTGGGAACTAGATTTATCTTTCAATACTTCTCACTAAAAGGGTTGAACTTCCAAACAACCCCAAAATGCAGACATGAAGAGTCTTTTGAGACACATTTCTAGCACTTAATAGCACTTGGTCATTTTATATGATGCATTTGGATGAGACAAATTGCATTGCTTTTCCTTTGTGCATTGATATTTTCTAAGTACACAGTTAGGTATATGGAGGAGCAAGCGATTAGCCTCTGACAACAGAAGAGTTGAAAAAAATGATATTTGTTCATTCTTTTTATCCTCATTGAGTTAAAAGATTTATATATCCTGTATTTTCTGAGTGCCTAAGTGACTGTACTTTATACTGTAAAAGGTAACTCAAAATCTGGCTAAGGAAATTAAATTCTATTAATTTGTGCTGATAATTTCTGAATTATAATTAAGATGGATATGGGTTAGAAAAAAATAAATAAAAACATTCCATTAGTAATAAGCAAGTTAATTTAGATAGTCATTTTAGAATACCCTTTGGATTCCATTTGTAACTCATTCTGCTTGACTAAAACCATGTTAAATTCTTCAGAATAAATCAAGATGAATAGTGTAATAACATAACCAGAGTTTGAGCAGAAGATTCCATTCAAGCATGTTGGTTTCTTTATGTAGATTCATGAAACTTTCTACTTTCATATTTGAAAAGTGAGTTTAATAGTTGCTTGAGAGTCATTTGGATGTTAGATTTATGTAACTTTACATTTGTATAGTAGAAAAGATATGCTTTCCACATTGGTCTATATGTTACATCCCAAAGAGTTCTTTAGAAAACAGTCCCACTGTAGGTAGTATTTTTAAGTTATAAGCCAGGAACCCCTCTCTCTCTCCCCACCTCCCCATCATCCCATGTGCAAAGAATTAACTGTGTGTTCAGTTTCCCAGAAACATATACAAGACCTCAGTGCTTTAGAGTTTCTATATTAGTACAGGTTTTGAAATTTAAAACCTCAAAAGCTACTTAGTTGGTGCTCTCTACATAACCTTTGAAATACTTAATAAAATGTCATTTTTAATCATTTTTATCATTTCTCAATGATATTCCTTAGTAAAGCATTGAGGCATCTCATAACTAGTTACTGCTAACTAATCAAATATATGCGATTTTTTATTCTAAGCCATATATACTGCCAAACCAACATCTCAGCTACACTTTACGGTGTCTCTCAAGTTATATATTATCTGTGAATGTTCCCTGTCAGAGTAAAAAAAAAATGTACCAAAGCTTAATAGGTAGGAAGACTTTATTTGAAATTATTGCATATGGGAAATTAAATTCTATCCTACTGAAACAAAGAGCTGCAGAGTTGTTAAGACTGAGGTGGGGGATCATAGGCCACCTGTGTCTGCTAATTGTCCTTACTCAAAGGGAAAGTAAACCTTCTTGTTTCTTCATGGGGATAGTTTTAGTTTTATAACTTGGAACAGGGGGCTCACCTAAGATAGGTTCCTGTCCTCTCACAAAGGTTGGGAGATAAGGATGCTATCCTTTCTGATAATTACATTTCAATGGAATGGCTCCCACATCCTTGAGAAAGACATTCCCTAGGTCATAAATCTGGCAAGAGGCTTTTAAGGAGATTGATATGTATTCCAAAAGGAGCAGAGAAAGAATTTGTAATTAAGGGTTTTCTAAAGTAAATGCTCTAAGGAAAGGGAAGTTGGTGCAGTCAGTAAGAAACCTTTGTAAAGTGTACTCCAGCTAAAGGGATCATTAAGAATGTCTTGGTCATTCTTTAACTCTTCCAACCATAGGGAACCTTTTTCTCCACCAAAATCCTACAGCCTTTCTTATTTCTACCACTCACTTGACACAGTTACCCAGATTTGTTAAAATACCAGGCTGCCATGTGTGTCTTTGGAGAATTTGTGGCATGGCTTGAAGTACTTTATATGTGTATTATTCTCTTTTAAAATTCAAGGTAGTATTTTGAGGGAAGTATTCGTATAAGCTCCATTCAGAAGAAGAACTTGTGACTTCTTAAGGCTAAGGCTAAGAAATCCCAAGTCACACAGGTCATATATGGTGGAAACTGTATTTGAACATCTGCAAACTAAATGCATAGCCTAATGTGCTCCACTGCTGTCTTAGTTGACTCAGGTTGCCCTAACCAAACACCATAAATGGGGTGGCTTAACCAACAGAAATTTATCACAGTTTTGGAGTCTGGGGAGCCCAAGATAAAGGTGCTGGCAAGGTAAGTTTCATTTGAAACCTCTTTGCTTGACTTGTAGGTGGGCACCTTCTCACTGTGTGCTCATATTGCATTTTCTTGGTGTGTGCACATGGAAGGAGAGAAAGAAAGCACTCTCTTACTCTTCTTAAAAGGCCAATGGTCTTATTGGATTAGAGTCCCACCCTTATGACCTCATTTAACCTTACCTCCTAAAGACCCTGCCTCCAGATATAGTCACTTTGGGGATTAGGACTCTGAAAGAAAAAAACTCAATTTTTCTCCTCAGCTCCCTACTCTACAAACAACACTCTGTCCACTAAATATGTGAGATTTTTTTTTCCACCCTCACTAATTCTCCTATACCAGTTGGATGTCCTGCAATTCAATTCAGTTCTGACACTATCTACTTGGAGTTACTTGCCATAACCCACAAATTAAGGGCTCAGTCCCACAAGAATGTCCTTACGTCATATGCCAATCACAGGTCTCAGATGGTCACCTATACTTCTGACTAACTGACTCTAAATTGGGTTTCCCACAGCCCCCTCCTTGAGTCCAATAACTTGTTACATTGGCTCATAGAATGCAGGGAAATGATAAAAGATATAGGATGATATGATCCTTTATCATTGATAAAGGATACAGATGAAGAGATCCCGAGTACAGGATCTTCTGTCCCAGTGGAGTAGGGGTGTGCCACCTTCCCTGTACATGGGTGCGTTCACCATCCCAGAAAGTCTTCAAACCTCACAGTTCAGGAATTGTTATGCCACCTTCATTATGTAGGCATGATTGATTATTAACTCAATCTCCAACCTTTCTCTCCTCTCCAGAGGATAAAATGTGAGGCTGAAAATTCCAAACTCCTAATCATGGTCTATTTGGTAGTGGTCAGCCCACTTCCTGAAGCTATCCAGGAGCTCACCAAGAGTTGCTTCATTAGAACATAAGACACTTCTATCACCCAGGAAATTCAAAGAGATTTAGGAACTCTGTGTCAGGAACCAGGGTCAATGATCAAAGAGCAGAGCCAAAGATTCTCTTAGGGAATTAGGGAAATTAGAAAAGTCAGGAGCTAGGGAAAAGACCACTAAAAATGCATTTCTTATTATATCACATTATCACAGGCTTCTACCTATGAATTTGGGAGTATCACAATTCTTTCTACAGTAACTACCTCACTAACTGCATTGCAAATTCTGTGAGGATTGGTTCTATTTGAACTCAGCGCACTGCCTTGGTCATAAGAGTTTTGCATTTATTGCTCAACGAATCATGATTGAAAATTTCAACACTATTCTATTAAGTCCACCTTGTTTTATAGAAGCACTGTCAGAATGTCAGAAGGGGACCAATGAAGTGTGTAGGATATACTAGACTTTTTATTTATTTATTTATTTATTTACTTACTTATTGACTTCATAGAGTGAGGAAAGGAAGAGTAAGAGTCAGATATTTCTGGTGACTACCTAATGGCCTGGCTCATATTCTTCTATTGGTGGCTCATTTGCTGCATGCTCACTACCTTCCAGGCACTACTGTGGCCTTGGCAGTATGCAGATATTAAGACCCAGATGGCATTCTGTGAGGCTGCCTCATAAGATGTTTGAAGCATGTCCATAGAGTGAGAATCTCTTGTTTTACCTCAGATACTGACAACCTATGTAACATTCAGTGGGACACTGTACTCTTGATTTTACTTCTATAGGGAATGAGATTATGTATATCTAATCATAAAGCTGTTGAAGGCAGTCAGATTATGTTTGAAATCTTGAGAATGAAAAAAATACATTATTATTTTAGAATCTGGGTCTATTGTTTTAAATACCTGATGTTCCCATGTTAGGTATCTGGGAAAACCAGATAATAGCTTTTCTTTAAAGAAGAAGTGTGCACACAACCCTCCATATTTATAGGACTGTCAAAGTTCCATCAGTATCTCTGCAATGGAGTTTTAAAGAGTAACATCTTAACAGTTTTCTGTGAAGAAACTTCTTCTGAATAACTTGTGAATATTTTATATGATCATGGGCAAGGGCAGAAGTAAGAGAACTGAGAGAGAGGCAAAGGAAATTCTGTATTTGCCAAAAGGGTTTTCTCCACCTTTTTGTATTCATTGTCTCAGTACTTGTTATTTCTAAGACAATGTGCAGAGCATTAAAGGCATAAATGCATAGATCTTGAAAACAGAGTCTCAGCCCATAGAAAACCAAGGCAGCGTAGTAGGAAGAAGAATTTATTTACCACTGGAGTAATCAGGGCAAGCTTGAGGATGGGTTTCATAATACAACTTAATGTAGGATAGGATTCTTTTTTTTTTAATTAATTAATTTTCTAATTTATATCCAAGTTAGTTAGCATATAGTGCAACAATGATTTCAGGAGTAGATTCCTTAATTCCCCTTACCCATTTAGCCCATCCCCCCCCCCCACAATCCCTCTAGCAACCTCTGTTTGTTCTCCATAGTTAAGAGTCTCTTATATTTTGTCCCCCTCCCTGTTTTTATATTATTTTTGCTTCCCTTCCCTTATGTTCTTTGTTTTGTCTCTTAAAGTCCTCATATGACTGAAGTCATATGATATTTGTCTTTCTCTGACTAATTTTGCTGAGCTTAATACCCTCTGGTTCCATCCATGTAGTGGTAAATAGCAAGATTTCATTCTTTTTGATTGCTGAGTAATACTCCGTTGTATATATACCAAATCTTCTTTATCTATTCATCCGTCGATGGACATTTGGGCTCTCTCCATACTTTGGCTATTGTCGATAGTGCTGCTATAAACATTGGGGTACACGTGCCCCTTTGAAACAACATACCTGTATCCCTTGGATAAATACCTAGTAGTGCAATTGCTGGATCGTAGGGTAGTTCTATTTTTAATTTTTTGAGGAGCCTCCATACTGTTTTCAAGAGTGGGTGCACCAGTTTGTATTCCCACCAGCAATACAAAAGAGATCCTCTTTCTCCATATCCTCACCAACATCTGTTGTCGCCTGAATTGTTAATGTTAGCCATTCTGACAGGTGTGAGGTGATATCTCATTGTGGTTTTGATTTGTATTTCCCTGATGATGAGTGATCATGTGTCGGTTGGCCATCTGGATGTCTTCTTTGGAGAAGTGTCTGTTCATGTCTTTTACCCATTTCTTCACTGGATTATTTGTTTTTTTTTTGGGTGTTGAGTTTGTTAAGATCTGTATAGCTTTTGGATACTAACCCTTTATCTGATATGTCATTTGCAAATATCTTTTCCCATTCTGCTGGTTGGCTTTTAGTTTTGCTGATTGTTTCCTTCGCTGCAGAAGCTTTTTATTTTGATGAGGTCGCAGTAGTTCATTTTTGCTTTGGTTTCCTTTGCCTCTGGAGACATGTTGAGTAAGAAGTTGCTGTGGTCGAGGTCAAAGAGGTTTTTTCCTGCTTTCTCCTAAAGGATTTTGATGGCTTCCTATGTTATGTTTATGTCTTTTATTCATTTTGAGTTTATTTTTGTGTATGGTGTAAGAAAGTTGTCCAGGTTCATTTTTCTGCATGTTGCTGTCCAGTTTTTCCAGCACCACTTGCTGAAGAGAATGTTTTTATTTCATTGGATATTCTTTCCTCCTTTGTCAAAGATTAGTTGGCCATACGTTTGTGGGTCCATATCTGGATTCTCTATTCTGTTCCATTGATCTGAGTGTTTGTTTTTGTGCCATGTAGAATAGGATTCAGATAGGTGAACACATAGGAACATGTGCTGGGAGGTAATAAGTGTAGTTGGGGTAAAGGTGTTAAGATAGAAATTTCCCTCATTTAGGAGACAGAGATGTGGAAAATAGATTTAAGTGTGGCAGTAATGAGAGAGGGAATTGTTAAGGCAAGTAGGTAGCACATCAATGTCATGAAATCAGGTACTTTCTGTGACTTGTTCTCAAGTTGTCTTACTTTTCATACTCCATCATCTGGGCGATATATTCCCAGGGCCATAATCTTCAAAGGAAGTGAAAGAATCCACTTCCCTGTGTTAAAATAATAACACATTTAATGAGTCATAAGGAGAAGTAGTGTGTCCCTTGTTAAACTTCAGCCATCCAATTTTTTATTCCACGTATGTAATTTTAATGGGTTTCGGGAGAAGTGTGTTCTTTCTAATTCCCTCAACAGTTCAGAACTTATTTAAGGTGTCACTAAACCCTTTGAGAGACAGGAGCATGCTTTTATGTTTTGTAATTGATGAAATGTTCCCCCTAAATAAATCTCACATTGCCCAATCTGATGACATGAATAATAAAACATAGCCATGTGAAGGGAATAGTCATTTTGAGCAATACGCAGGGAAGAGATGTTCATTTGGTGTTGAAAAGTAGAGCACATTTTCATGATGAACTAGGCTCTCCAGACCTCTGTTGTTAACCTTCTGACATTCAAACTAGAGGACGTTTTCGGGCCAAATTTGCCAAGGAGAAAGTCTCTGTTTTAAACACTAAACTTATGGTGTTTCAGATGGCATGGCCACAAAATAGAATAGATGTTGCAGTTCAAATTGAGATGACTTATTCTATTCTTGTAGGCAGACAGTGGACGTGGAATGGTGGAAAGTTGTGTTTACTGTATTAATAAATGGTAATCAGTAATTCTCACTGCTTCACTGATATTCTTTTCTAAGGAAGTATTTTATGTACTCAGTATGCCATGTCTTCAAGGGATATGCCTGGATACTGAAAATAAAGAGATTGATATCTTCCACTGAACCAGTGAGAAAAAGCTAGTGGGTGTTTCTAAGAACTCATTTTAAAATGTCCACAATTGAGGCTGGCCTGAAGTTGGACCATGAGGATTAAAAGTCCCTCTTTGCATATTTGCAAAATTAGTTAGGGGTTGAGAGTCAACGTGGTGTTAGCCACAGAGCAGACCTGTGTTCTCTTCCTGGCTTACCCACTTACTAGCTGGTAACCTTTCCTGAGCTGCTTAGCCTGTTTAAGTATGTGTAAAATGAGAAAACTATAACTTAGTTTGCAAGGTGATTGTAAAAAATACAGCAAATGAGGCACGTAACATTTTTGGCACTTACAGATGCTTACAAAGCTAATATTATTTTCAGCAAAATGTTTAAAAACATAGACATTTTCAAATTTCCCTGCTACTTGACCTTATCAGATTATCCTGTTTTCACACACTCTGCTCCTCCTTTACTCTTTCTGTCTTAACCTCCTTATCTTTAGCCATTTTCCTGATGCTCATGGATTCCATTCCATTGCCTATTACAGGTTCATTCCATTTGACATTGCACATCTAATTTCTCCACCTACATAAATGCAAGTTCCAAACACATTTCAACACTTCTGACTTCTCATTTCCACTTCCATGTCTCTGTACTGGCCAGTCTTCTTACTTAAAACTTCATTTCTCTACCTACTCTTATTAGCTACTGCTTTCCACGTTTTGTTCACAAATCATCTCCTAGGACCGGTTATGATACTATGGTAGAATATAGTTGGTATATGTCTGTTGTAGAACCAGTTAAAAGGAACATTATAGGTGTAGTGTGTCTGTAGGTTAATCTTTGTCTAAGAACACATTTTTTTATTCATCTCCTCTCCCCACCTCTGAATCACACAATTATAAACCTCTTCAAGACTTGACCTGTATCTTTTCAGTTATTATGGATCTCTTCATAGTATCTTGTACAATGTTTGAAGATTTATAGGCTGAGTGAATATTATTGAGTATCATCATACTGTCTTAAAACTACCGTGAATCTCATTCATCAGCTACTCCCAAATTCTTATTTTATAGTTGAGTAACCTAAAAGATTAAACAGCTTACCA
Source organism: Neofelis nebulosa (assembly GCF_028018385.1). Classification (NCBI taxonomy): domain Eukaryota; kingdom Metazoa; phylum Chordata; class Mammalia; order Carnivora; family Felidae; genus Neofelis; species Neofelis nebulosa. Next base: position 71,708,051 of record NC_080790.1, read on the forward strand.
TGATGGCAAACCTAGTTGCAGAAATGGGACTAGAACCTGATTGTCTGCACTCAGAGTTTAATTCTTTAGCTCTGGCAATCATTGATAAAGAGCCTTATTTATCTTCCCCATCCTAAAGAAAACTGTGAGTATTATCCTGTAGGATAACACATATATTATAATTTTCTCACAGATATATAGTGTTAAGAAATGGGTGTTCAGGGAGTGTGGGGCCTAAGACCAAGGGAAATGTTTATTTATACTTGAGTTTAACCTTAGGATACTTCTAGATACAAGACATTTTAGAAAAACACTCAAGGCAAAACCCTGTGTCTTGTGTTGATAGATAGTATAGCTAAATACTCAAGGCCTAAGGTCTTGATTAGACTTGAGCTCACAGTCTCAGTTCCTTATCTGATCTGCTGAGGAATATAAGGCACGTTATTTAAACCACTCTGACATGTATATGTACATATATCAAACAAACCTCAGCACCTACTACAAATCACTATCCTCAATGAGTCCTTATTTCTTCCCTATCAGTGAGGAAGGGAAGACACACAGTCCCTTGGAAGACAACAGAATGATAAATTACTACTTGATTTCAGCAAGAACTATATATGTGGAGACCTAGCTTCATCTGTAAAATAGGAATATTAGCACCTAATTCCTGGAATGCAATGAAGATTATATGAAATACCCACTGTAAAGTATTTAGCACAAGTGTCAGATATTGTTAATATTGTCTGGAATATTTCTAGATGACATTTATGAAGTAGTTGTTTTATGTGAAAAATTGCATATAGAGGACAACTTTACTTTTTTAAAGATCATATTTGAAACTCACTATATGGTATGCAATATAGTTGTCTGCCCCATCCATCCCACCATGATTTTGGTACTTAAATATTTCAGTTTCTCGGATCAGATCCAATGAAGACCATCCATACAAACAAATTCAGCCTTGATGTGAATGGTGCTAGAACAGTTATGCTATTGAACTGCTTTTTAAAAGGTTAATCCATTAGCTCTGCCTCTGCCTCCCTCATTTTTGAAAGTGATGCTGGTTCAACATCTATGAAGCCTTAATATTAACCTTTCATTCAAAGTAAGTAAAAACCAGTCCCAGATTTCCATTGCAAACCTGTCATTGGTCACCAGGTTGAACACATTTACAGGTGAAAACATGATGACTTTTCACACATGCACACACACATGCACATACGCGCACAAATTGACACTAGCCTCTTTAATGTTGTTAGGTTCATTTTGAGTTGGATTTAGTGCCAAGGCATCTGCAGTCTCATCAATGTTTCCTTCTAACTTACAGCACATATTTTAAAATGGCATGAAAAATATGACTTTTAGATATAATAATTCTTAATCAAAATCTGAACTCAGTAGAAAGTAGCACCCAGACTTATATACTAAGCTGTCACGTTACTTCTTTTCAAAAAAGGACAAGAGAAAGTATTGGCAGCGATTTATACTCTTCTTATGGGCTCTAGTATATTATGGAGTGTGACATGCATATGTACATATATCAAACAAGTCTAAGCACCTGCTGCCAATTACTATACTCAGTGTATCCTTGTTTCTTCCCTGGATATCAGTGAGGAAGGACACACAGTCCCTTGGAAGACAAAGGAATGATATAGTACTACTTGATTTCAATAAGAATTGGGAATACAGAGAGAGACCGAGCCCCAGCATTAGCTAAGGATGGAATTTGGTTGCCATAGAAGCTTTATTTCTACCTACTATATAAGAGATCCTGACAGCCAAATAAATTTACAGGTCACTAACTAAAAATCTAATGCTTTTATTCCTTGACATTTCAGCAACTATTCATCACAGATTTTAGAAGAAAATAGAATGAATATGTAGGGCACAAGTAAATATAGCACATTTTTTAAATAAAGAATTTAAAATTATTTTATATTATCTTGATTATGTTCTAAAGTTTTAGGAAAGGAACTGTGCATTCTTTTCTCTCTTCTGCAGATGTTTGGTAGCAATCTTATTAAATTTCAGATTTGTATCCCAGGTCTAAAATTTTGTACATATTCTTTAACTTTTTTTTTTTCACAAGCACATTGAATTGGTACTAAATACAATTCTCAGTTTTTATAAATGATTTATTATATTTTATTTATATTTTGTTGGGGAGGACAAGATTCTTGTAGGAAGTTATGTGTATTAGAAAATTTAGTATCTTTCTATCTATCAAGTCATTAACTGCAAGAATTAGTATGCTTTTTATTTTTTTTAAACTTAAAAAAAATAATGTTTATTTATTTTTGAGAGAGACAGACAGCAAGCAGGGGAGGAGCAGAGAGAAAGGGAGACACAGAATCTGAAGTAGGCTCCAGGCTCTGAGCTGTCAGCACAGAGCCCAACACAGGGCTCGAACTCACAAACAGTAAGATCATGACCTGAGTCAAAGTCAGACACTCAACCGACTGAGCCACCCAGGCGCCCCTTAATATGCTTTTTAAATTAAAGAGTACTAAGATGCCAGTTTATTTTCTAAGAGTCAGTATCCAGGATTGGAATAATATAGAAAAAATATTTATCATTTTTATTAACATTTGGTTTATAGCCATGAATTAGCTTTTATATAGGTTGATTAAGAAAGCAGAAGATAAATAGATGGTTTATCAAAATATGCGTTAAAGATAAACTGCATACTGTATTTTTAAAGGTCTTTCAAAATATTTTGATTATTTAACACATTTTTAGGAATTCTCAACTCTAGGGAGACAGCACTGAAGAATTCTCCTGGTTTTAACTAGCATGCTTGGTTCCTTTAATTATGATTCTTTCGTGAAATATAGGCCAATTGGAGCCTCTAATAATTTATTTCTTTAAAAAAGTTACTTCCTTTCATATTTCTAAACTTAAAGCATTTAGTAACTATTTGATATAGTCCCATAGATTGTTATCCTAAGTGAATTGCCAATATGCTTGCTGCCTATCTTTGTACACTCAGTTTTGTGTCTTGTGTCTGTGTGTATTTCCAACCAAAGTGCCTTTCCATCATGCTATTCCAGCCATATCCAGCTTGCCCAGAATCTGTACATGCAACATAGTAAAGTTTTATAGATATTCTCCATCAGCATGTTAGAGAATGGACATCCCACACAACTTGATCCTTAAACTAGAAAAAAATGACCTATGCTAAAAACTCCAGCAGATGTCTCACAGTTAGCACTCTTTGTGTGGTGGTAAGACCTCAGTAGATGACAGTGTATTCCCTCCCCTTTCTTAAGGTGCTTTTTGGTGTTCAGCTTTTTGCAAAAACTTGATAGAGCTGCCAGGAAAGCATTGACATCAGTACCTATTAATAGTTAAGAAAAAGCTTAGGTTGTGTGCTATGTACTTTTACCCCCTAGCTAATGATTAAATGAAATTTTGAAATATTTTACAATTTCAAACTTAACTGACTTAACGTAAGAAAAATGCTTTCATACATTCAGGTTGAATACATGTTTTTTGTTGTTGTTTTTTTCCTTTTTGGAAAAATTGGGGAATGTTATTTGTAGCTATTCGAGTGAAAGAGCAAGAAATGGGTCAGTCTGTAGGAATTTTTTGTAGTATTAAATGACCTTTCTGTTATAATTAAGTGTAAGTGTGTGCGTAAAACAAATTGTATACATAATTACATATATATATATATATATACATATATACATATATATATATATATATACATATATATACATATATATATATGTATATATATATATATATAAAATACATAAATAGATTAAAAAAGAAAACTGTTTTTGTCTTTTAAAAATTGGAATGCTTAAACAAGAATTAAATACTTCCTCCCGTCCATGACTGGCTCATCATGAATCTGTTAAAATCTGTTAAAACTACTGCAAAGAAGTGAAATAGGACATTCTGATTGTTTTAAATTTATATGGAATTATCAAGTAAATAATATGATTGCACATAGACTTCCACCACTGGCTCATATATGAATTATAGTTAGTTCTCTAGAGTATTAAACCAAAAAATAGAATAAGCCTTCCTTATGTCCAGGTGGGTGCAGTGTTTACAGACAAATAATTAGGTTTGGAAACATTTGCATTTTCATATAAGAATGTGTCATAAGTACACTTACAACATACAGTTAAGAGTTTTAGTATAAAAAAAGAAACTGAAGCAATGACTTGAGCATGATGGCGTTAAAACAGTTTAATTAGAATGAATATAACAATAAACAAAACCATTTAAGAAAACAACAAATATACTTATAAATGCTTCTTATAAGAAAGGATACACATCCATTCTTGGATTATAAAATATGCACGACCAGTGTTTTCCTTTTGTTTATAAATCAGAAGTGTAAGTAACTCAATGCCCCAGCTACCCGAGTTTTGAGTGTGAAGTGAGGAGTGCCCATTTTGCAGTATATTTAACAGACATACACACATTGCTTAAAATGATAAAGTTATCCTTCAGTAATGCACCATATGCTTTGAAATTCCCTTGTTATAATCAGTCAAGACCTATCTCTTAAGAACAAAGGATTCAAGGGAGGATACAAGAGAAGCACAGAAAAGACATACACCTGTCCTCAAACAGCTTTCAAACTTGTTGGTGAGATCAGACCAAATCCAAAATAAGAAAACCAAAATAACAAGCGCTAAACTGAAGGACTGACTATAAGGACAACTATAAGGGCAAATAGGGCTGAATAAAGGTCAATCTCTCAGTTGTGCAAAGGGAGGGGGTGAGTAATCAAACCCTATACACTGGGGATGATGAAAGCACAAATGAGGTAATGTTTTGGAAGAATTTGCAAAGCAGAGGGAGTGATTAGGAAACGTGAAGTTCAGTTTGCTTGCTGCCTGACCTTGTGCCCATTCCTTCCTCTATATTTACCTAGTAAATATTTTCCAGTCATATTTTTCCAATATTCTCAACCCTGCCAACTCATTCTTTTCCTTTCCAGATTTTCTTTTTCTTTTCATCCCACTGAGACTCAGGATGCTGAGGTCAACATAAAAGAGTATTTTCTGTGCCCATCCCTCTGCCTTAACCCATTCAGCACATTACACATAAAGGAGAAATTAAATGTTGATTTAACAGCCAGCTTTTGTCTGCTGTGGTAGCATATGATGTGTTAGAAAATGATATACTAGGATTGCTAAGAAAAGAAATTGATCCAACAAAATGCTTGTAAATAACTAGCAGCCTTGATCAGTAAAAGCATACTTTTCATATCAAATCAGCAGTTCCTGAATTTTAGGATAAGATACCTTACAACTGTAGAAAATTTTACATGTACTCTTATATTCTTTTCCCCAAAGATGTAAGAACTCAGAAGAAAAGGTAAGACGATAATACCAAAGATTAAGATGTGGCAAGTAATAACATGCTGAAGTCATAGCATTTTGTCATGAAGTCATAGTTGGAATGGTTCCATTACTGCCTTCACATTATTTTCATGACCCCTTCCACTGAATATTCCAATTTCCCCCCCATATTCCCTTCTTGCTCTTTGGACAGCAAAAAAGCAAGCTTTTGTAATTTGAAAAGTAATTTGACAGGCATTTAAATCTTCTATTTCCCAAATACATACCTCATTAATGTCAAGGCGAAGAAAAATAAACCAGCCCCATAAAAGATCATCTGGAAAAAGTCCAGCCTTCTATGCTAGAGGCTCTTTATGGGAATGACATTGTGACTAGTATATTAATGAAGAAATGTTTTTTTTAAATTGTTTTAAATTCTCTGAGACTGGAAACATCTAGAGGAGTGCATTAACTTTTTTTCAGCCCACAGCAGGCCCTTTGATGCATTCCTGCTGCAGAGAAAGCATCAAAGTTACAATCTGACAGTGTGCCAAACTAGAGAGAGTAAATTATGTATCACATTTAAGTTGACATCTTCCTGTCTTAAAATACCATAGCATCCTGATTCAAAATCTAAGAGTCACACTACTTAGATCGAAAAGAGTGTTCCGAAAAGAGTTCCTGAGAATTAACGTGACCTGCCCCTAAATGGAAACTCAACGGTTTGAGGAATAAACCCACTGCTTTTAGAAAATCTTTGGTGTTGCAAAAGAATTTTACCCACAAAAGAACTAGAGTCCATCATTTGTTCCTTGTTATCCACTATATATTCAAATATAAGCTTTCCAGCCTTCAAGGTCTTTATGAATTGATGAGTCATTAGAAGGCATCTAGATTTGGGTAATATAAAGAGGAAAAAGAAATGTCTTCGTCTTTGCTTCTCAAATATTTACCCAGGGACACAGCTCTACCAAATTTTACTTCTTAACTGAAGCAAAATTCACTGAAGTATTCAGGATACTGTGGGTGACAGTGCTTTGGTCTTTCACTATTACACTTTAATTGGAAGGCAAAATTACCATTGTTGGGATTTATAAAAACATGCTTCTTCCGAACACAGGACTCATACAATTTTTTCTTAGGTTTTTATTTTGTTGAAGCTTTTATTATTTAACATTGATTTTTCCTGGTAGTGTTACAGTGCTGTTTTCATGGAGACAAGGGGGCAGTTTGTGGTTAATTTTGCTCTTTCATTTCAAAAATATTTTGACAGTGTTATCACTTGGGGACTATTACTGCACATTTGAAAGAAGTGTCTGTTGTGGCAGAGGACACAGTTGACACATTATAAAACATAAATAATAATAATGCTTCCTAGTCATATCACATTTATCATCCAGAAGGGCCCAAACTGATCTGCACATAGCAGAGAAGGGTTATTGTACAGCAGGCCTAAAAGTTTACATGATTAGGCTGTATAAAATGCCAATCAAATGTTAATTTCCAGTATTATGCCTAAAACTGTGAGCTGAGACACATCATCTGTATCCAAGGCTGAAGAATAAAAAGCAAATATAGAGGGGCCTCTAGGTGGCTCAGTCAGTTAAACATCTGACTCTTGATATCGGCTCAGGTCATGATCTCACAGTTTGTGGGTTCGAGCCCTACATCAAGCTCTGCGCTGACAGTGCAGAGCCTGCTTGGGATTCTCTTGCTCCACGTCCCCCTCTGCCCCCCCCCCCCCGCTCATGCTCTAAATCTCTGTATCTGTCTCTGTCTCTCTCAAAATAAATAAATCAAAATATATTTTAAAAAAAACAAATATAGATAGTCTGTAAGGTAGACGGTTGTGATCGGTCTCATTCATCAGTTCCAGGCTGCTTTTGTGGTGAACATTATTTCTCTGCCAGTTGCATAGTCTTAGAGGGAGTGGCAAGGAAAGTGCCATCCCTCTCACCTCATTGCAGGGTGACTTGAAATGATCACACTTTGCTTCAGTGCCTGAGGATAAATGTCTTTGATTTAGTCTCTCTGTATAGCCCCACCTTTTCACCCCATTCCATCTCTACCACTGGCAATGTGATATATGCCATCACCCTGTATCACTTCCTTCTGTCACTTCAAGGTTAGTTGATTGGAACTCAAAGAAAGGCCACTAAGGTAATAGAAAAAGGTATCTAGTTTTCTTTGAATAATACTGAAACCCATGGGCATTCCCTATGTCTCATACTTTTCCTCTTGTTCCCTGTTATTGGTGCCTCAGCTTTCTGAGCTTTGCCTATCTGGCTGCTTTGGTCCTTAGAATTGCATTTTTACTCTTCACATTCCCTGTGGACCATGGGTCTTCTTAAAATGAAAATAATCCTCATTTTTTTCTCTTGGTCAACAAAACTCCACGAAGGGAAAGGGAACTAAACTTCATCGCACAATTACAGTTTTACTTCAAAACTTTAGGCATCCATTTAACCAATGCATATATATTGAATGCCTGTATAATACCAAATATTGTTAAAATGTCTAAGTCTCAAAAAAAATCCTGCAAGAGAGACCACGTTATTCCATTTTACAGATGAGAAATCAGAGTCCCAGTTGAAGTTTGCTTTTTTCAGGCAGAACTTTCTGGGATCAAACCATGCTTTGGGCAATAAGTCTGCTTTTGGCCATATTAATTTGTGATTCTCTTTTTTGTCTTTCTCACATGTGCCTTCCATATGATTTGTTTATGCTTTCAAATAATAAATTAACCCTGCAAATCCTTCCTTATCTTTCATTTATTATTACTGATGCATGAACCCTTATCATTAAAAGGGATCTTCCTTAAATATTACTAAGATGGAAAAACAGAGGCCACACATACAGGATCAGGTACCTTCCTACCTAGCCCAGGGCTTTTTCTTTAGCAGCAGTCTGTTGTTTACCTTCCCAGCAGAGGGGAACCCTTGACCTTTTATTATCATTTCCGTTATTCCCATTTCCTCCTTATTCCTGCCATGATCTAAAGTAAGATGAGCTCAGAGTTCTTACTACATGACTATAAAACTTCCACATTAGAGAAAGGGCAGACCTTTCCCCCCGCATTCTTTTCCCCACTTTCCACATGTCATTAAAGGAAAATGCAATGGCTCTGGTTGGAAGGTGTGTAGGTGGATTGTCCCCCTTTGCTAGGATGCTTAGGCATATTGTACAATCTAGGGACACTTGAAAGGTTTAAGATATGCTTTAATAATCGCATTTAAAAAGTAGTTGTGGGGGGGGGCCTGGGTGGCTTGGTCGGTTAACCATCTGACTTCGGCTCAGGTCATGATCTCACAGTCTGTGAGTTCGAGCCCCGCGTCGGGCTCTCTGCTGACAGCTCAGAGCCTGGAGCCTGTTTCAGATTCTGTGTCTCCCTCTCTCTCTGCCCCTCCCCCATTCATGCTGTGTCTCTCTCTGTCTCAAAAATAAATAAACGTTAAAAAAAAATTAAAAAAAAAAGTAGTTGTGGAAAAGCTGGGCTTTTTGTTGCCTCTATGTAGCCAAAGCCTGGAAGAAATGAGGAGAAAGGCACGGGTAATAGCTGCTCTGGTGTCAGTTTAAGGTCAGATACAACAAAATCTCTTTATTAACCAGAACACATCACTGGAATAGTATTAGATGAGAAAGTCAGCCACTGGATAAATTACAAAACAAGAGACAGGAGTCTTGACTGCACCAGCTGTGATATCATTACCTAAAATAAAGTCTGGTCTTTTTGTAATATTTCAGTTAAAATGAGGACTACTATATTGGATTATTTCTTATTTTCTCAATAGGGCTTTATGCTAGATTCTTCCTGAGAAAGATTATGGAGAAGTAATAAACAATAGTGGTTAAGAATACAGTCCCTATAATCAAGTGGCTGGAGTTCACAGTTCTTAACTGTGTGACATTGGACAAGTTATTTAACATCTGTGCTTCTATCCCCACAGAGTTAGGATGTATTACCCTCCTGGTATGTGGATGTGTTCACCAATCGGCAAGCTCACAGAACCTTATACCTCAGGGTATGGAGGCTTTATGGAGGCTTCACCATGTAGGCATGATTCATCATTAGCTCCATTTCCAGCTCCTCTCCCATCTCTAGAGAATGGGGAACAAGGCTGAAAATTCCAAGCTCCTAATCATGACACAGTTGTTCTGATGACTAGCCCACATCCAGAAACCCACCAAGATTAATCTCATCACACAAAAGACATTGCTATTATGCAGAAAATATCAAAAGAGTCAGGACCCTGTATCAGGAACCAGAGTCCAAGACAAATATTAGAACAAAGGATGACTCTTGTGCTTCCTCCCACCACGTGGGAGATTACAGGAGTTTTAGGAGCTCTGTACTAGAAACCCAGGTCAGAGACCAGCAGGCTTTACTGCTTGCCTATTAACAATGGGACATTGAGCAAGTTATTTAACATCCATGTGTTTCATCTATAAAAGATAATTAATGAAAAAAAAGTTAATGAAATTTTACTCATAGCTTCTTGTTAAGAATGAATCAGTAGCTCTCAGCTAGGGAGATGTTGCCCTCGTGGGACATTTGGCGGTGTTTGGAGACATTTTTTTCATTGCCATGACTTGCATGTGTGTGGGAAGGTATGGGGTGTAGAGTGTTGTTATTGGCATCTGGTGGACAGAGATCAAGGATGTGGCTAAATATCATACTGTGCACAGTACAGTCCTCCACAACAAATAGTTGTCTAATGTAAAATGTCACTTGTGTCAAGGTTGAGCAATTCTAGATTAAATGAAATGACATATGTGAAATCCTCAGAATAGTATGCAGCAATGCATAGTAAGCATTTAGGAAGGGTTGACCATTATTATCATTCATTATAAAGTTTAGTTGTCTTGCCAACTGTTCTTCCTTAAATAGCATTCCTGGGTCATTACTCTTTTTACAAAAAACATAGTTTCTTATTAAATCTACATGACTCCACCAATGCTTTACTCCATGTACATTAAGCTATAACTCCCATCTCCCCATTTGCATTTCTCGTTTTTGGTGTTTTGTTTTGTTTCCCAAACACAAGCTCTTTGGATTAGACACATATTTTTGTTGTCCCTACTACTAGAATTTTAGTATTTTACTTCTGCTGTACCTGAATCACTCTCCTACTAGTTTATCCACATTGCTTCTCTTCTTTAAATTCCTACTCAAAACATCTCCACATAACCCTTCCTGATTCATCTGCTTGGCCTTAGCATACCACCATTACAGCCTTCTTGATCTCCTGCACTGGCTGGGACTCACTGAAACTAGTATACAGATCATGTAACTTCTCCTTTTTGTAAGTTTGCTTTATCTCAGAGTTAAGGACTATCTTTCATTTATTCTGTTCTTGCATTTAGAAATTTGCCGTAATTGGTGTTCAATTAGTTATTGGACTTTTCTTTTGTTGTTTTTGTTTGGTATCAGAAGAAATCTTGAAAAAATGTTCAGTCTAGT